>NW_008328704.1:1490514-1505263 GCF_000622305.1 Nannospalax galili
TAATTGGACTTAAAGCCCACTCAATGGGAGGAAACTCATGTCTAGTAATGTAAACCTAGCCAAATACACACAGTTGGAGAGGTCATAGATCTCAGAGAAAACTCTAAGCCTGTCACATCCCTAGACAAATGTAATATGGATCCTTAAATCTACAGACAAGTATCCCAGTCACCACCCATCAAAGAAGCTTGTTTTTTAAGACACAGAGATAATGACAGAGTTCTACAACTGGTCACACACAGAGATTCTCTGTGAATTGTCCAAGCCTAAGCGGCACATCTAGGATGCAACCTCTACACCTAGGGCTCAGGGAACACTACTGCGTCTTTCAACTCTTAACAGTGAAGTGCCCTTATGCAACAGAGGGCCAGGAACGCAAAAGATCACAAATGGCCAAATGCAGAGAATAAGAATCTGTAGGCTGTGGGTCCTTGAAAAGGACTCCTATATTAAAATCCGCCCACCCAGGGCTCAGGATCATTGCAGAAGAGGGGGTGGAAAGATTTTAAGAGCCAGGGAGGAGGTGCACAACCTTACAGAAATGAGCCTCCAGGCTCCTGGGACTCTTCTCATATGAACCTACAGCAACCGTGTCGGCATACACAAGACCCAGCACAGAACCGTGGAAATGAGCAGCAGGCCCCAATCTTAGTCGAAGAATTATTGATAGCTGATTACTACTGGGTGAGGAAGAGCTGATCTTCTTAAAGGGAGAGACTCTAGATAAGTTGACTAGACCCCAGTGGATGAACTTGCATTGAGGGACATCTGGAGATACTAACTTGACATGACAGGCCTTAACACAAATGATAAAAGGTATGAACTCCAGTGAGGGCGCTACAGGAGGGTGCCAACGGGGAAGGGGTATAAAGATGACTTTCTGTATGATATACACAAAAATTCAATTAAAAAAATTTTTAATCCTTAGGGGAGGGCTGGAGAGATGGCTCAGCGGTTAAGAACACTGACTGTTCTTGCAGAAGACCCTGGTTTGAATCTCAGCACCCACATGGCAGCTAACAACTGTCCATAACTCCAGTCCCAGGGGATCCAACAGCCTCTTCTGTCCTCCACAGGCATTGCACGACACGGGCCCACTTACCTACACGCAGGCAATACAAGCATACACACAAAATTAAAAAAAAAAAAAATCCTTAGAGGAGGCCAGGCGTGGTGGCACACGCCTTTAATACCAGCACTTGGGAGGCAGAGCTCCAAGGCAGGCACTTGGAGCTCTGTGAGTTCAAGGCCAGCCTGGTCTACAGGGAGCCCCAGTCTCAAAAAGACCAAATAACAACAAAAAAAAAAAACCCTTAGGGAAGGGTGTGGTCTTATGAGCCCCTACCTCTTCCATGATACAAAGTTCCTAAGTGCAATCTTGTGCAAACCTTCCAGTATCAGTTGCTGACCATTCAAAAGAGTAGCTGCCATGCCTTGCCTGGTGTCCCACAATAGCAAATATTGTCCTAAGATTTTTATTAAAATATTTCCAGGACTGAGGATGCAGTGCAGTGCAGTTGGTAGAGGGCTTGCCTAGCATGTACAAAGCCCTGGGTTCAAGTCCCAGCACCCTATAAACCAGGTATAGTGACACACACCTGTAATACCAGCAGTCGGGAGATAGCAGGATCAGAAGTTCAAGATTACTCTTGGCTAAGAGTGAGATTCAGGTCAGCCTGGGCTGCAAGCCCCTGTCTCAAAAACAAACAAAAATACTTCCAACCTCTTGAGGACCTCCAGATCCACACACACAATTTGAGAATGGCTCTAAGCATTGTTTCCCACAAAGATTCTGATTTCAAGTTAGTAAGTATTCTTTCAACAGGAAACCAGGAGCCCCCATCCACAGATCCTCATTCTCCACTCTCCAGCATGCCAGTTCAGCCTGACTCAGGAACTAACTCCTTAGCCATTCCCCTTCTCTGAATCTTCAGCCCCTCCTCTAAATCAGAGCCTTCCTGTACACCTCCTATACACTAAGCCTGAAGATGCAAGAGAGTATGATAAGACTTAAAGACAAAAACTGAGTGGTCCCTTGCCCCACGCCCCTGAAGGGACCACTTTCAACCTGATCAGTATCTCCTGACTTTCTCCATCAGACGTCACCAAAGCCCATCTTCCAAGGTGGGCAGCGTCCTGCACTCCCACCTCTGCCCTCTGCAGACCCTCCAGGTCTTACATCTCCATTTGTGTTCACAGTCTACACATGGAAACGTCTCTGCGGTGCTCTTTCTGGATCTTTCCTGTATTGTCTGCCAGTCTCCTTGGTTTCATGCACCTAACATAACTCTGCCCCAACTTTCCCAAAGTCCCTCGCAAACACTACTTTCCACACACTCAGCGACAACATCTCTCATTTTTCTTGGCCACTGGCTGTAAAACCCCATGTTGGAAGAATATGCAGTTTCTTTGTAGAAAGTGAATGGCTTCCAGGAAACCAGCCTGCAGGGACCTTTGGGCAATGACAAAGGACTGACATTCTGTCATCTTGTCACTGGAGTCTCAGAATGAGAGACAAAATAGCTAAAAACTTCCCAAACTTGTCAAAAGACAAAAACTTACAGATTCAAGAAGCTCAGTGAAGCATAAACAGGATAAACCTGAGGAAATTCAATCTAGACGCATCTCAATCTAGACGCATCTCAACCACACTACAAAACAGTGCTGGGAGGAAAAGCAGATCACACACAGCCCAGGAATTAGGAAAGCTTTAGGCTTCCCAACATGGAAACCAGACAAAACAGTCCACTGCCTTCAAAAATTCCATGAGATAAATTTAATCTAATATTCAACTCTGAAGGAGTAATATAAAGGTCTTTTAAGATACGAAAGCATGGATAAAGTCTACCTTGTGGTCTTGGAAAGTAAACTACAAAAGAAAGTAACAAAGGCAGAAACAAGGCAAAGGGAAACAGGCAGGTGAACTGTACAGCTCCCGAGCACCAGGACTAGAGACCAAGGTGTCAGACGGGAGCAATAGGGACACCTGGACCTGGACCGGCAGCAGAAAGCCCTAGTGGGTGACTGCAGGGCTGGAGGGCTACTGCAATGCCTGTAGACGAGAAGGAGAGCTCATTGTAAGCGCATGGACAACCTGGCGGGGAAATGTGGAACTAAGGACAAAGGCATATACATCCAAGAAAAGAACCAGCAGAGACACCTCGGGACGGAGGAGGACAGCTTTTTTCCTAACAGGGCTTTTAGTATTTAATTTTTCTGATTTCTTAAATAAGATTAATCACAAAATCAAGTGACAGTCTGTGGCTGGAAGGGACCTCTACCCACAGACGGAGGCACGCAACCTCCCACTGTGGAAACTACAGTGTGAGCTCCAGAAAAGGCTGGGAACCACACACAGGCTTTGAGCAAAGCCTGGTGAAAACTATCTAATGTCTCTGAAAGAACAGTGGTGCAAACCTATTATCAGCAACACAAAACATGGCTAAGTCTGTTTCCCTTTGCTCCGTAAGAACAGTTCTAGGGTCTGAGAACAATCTCGAGGACCCCAATCAGGAGGCTGTGGCCTAAACCACAAAGCTGGAAAGGGGAGAGACAGCTACATTCCTAAAAATTAAAACACTGTTTTCTGAGACAAGTTCTTATGCAACTCAAGCTGTCCTCACTCAAACCTGCTATGCAGCTGAAGATAATCTTGACTTTCTGATCCTCCTGCCGCACTTCCCCAGAGCTGGGATTACAGATATGTGCCACCATACCCAGTTTATGTGGTGCTGGACATCAAACCCAGGACTTGGTGGATGCCATACCAGGCAAGCACTCTACCAACTAAGCTGTAGCCTCAGCTCCAGAAAATTAAAATTAGGATCCGCCTATATAGACTAACAAAGAGAAGCAGAAAAAGGGTAGTATGAACAAACAGAAACCTTTCTTTTTAAATATTTTTACTAACTGTTCGAGAACATCATACAACGTATTATGACCATTATCCCCTCCCCCAGGTCCTTCCACATATACCCCCACCTTCCTATCCACCCAACTTCATGTTCTTTTATGGTTAGCTCTATGGAGTCTAGTAGGTGTTGCCCAAATATTCTTGGGTGTGGGATGGGACCTGCTGGGATTTAGCTTGAGCTTAGGTTGATCTGGTGCGGTCACAACTGCTGAGAGCTGGGCTGTGCAACTGCCTTGCTGTCTGGAAAGTACCAGTCCCTTGTTGTCCCCCACCACCCCTGGCTTCCGTGAAGATCCCTGACCCTTGGAGAGAGTGTGACATCAATGTCCCTTTGAGGCTGAGCACTCTGCAGTGTCTTCCTCTGCATGTTGAGCAATTATGGATCTCTGTAGTAACTGCCTCCTACTGCAAGAAGCCTCTTTAACACTCTCATCTATGGACACAGCAATAAGCCGTGAGGGGCCATTTTAATACTTCACTGTGTACCTTCAGTAGAATATTGGTACTGTACCTTCTACCCTAGGGCCCATGACCTATCTAGCCACAGGTTCTTGGCCCTGTACTAATGCCAGGTAGAGGTTCAATTTTGTGGAATGGACCTTAAATTCAATCAGAGAGTAGTTGGCTACTCCCATAACATTTGTGTCACTAATGCACTAGAAGGCTTTGCTCGCCAGGCCAGTTGCTACTGTAGTGCACAGGGCTCACAGCTGAGTAGGACTAATGACTTTTCTCCCCTAGTAGAGTGCACAGCACCTTCCAGCACTATGAAAGCTAACCAGTAGGGATGAAGAGTCCCACTTGGTTTCTCCATGTTCTGTGACTCAAGGACATATCGTCTTTAGCAACAGGGTCTTGCTATCAGGTTCTGAAGGGCAACTAAGAGCACTAGCAAAAGCCTGGAATGTTGGCGGGTCTCTGGAATCCCAATAGCCAACAACTGAGAGGAAACTCATTCCTGGTACTGGGGTTTTTATTTGCTAGGATGAGGTACTTAGTCAGGGCACATTGTCCCTCTATAGGGTACCTCCATTTAAACTGCTTACATAGGTACATGTATATATTTTAGAAGCTTCTCCAGGTTTCCACATTATTTTTTCAAAAAGTCTTTAGTGTTAGCTATCCCTTGCCATATTTCTCCCTTTATTCTACGCCCCACCCTGCCCCTTCTACTCTGTCCTGTTTCTTACTCCGCTATCCCTTCATATCACCATAGTTAATCTCCCTTCCCATGAAAGAGCTCCCCTCCCATAACGTCTTTTACTAGCTTCCTAAGCTCTATGGATATTCCTAATGGAACATACATATCTAAAGACTTGAAGCTAATACCCACATATGAGAGAAAACATAGAACGTTTATCTTTCTGATTCTGGGTTGCTTCACTCAGAATGATGGTCAAAATGTTCCATTTACCTGAAAATTTCACAATTTCATTTTTAATAGCTGAATAACATTCCATGGTATAAATGTGCCACTTTTTTTCCCACTCATCAGTGGTGAACATGGAGGCTGTTTCCACTCTTGGCTATTTTGAATTAAGCAGCAACGAACATGGATGAGCAGGTATCTCAGATACAGGGCAGGTATCTCTGAAGTAGGATAGAGAGTCCTTTGGGTGCGTGCCCAAGAGTGGAAGAGCTGGACCATATGGTAGACCTACTTACAGCTTTTTTTCAAATGTTTTAGTTATTATTTTTGTTTTATACGTATGAGAGTATTGCCTGCATGTAGGTAGGTGCGCCTACGCCATGCAATGCTTCTGATGGTCAGAAACAGGTGTTGGTCTCCCCTGGAACTGCAGTTACTGAAGGTTGTTAACTGCCATGTGGGTGCTGGGAATCAAACCGAGGACCTCTGAAAAAGCAGCCAGTGCTCTTAACCACTGACCCATCTCTCCAGCCCTATTTGTAGTTTTCTGAGGAACCTCCACATTGATTTTCATAGTGGCTTCACCAATTTACATTCCCCACAGCAGTAAATAAATAGGCCCCTTTGGGAAGAAGGCACTCAAGAGAAGTGGGACCACAGCAGATAGGAATTATCAAAGGAGAACTAGGGGAAACGGGTACACTTAAAATGGGGAGGGAAGGGAAGGAGGATATGACAAGGAGAGAGAGAGAGGAGAGGTAAATAATGCCTAGCTGGTATAAAAAAACAGAGGGAATCATATTAGTCCAAAAACCTACTGAAAAATTACTCATACAATATCCCTACATGAGTCTGTGTGTATAGCTGAAGGCTACAGAGCCAAGAACCAGTGCCAGGAGGAACCTTGGTCAGGGTCGTCTGACACTCCCAAATTACACAGGCTACTCACACAGTCCTTGAGTGCCTCCCACAACTTGAAGGTAAGACCCTATTGCTGAAGACAGGCATACTTCAGTCACAGTATTTGGAGCAGTGGAGCTGGGACTGACCTGGAAGCCACCTGCCCTGAAGGCCAGCTCTCATAGCTTTAAAGAGCACCACACAAGCTGGTAAGGGAGAACAACAATTGATGGTCCAAGCCCAGCTTCAAGACCTAAAAACCACATCAATGACCAGCACAGCAAACGACATTGGTGCAGTAATGGCACTTTTATCTCGGGGGCAATCAACAGCTACCTATTTGGACTTAAAGCCCTCAACGGGAGGAAACTCAGGTATGATAATGTAAACCTAGCCAAATACACACGACTGGAGAGGTCATAGATCTTAGAGAAAACCACAAGGCTGTCACATCTGCAATTTCTTACTATGTGCAAAATATGGAGAGGAGTTACTTCCTGAGGTCTCCCAGTAGGAAAAGGGCTAGAACTGTCCCTCTCCCCATTACCCTGGCCCCCACTGCAAACTTCACCCCCACATCATCCTCCCCTCATCCCTCTTACTACACCTCACAGTATCCAGCAGAGGCACTGGAGTCTCTGTGCTAGAGACAGCCTGGAAGTTGTCCCACTCTTTCTCTCCTGGCCTCCACTGGGACACAAGGAGGGGCCAACCAAGTAAGGCTATCACCTCCAATCTACTGGGAATCCCTGAGGTCAGCTAATTTCATCTCCTCCGAAGAGGGGAGACATGAAAAGAAAGGGAGAGAGCAGAGCACAAGGCCGCCTGTGATGACTGTTCTGACATCATAGTCCAGCCAACACGGACTCCCAGGACATGCTTGCTGCCGTTATCAGCTGACAAGGTGGAGCTGACAAAGCGAAGGCTTAAAACTAATTCTCTTGATAAACAGTTTCCCAGTGCCTATCTAGCTCCTGTTTTGTTTCATAGGGAACCTGGGAAGGAACTGATCAAGTGAGTGAATGTGGGAGTGAATTAACAGCAAGTGGGTAGACAAAAGGAGTGGGAAAAGCAGCTAGCAGACATTCATGTAAAACTTTAGGGTTTTAATTTCTTCTTAACCTGTAGATTTTCAGCATAATTCCTCCACATTTCATAATACTTAAAACGTCACATGCAAAGGAATGTGGCCAAGCACCTCAATGCCCAAGAGTGCTGAAGCTGAGGCAGGCCTGGCCCAAGGTCAGGGATAGCCCTGGTGGTGCTGGCAGTTAGAAATCAGTAATGGGGGGAGCCTTTCCCTCCCTCCATTACCTACCTGCACCTCTGCATATACATGCTTGGGCACCATGCCCTGCTAGGCTTTCCTTCCAAAGAACTGTACTCTGCTACCAACCACTAGCGTGTCCTCCCCTGACAGCACTCTGATGCCTCCGAGAGACTCTCCATAGCCTGGTGGGCTCCTGGATCTGGTCCTGATCCTGAAAAGTAGGGCCAGGAGCACGGCCACCCAGAAAGAGCAGAGGCCAGCTGAGCCCAGCCAGCACCCAACTCAGATGAGGCACAGTAAGAACAGGATGCATGCTTCCAAGCACTGACAGCACTAGAAGGGGGCTGAGCTGGGCTTCCAGGCTCCAGGTACCATGGTTCTGTGTTGGGGAATCATGGGTGCCATCAGTTTGGGAAATTCCATCTGATTATGCATTTCGATTAGGTGTGGTTTCCTGAACGTAGGCTACCCTGTGCTAAAAACATAAAAGCAAACGCTGCATGCAGAGCTCAATGCTCAAAGAATCTCTATACTTCTTTGAGCCTTGCAGTTAGCAGACACTTAGACATCTGTTAATTGACTTATTAGCTGAGTGCTGCCTACTGGATGGAGTGTAAATCAGATGATGTCTTTCATGGATACTGCCATTAATTAGTTGTGTAACCTTGAGCGACTAATTTTTGATTGAGAAAATACAAAATAGCAAAAGGGCTACTTTGAAATTAGAAATGGCCTTTAATGACTGCATCTTATTAATCATAGTAGCCTCTCTGCATTTTATAATTAGCGGCAAGCACAGCACAGAGCCTGTTTCCTCACTGATCTCCAAGGCAAACCTGGGCCACAAGGCTATGCAGAGCTGGGCAGATCCATCTGAGCTCTGGCTAGCTAGGGACCTTCAGCCCTAGAGGGAAGAGGATCTAGGGCAGAAGCTACTCTACAGCTGGCCTTGCCTGCCCCTAGCCTCATGCCCCAGATGGTCGCAGAACAAACCCCACTGCTGTGCTGTCAACTGCTCTGATCAAAAACCAGGAGCTTCAAATCTGTTACAGACATTCAGGCTGGTTGAGGTACCAATTTAAAATATAGGCCTTGGGGTTTACACACAACTCCACTGGAAAAGAGTAAGGGAACCGACTGCAAGTGGTTATTCCCTGTTCCCTCAGAGGGGAACAGAGTTACCACCTTGAGATACCAGCACAACAGGACAAAGAACACAGTATTGTGAACCTTGAGTTCCCAGAAGCGAAAGTTCAAAATGCAGGTCTAGAGCTACGCCATAGCCCAAAGAGCCACTGGCCGCAGCTAACAGATCACTGAGTCCAAGTAACCACCTGGAACTCCAAACTCAACTCTTCAAAGGCAGGTCTGGTCCAGCTGCAGAGCCCCACCCACCTGACCTCCACCCACAAGGTTAACCTCTTAGTCTCTGATCTGTGGTTCCAGTCTGATCTCCACAGCTGGTGGCAGGCTCTGTGCATGTACTGTGCACAAGGGCAGCTAGCTACACTGTCTCAGAGCCTCTTAATGCCCACACAAGGATCAAGGGGAGAAGAAATAGTCTACCTGGGAACAAGCAAAGACATATCACCCAAGAATTCTTTGGGATAACAGAATCACCATGTGGCTGGACAAACCTTGGGCATCCCTTCCCCTTCTCACATGCCTGTCACTAGGCTGGCACAGGAAACGTCCTCAGCTACGTTACACTAGCTCCTGTTCAGCAGTCAGCTCTTCTGCACTCTGCTGTCAGGCAGACGTGCCCTAACAAGCACTAGGCACACACAGCTAGCGGGCCTGTTTTCAGTGCTGCTGCTGTAGCAGTTAATGTCAGCCCAAAAAACCAAACAGCCTCGCTTGCTTTTCTGAAGAGCAGGAGTCATTTCCAGAAGGCAAAGCAGTATCTTCACAGCAGAGGAGGGGCAAGGGTCACTCAAGAGCATACAGTTCCTCAGGACCAGACAGCAATGTCTCATTCTGACATTCATGGTTCATGTCCTGTATCTAGGACAGCCACAACAAGAAGTCATCACCAAGAGCAAAGCCATTCGGCCCTTAGCACAGTACTGTACCATCCAGCCTTTCTCCTCACAGGCACGGATACATGTTCATAGAAGCCTGAGGAGTCTATCTGACATGAGCTCGGGTGGTACATGTACAGGTGCACAAAACAGACAAAAGATGAACAGATCCTCCCGAAGGCCCTCACCTCTGAGATCTAAGCAGTCACAACCCAGCACAGGCAGCTCTACAAGACCTACAAGACCTACAGTCAGAGTTACAGCTTCCAGCAGATACAGGATGTGCTGATGGTACCCAGCACACTACATGTTTTAATCTGTTAAACAGAATGAGAACACCATGCATTCTATCTGACATCTGCTGGAGACACTGGCCCTGAAAGCACAGCATGCGCAAGCCAGCAGACTTCATAACAGTTAAATGGGGTATACTTGCTGCACCAATCCTTCAGCCACACAGGGGCAGCGAAGCACCTGGCACCCTGGTCTGTTGAGAGGAAGATGTAGACAGTGGGGTATTGAGGAGAAGAAGGTACCGGGGTTGATACTATGATGTGAATGGGTCCCCCAAATTCATAGGTTTGAACATAAATCTCCAATGTGACAGTGTTAGGAGATGGAGCTTGAAGGAAGGGATTAAGTCGCAAAGGCAGAGCTCCTGTAACTGGGATTAGAGACCTTATAAAGGCTGCAGGGAACTAGCTATACCCTTCTGTCCTTCTGTCCCACATAAAGGCAGTGTTCAAGGACCATCTCGGAAGCAGAAACCTGGCACCAGGCACATCATTGGCTAGTGCCTTGATCTTGGGCTTCCCAGTCTGCAGAACTGTGAACCGTGAACTTCTGTTAATTACTAATGACCTCTGCGCATGTGTTTTGTTACAGCAGTACAAACAGACCAGATGGCTTGTGGATAGTGAGGTTGGCATACAGGCTTCATATAAGGAAGCCCCTGCCGACACCAGTCTCTGTCTGGAGCTGAGTCCAAGGTCCTAGTCAATCCCCTCTAGCCATGAAGTAGGTGACACCGTTAGCTCCTCTCTACAGGAGGAAACAAGACTCAAAGCAACTAGGCAAGTACAGCAAAGCTGGGATGAATGGAGGCTGGGTCTTGATGAGGTCTTCAATTTCTGTTGACAGCACAAAATGCTGAGACCAAACATAAAACACAGGTCTGTAGCCTTCTAAATGGCAGCATCGTTGAAAGTCAGTTGACAGCAACCCAGTAAGTGAAAACTTCCCCCACAGCCCTACCAGGGTCCTGTCCCAATGGTACATGCCAAGCCTGGAAACTACCACTATCAGGTCCCCTCGTCACCTCACTGGCCAAGATGCTGTATGGCCTATACAGGCTTTTGACCCTCCATCTTCAGGCCTCTGGAACTGACCTGGCTCTTCCACAGGCTCCTCCTGTTCTCACACCACCCTTCCTCTCTGCATCAACAGTGTCCGAATCTTTAGTCACTGTTCATGGCATGCCTGCTGCCCCCCAAGTCTCCAGGCTAGCTACACAGGCCTCCACCAAGACCTTTCCAGCTTTCTCTGTGAAAATTTCAGAATTGCCTCATAAGTAAACCGGAACCCCACTCTCCCCAGCTGGCTGACCATGCCTGAAAGCCGCAGCACTGGCTGGCAGCTGGATGGGTGGTTCTGAGCACCTCTACCCAAGGAACAGAGCGCCACAAACCCGCTGCAGTGCTGTCAGGCAGGCCCCAGCTCCATCAGAGTTGGACAGCACAAATGACGGACCGCATAAATGAAAACCATGTACCACCTGACACTGCTTGCAGACCCCTACTGCAGTCCTCCGCCAAATGTCAGGGACACTACAGAACCAGGGCCAAGGTCTTCAAAAGCGTCTCCTCAAGGCCTGCCACAGCGGGAGACCAAGTCAGGGCAACACATGGCACTGGTCAGGCTCCATGCCTTGGTACCTAGCAGCAACCTCCAGGCACCTCCCTGTCAGGAACAAGCTGGGATCCCATCCTGAAGGAGACTTCCTGTGGGCAGCACCTAGTACTCAAGAGTTCCCAAGCAACAGTCACTGAGCCAGGAAACTTCTTACTCTCTGCTTGCAATGCTGGAAATCTCTTTTTTTCTTGTTTCTCTTTTAATTTTTAAAATTCATTTATTTTTATCTTTTATGTGTATGAATGCTTTCCTTGCATGTATGTCATGCCCCCATGTCATGCAAAACCCACAGAGGCCAGGGGCTGAAGAGATAGCTCAGAAATTGCTCTTCAGAAGACCTGGGTTTGAGTCCCAGTACCCACATGGCAACTAATAACCATCCATAATTCCACTTAAAAGGGAACCTGACGCCCTCTTCTAACCTCCATAGGCACTGCACAACACAGGTGAACTTACATACATGCAGGCACATACACACTCATACACATAAAATAAAAATAATAAATTTTAAAATATATATATGTATGTGTGTGTCCTTTTATTGAGACAGAGTCTCCCTGTAGCCCCAGCTGGCCTGGAACTCACTATATAAAGCAGTCTGGCCTTGAACGCACAGAGATCCACCTGCTTCTGCCTCCGAAATGCTGGGATTAAAGGCATGTGCAACCGCCCCTGCTAAAATATTATTTTAACCCACAAGAGGCCAGAAGATGGTGTCAGATCCCTTGGAACTGGAGTTACAGATGGTTGTTAGCCATCATGTGGGTGCTGGGAACCAAACCTGGGTCCTCTGCAAGAGCATCCAGTGCTCTTGACCGCTAAGCCACCTCTCCAAGCCCTGGAAATCTTTTTTTTCAAAATAAGATTCAGACTGCTGGAGAGCACAGAAGCAATCGTTAGATTCTTTTTTCCTTACCTATGCTGGGAGTCACTTGGCCAGGGCCACCCGGTACACCCACCTTAGTAAAGAGCAAATGAAAAGTTCTCAACGTAGGCAAAGCACAAGTCCTTCTGAGCGAAGTGCCCCTGATGTGACTGTGAAGTAACATTAGCTAGGTGGGGCTCACCTGCAGAACAACTTAGGGAAAACTCATACATATTTCATTTTCCTTAGCCATAAAAATTGGGCAGGAGGCCAGTGAGATGGCTCACCAGTTCAAGGTTCGTGCTGCCAAGTCTGAAGACCTGAGTTCAAATCTCTGGAACCTACACAGTAGAAGGAGAGAACTGACTCCCACAGGTTCTCTGGTACACATGCACACATATGCACACACACAAATTCACATTTAAAAGCACCGCAAAGGATTTTGTGTATGCAGTTACTCTGCTTGTCCCTTAAGGACAGGAGCACTCTGCTCACTTACAGTTAACAGGTCCTGGCACTTGTCTCACTGTTAACAGACTCTTCAGAATTTGCTGATGCAGAGGCTTGAGAAGGGGAAAATCTGCTCCCAGGATGCTGGGAGCAGACCAGTAAGACAGCTGTTGCTGGAATGCAGGGACAGGTTGTCTGCCCCTTGCCCCCATTTATGTTTCTACATATAATCAAAGGAAGCTGTTACTGGGTCAGTGGCCATGGCCTTGTTCTGTGCTGCTTTCTCCTATTGTGATGGGAAATTCCTGTGTTCCGCACTGCTTGAGCACTTATGTGCAAACTCTTGTGTGAGCTTCCAATAAAGACCCTCAGGAAGGCAGTGAAAGTGCTCCTGAGTGGCACAAGCTGAGGGTCCCCTGGTCTAATTTCAGTTTCAGGAACAACACTAGAACGGGCATCTCCAGGTACAGATTAAAAGGGCTAAGCTGGGAGTGCCGATGCAGGCAGACCTCAGCACGCTGTACGCGCTCTACGATGTGTGAGCCAACGCTTTGCTGAAAATGGCAATATTCACTTTTTCTAGGAATACACTTGCACGCAGGCACAAGCCATTCATCCTTTCAGAAGTGCATGTAGCTCCATTATGCACCACATATAGGCATAAGCCATATTCTAGCAAGTTTAAAAGGAAAAAAAATTATAGAAACCAAGTCATGACTTTATTAATTTTCTCTGCTACAAAATAAAGGTGAATGCATCTAAAGTTACTTAAAGGATCAAAAAGAAATTTGGTTCTGAGACTTGTAGGGCAGGTGCCCATGGGGGAGTGAAGCACTTACCAATCCAGCATTCCAAGCGTGCACAGGGCGTGGTCTTCACCACATCAGGAGGATCCACACCCACGTTCAGGCACAGGACCAAGGCCACACTAACTGTCTTCATCTGGAAGCACAGCAGAAACAAGGCACTTCAATACGGACTGCAGGGAGTGTTTCCAGTCCAAGCTGTCCCCAGAATACTTGGCTCCTCCCTGCCCCTACACCCCACCTTCCCCTACCCCTCCCTGTGTCCCCAGGTTAGGACATTCCTGAGGACAGGGTTGGAGTAAGGTGGGCAGAGGGGAGCAGCTCTTCTCCTACGCTAATCTCCAGAATTATTTGACAAAAAGACGCGCATCTTAAAGCATTCCATATATTCTGCCAAATTCCTCTGCAAAGCTGCACAAAGTTACTGTCCCAATAGCTTATGACTTTTCTTGCTATGTGTGCTCATTTCGTGAGGAGGAGTCAGGGTGACTTAGATCTTGTTAGCAGGACTGAGCACTGTCTTCCAGGATGTGCTCACTGTCTACATTCGTCCCCATCAGCCACTCCTCATTCCTAGTTACTCTGTCATTTATTCCCTGGCACTGGTGACTGCTTTCCAACACTCACATACTCTCTACACACTAAAGATGGCATTCACATTATACTACTCCTATTCCCTGTCTCTCAGCTGGTATTTGTGATCTGAGCTTTTTGGCACAACAGCATACTGGACCCATGGCCTGGCATGCCTCCCTCCATACCTGTTCCTTATCGACTGCTCCCACAGTAAGCAGCCCAGCCCAGAAAATCTGGAAGGTACCCTTCACACGCGTATCCACAGGGCATGAGCACCTGTTCACAGGTGGTAGGAACACACTGGGAAATCTGGAGTAAAGATCCTGCAGCGAGGGCTGAAGAGATACACTGGCCACTCTTGCAGTGGACCTGGGTTTGGTTCCCAGCACCCACATGTAACAACTCTTCTTAACTCCAGTTCCAGGGGACTCGATCGCTTTCTTCTGGCCTCCTCAGGCACTGTATGACATGGGCCCACCAACATACATGCAGGTAAAACACTCATACACATGAAAATAAATAAACAAAAAATTGAGGGGAGGAGATCCTGCAGCGAGTCCTGTATGGTACACACTTGTGATCCCACCATCAGAGAGACTGAGGCAGGGAGACTGAGTTTCAGCCTGAGCTGCAGTGAGAGTCTGCCTTGAAAACAAAGCCCTGTAGGG
>NW_008328704.1:1506061-1511076 GCF_000622305.1 Nannospalax galili
AGTCCATCATGGAGGCAGGAGGGGCCAGTTCCACTGCATCCTCAGAAAGCAGCGACACAAGCCAGCTCAGCAGCCTGCTTCGTTTTGTCTGGGAAGCCAGCCCACAGGTTGGTGCCACCCACACTCAGGACTGGTCTTCCTTCCCAAGTTAGACCTTTCTGGAAACACAATTAGAGACACAGCCAGAGGTGAGTTTCCACAGTCATTCTAAATCAATTTAAGTTGACAATGAAGGTGAACCATCACACCTTACACAATGACTGAAGGGCAGGTGATCTTCAAAAAATGTTTAAGATGTACTTAGCTATTTAATCCTTATATGTGTTTTTTCCAAATTAACCACATTGTCACTTTTTTAATCCCATTGGGCTTTTAAGTAAAGCTGCACCAATATTTAAATGGAATTTGGTAAGTAACACTTCCATGATATTCCAGTCTCCTATACAGAACTCAGCACACTTCCTGTGAGCTCAAGTATCCTTTAACCTCCTCAGTGGCATCTTGATAGTCTCCTTCGGTGAACCCTGTGCATTTCTCCTCGAGAGCACCTCCATTACCTCATGGACCTGGAGACCAGGCACGTGCTGCCCTGTGGCAGCTTCTCACTGGCGTTCAAGTGTGAGGGCAGTGTTTAGTCACTCTGCTAGATTCTAATTACACGCTGTGCTTCCCGCCAGTTCTCCTGCGGCTCTATGAATACACAGATACCCAATTACACTGACTGTGGATAATGACGGGTCTGCCTCATTCACGCTCACAAACAATGCCACCTGACTCTACCTCCCAGAGAAGAACATCTTCCAATAGGGTCTTCCAGAATCTTCTTGACAGAAACCTAAAAACAGGCCTTTTACTCACTGTCAGGAAAAAAGGCTGAAAATTTAATCAGAGAACAAAAATAACTGCATTTCCTAGTCCTCTTCCATCCGATATATAAGTGGTCAATGTCCATAGTCCCACAGAGTTAATCAGCTGGTTTCCCACAGACTTAGACTCTGAGGACAAGCAGCCGCAAATGAGAAGTTTCATGCAAACATCTCTGCCATCCTCCTGCAGTCACAGAGGATGACAGCTAACACGTGTCTGCGACAGCTTTAAGCCAAAAACACCTCTTCCACTGCTGAAACACAGGTCCCATGAGGCCTCATTGAAGCAGAGTCAAATCCTGGAGCACGTGCCAAGTCACTTCCTGAGGAAACACTGGCTTTACTCAGTCCTCATAGGGCCTCTGCATGGAGACAGCAATCCACACAGCCCAGGTTTTCTAATGTTACAGGAATAGTTCCCCTATCCTTGGTAACCTCACCCCAAATCATCTGCAGAGAACAGTAGTAGGTAAAAAATCCCAAAGGTAAACCACCCATGAGTTCTAACTCCACCCCCATTCTAGGCAAAATGGTGAAGTTTTCATCCTGAATTTGGGGTGGATATCCACCATTAATCAACGAACAGCATCTAAGTTATCAGTCATTGCCTCATATGACATGCTGTGTTCAAGTAAGCCTTGTTCGCTTAATAATGGTCCCAAGGAAGCTGGGCGTGGTGGCACATGCCTTTAATCTCAGCACTCGGGAGGCAGAGGCAGGCGGATCTCTGTGAGTTCAAGGCCAGCCTGGTCTACATAGCGAGTTCCAGGTCACCTGAAGCTGTCTCAAAAAGACAAAAAAAAAAAAAGGCAGGGTTTCCCTTTAGCCTCAGGTGGAACTTGAAGATTTTAAGTGATTAAGGAACTTTCAGATTTTAGGTGAACACATCAATTAATTTGTTTCTCCAGAATGAGTCAGAGGAAGGTTCTGAGAGCTCTTAATGCCTGGTTCTAGGTGTTGCCTCATGACCTGGGCCATCTATCCTTGGGTTTTGGGTCCTTGGGATTCTGGTTTCCAGTCAAAGTTTCAGTGACATTTTAGATTCTAGGTGAGAAAGGCAGGGACTGTGGCTGTTAAACTGAGTTTCCCTTAGAGGCTTCTAGTGTCCAATGTGTTCTGAGACTCAGAAATTTTCATATTTCAGGAAAGACATGCTGCTCCTGATACCTCCCATGGCCTACCCAAGATCTGAAAAGCACATGCTTAAAAGCACTAACGCTTCCATGAAACACAGATTCTGTCTCCACCAAATAAATGACTTCAACCACAGGTTTGCCCCCAGACAAAGACCTGTACACCTAAGTGAGTGCCATCTCGGTGTTAGAAACATATTCGTGTCTGTTGCCATCCCAGAAATTCTGACCATACTACAAGGGCTTTGTTGACACCTTCTTACTTACCTGATATGACAAAGCCATTTGTTCTTTAGAAGAAATAGTAATCCAGCAACACAGCCAAACGTGAGTGGAACTTTACAGGCTGCCACGCTGGACTGAACTGCTGCTGTGCAGAAAGAAGAGACGACAGACGCGCGAAGCCACCCAGGCTGTGTGGTCTGTGCCCCACTGAGGGCTGCTCAGGCATAAACAGCTCAATGTGTGGGACAGAGAAAGAAAGCCAGCCTGAGGTTCACCTCCAAGTCATGACATGCACTGTTCCCCTGCTTGTCTGAGGACAGAACCACCCACTCCCAAGAGTCCTCACTAGGATTTGGAGAATCAAAAAAACCTCAGCCGAGCTGAGGCTACACAGATGCACAGTCTATAAAGAAAGTCATATCAAACTACAACAGAGAGAGAGAGAGAGAGAGAGAGAGAGAGAGAGAGAGAGACACGGAGACCAGTTTGCCCCCAACTCCCATCCACACACAGCTGGAGACAGGCGAACAACAAGCCCAGTACATCAACCTGAAATCCACAGCACCAGGCCAGACGCCATCGCCAGCAGCAGCGAGAGCTCTGGAGACTCCGTTTTCTTCATATGCTCCTGTTCCTTCAATGGGAACGGGAGATGACAGGAAGGGGCTGGAATTTACAAGCTAGGTTTGTTACTCTGAGCCAGAATCCTATTTGAGGTTTAATTGTACTTTTTTTAAAGCCAAATTCTGTTCCTACTACAGTGCTTTCAAAGTCTACTTCCACCTCTGTGAAACAGCCTGATGGAAAGGAATAGGCAAGACATAAGTTTTCAGCATCAAATCTGCCAGCCTGAACTGCTGCAGCCTCAAACACACACCAGGGCTCTGCACAGAATGCCCAGGAGACTGAGTTCACTTCAAACATCATAGAGCCTTGAGATGTTTGTTTTCTAAGAGTCAAAAAAAAAAAAAAAAAAACCCCACTATAAAAAAAAAATGATTTGGAAAGATGGCTAAGTGGTTATAAGTGGTTAAGAGCTCTTGCAAAGGACTGGGTTCCGTTCCCAGCACCTACATTGTAGCTCACAACCATTCTTAACTCCAGTTCCAAGGGATCCAATCAAAAACACCTTTGTGACCCAGGCCACTGTGCTGGGTCTTTAGATGCCAGTTCACACCAAGGGGCTGAGCCAGTACCTGGGAACTCCTTCTTGACCTGTTCTAATTAAACCTAAGTGGAGTTATAAGGACGAACATTAAACAACCTTTAGGAAAGGATTTTCAGATTGCCTAATTGTCCTTACTCAGCTGGTAAACAGGTGGACTCTGGTGTGTTAACAGCATCTCAGGAAGCTGTCAAAGACATTTTCAGACTATTACGTAGCATAGCACATACTCAAACACAAGTGAAAGTGAAAACCACAAAGCTGCACCTTGGGTATCACACTGCTCTAACACAGAGGCCGCAGAGCTCACAGGCCGAAACCAAAAGGTGCAGGCCGGCAAGACAGCTCAGCCGGTGCCAAGGCACTTGCCACCAAACCTGGGAACCTGAGTTTGATTCCTAAGACACATGTGGTAGACCGAACCAATTCCCGAGTTGTTCTCTGACCTCCACACACTAATAAACAAATAAATGTAATATTGTTCTGACCTCTGGGGAGGGGAATGTGGCTGACTCCCCTTTTCTGCTCTGTACCCCCCTTTGAGGGTATGCTGTCAAACTTCCAACTATAATCCTATGTTACGCTGGGAGGGTATAAAAATGATTTCACCGCAATAGCCAAGGGACTTCTTCACAAGAGTGCATGTATACACACACAATTTCTACTGTACTGGGAAGACCCAGAAACATGTCTGGCTGGGTGACTCCTAGACAGAACATACAGAGAGCTGGGATGGACTGAGAAAGCCAACCCCTTAGAGTTGCAATGTAGTGCTTGGTCCATTGTCGTCGTGTGTTGTTCACACACACACACACACACACACACACACACACGCACACGCACGTACACGCGCACGCGCACACGCACACGCACACGCACGCGCACACACGCCCCCGCTGCCCACAGGTCAGGATTTTCCATTAATAGATGGGTTGGCTCCAAGGTTATTCAGAGGTTGCTTTTCTGATAAATGATCAACCCACAGCTTTACCAATACTAATGCAAATTAAATTAGCAACACTATCACGAGACTCAATCCTTCAACCAGGACAAGCTCCCCTCCCCTCTTCATCAACCAGCATAGTCATCTCCGGTACAAATTCAGAAAAACAATCCCAAAGTAAGCAAAGCCCCAAGCTGAAGATGTAAGCCTGTGGCACTTCACAATATGAGTCTCAAGTGACCCAGGAAACTTTGATCAGCATCCATAGCAGTGTCCAGGCTGGCCGACATGACTAGTGGAGGGGGTCCAAGGCCCCAGTGCTCACGGAAGTTGAGACAGATTGCAAGAACAGGGAGCTTACATAAGGCCTCTCCCAGGAGTCACCACTGGGCCCACTGCAGCTGCCATGGCAGAACTGTGGCAAGATGGATGCTTTCAGGAAGACAGTGGCTGGCATCATAGGCAAGGCCAGGAAGGGAGATTAGCCAGGAAGTTGTCGTGAAAGGAGAAGACCTGAGCTGCTGTGGTGTTTTGTGGGGCACAGAGAATGATCTACAACAGTCATACCTTTGGTTTTGAATGAGTGAATTTATTAAGTATATGCCAAGACAAAGTAAAAGAATAGAGGGGGGAGGGACGATGGAGAGAAGAAAAGGAGAGGAGGGGAGGGACAAGGAAAGAGA
>NW_008328704.1:1511491-1512742 GCF_000622305.1 Nannospalax galili
AGCAGAAACCAACTTGAGGAGTCACTTTAAGGCAGCCAGCTGGAGTTCCTCACCCAGGGAGCCCCAGGCAGAGCACAGTGTCTCTTTGGGTGAGGTTTCCAAGTTTAAAAGACAATTAGCATCAAATAGAGATAGCATCATCACATTGGGCATTCAGCAGAAACTGGCTAGGGAAGTTGAGGCAGCCAGCTGGAGCTGCCAACTGAGCTTTCTCTCATGGATGGAGCTTCCCACAGCTGAACTCGCCCAGCCACTGTCCCTCATGGGATTGGGCCTCAGTACTTCACACCTCTTGACCTCTTTGGGTCAAGAACAAAGTTCTGAACCCACACTACCAGGCCACTGAGCATCGGCAATCGATATCCGCCGGCTCTCCCGCAGCCAATCTCTAGGGTTCCTCCCAATGCCTCAGGAACCAGTGGCTCCAAGATCTGGCTCGTGGATACACTCCCTTCTGCCTAGCCGACTGGAGTGGATATTGCCACCCACGTAAGAACGAGGGTCAGTAAACCTCACCTGAATAAACAGTGTCAGCACGCACCGCATGCCCCAGTTACTCAAAGGAATTCCAGATGAGACATTTCCACAGCACAGAGCAAAGGTGGGAAGGACTGTAAACAGGAAGTAGAAAACAGCAGCATTTCAATTCCTTCAAAGTCCTGGAGATCAGGCCCACAGCACATAGGAATATCCTTTGGGGATTATCAACCACTAAGCCAAGCTGACAGCAAACCACGGCACATGATCAGATACGTGGCCCAGAATTTAACAAACGCTGGGAGGTGCCTATCTCACATCTGCTGCAAAGCTTCCCTCAGCCGAGTATCTAAGACCTAGCGGCAGGAGACCTGCTTTCACAGCCTGTGCTCTGGGTTTCCTCCTGACAATCTTACAATTCTGACCACCACAACTACTTTTTCTGTGATAGTCTCTCTGGTCTCGGAAAGCACTGGACAAACATAAACACACAAAACGAAGACGGCCAGATTTTAGCAATACCAATGGCCCATCTGAGCACAGCAAAGCCTCAGATACAAACAGGGCCTGCAAGTCTTGCGGCACTTTCTGCAAAAACAACCAAGCATAAGAGACAAACATTCCTGCAGTCACAAAAATAATCCATAAAAAAGTCTTCCTGCCAGGCATGCTGGTGCATACCTGTAATCCCAGAGTTCAAGAGGCTGAGGATGGAGGGTCTCCATGCCAGGGCTATATAGCAAGACCCTATTTTTTTTGGGGGGGGGGGGGGGG
>NW_008328704.1:1512917-1518866 GCF_000622305.1 Nannospalax galili
CCTGTAGCCCCAGCTGTCCTGGAACTCACTATGTAGACCAGGCTGGCCTTGAACTCACAGAGATCCACCTGCCTCTGCCAGGATCAAAGGCGTGCAACCACCACGTCCAGCTAAGATCCTATCTTTAAAAAAAAGAAAAAAAAAAAAGAAAAATCAAACTGTTGCCTGAGATGGAAAGACTCCTCACTGGCTCATGGTTTCTATCTGGAGCAGAAGGACCCCAACTGGTTGCCTAGTAACACTCTATCTAATTGCCTGTGGCTGCATTAGAGATGCCCACTGGTACTGGGAACACAGGAACAAACAGCACCTTGTCCATTCCAGAGAAGAAGCACTGGGAGTTTCCTACCAGAAATAATTCACGGCGGGCTGCAGAGCCAGCCCTTCCTGACAAGTGAAAGACCCCCCGCAAGGACGTGGCCTTTGAGTCTATGGAGTTCACAGGTAAAGAAGAGGTGGGGAGCAGGCTGCCAGAAGCAGAAGCTGCCATGCAGCGTGCAGAATGCTCCAGCAGAGGAGATAATGATGGCTAGATCCAGGAAGGAGCGGCCACCATCATGTCAGGTAGGTGTCCATCCTCGGGTGGCCCCAGGCTCCCATTCGCCAGTGAATGGTGAACTCTCAGGTGCTGTATACAAGCATGCGCACACATTCTCTCTGTCTCTCTCAACACACACACACACACACACACATCACTTATCAAATAAAAAATTCAGCTAAGAGTACTGACACTTCACTTTATACTGGGATAAGGCATGGGCTTTAGAGAAAAATCAAGTCACCACTAAAGCTTGGATAACGAATGCCCCCACACACGTGTCAAAGGCTTGTTCATCAATATGGTGGTATGGGGAGGGGCTGTGGATCTATACTTCCTTCCTCCTTCCTTCCTTCCTTCCTTCCTTCCTTCCTTCCTTCCTTCCTTTTTTCTCCCTCTCTCCCTCCCTCCCTCCCTCCCTCCCTCCCTCTTTTCCTGGCAAGTGATACAGTGATTTGCTTCAACACACATTCCAGCCACTGCTATCCAGCACCTCATGGAGTCCCAAACAACAGGGCCACCTGTTCTTGGACTGGAAACTCCCGAACTCTGAGCTACCCAAACCTTTTTCTTTGTTCCATATTTCACTCCACTTTATGTGAAGCTGTCTGACACAGTCACAGAGAGAAGACTGGGAATCAGAATGGCGTCAGATGACTTAACACAGCTGAGCAGGCTGCACTTCCGCAGCTGAGTGTGGAAACAGTAAAATTAACACATTTGAAAAGGCATCCTATTTTAAGGTTCAGTGAACTCCTTTGTAGTTAAACCTGGCCTCTTCCTGCTGTACCTAGAAGCAATCAGCAACACTCAGGAGCATTCTTGGCCCCCCAAAAAGCTTAAATGCCTGGAACAAGCACCCCCCCAGACTGAATCCTAGTTCAAAGGAAGGAAGGAAAGAGAGAAATAAGACTGATGGCACCCAGAGGAAACCATTGACAAAGCTTGGGCTTCTCTGCACCACACTCACCACACCCAGGCTGGATGGATGCTCCCAGGAAAGCAATGCCATTGAAAAAGAAAGTTCGTTTTTTTTCTAACATTTTGTGTGTGTGTGAGTGTGTGAGAGCGAGGAAGAGAGAGGTGTGCCATAGCATGCATGGGGGGGATCAGAACCAACTTGTGGGAGTTGGTTTGGTTCTTTCCTTCCACCCATTCATCATGCAGGTCAGAAGGATTAAACTCGGGTCATCATGCTTGGCGGCAAGCACATTTACCTTCTGAACCATCTCACTAGTCAAAACAACCAAGTTGATTTAGAATATGCAAAAGACACATAAGCAAAATGACTAATCTTGCTTTGTTTTTTTAAAATAGCCTAGGGAGCATGGACAGACAGCAGACCTGAGATGCAGCTGCAGCAGTACTGTCACTAGGCACAGCCCTGGCACTGTGGGCAGGACTGCTTCCATAGGGGATGCATGACACTGTGTCCAGGAAGCGGGGTATACACAGCTCTTTCTCAAAGGACTCAGAAATAAAAACAAGCAGAAGGGCAAAGTGGACATGATGTAACCCTGTGGGTTGTAGGGGAAGGTGGGTGAGTTCAGCCCATCCTGTCAATTCTACGAGGAGGAAGTTTTTCAGGATGAAGGCTGGGAAACAGTCTTGACAAAACAAAAATATACTCACAAGTAAGAATGCATTGTATTGCTTGCCACTGATTCTCAGGGAAGAAAAGCATTTTTGTTTCCCAAAAAGTTCTAAAAACTCTTGCACTCAACAGACCACATGCGTACCTACAACACTCAGAAACTCTCCAAGCAGCAATCTTCAACATCAGCATGTTTTTGGCCACTCTGGCTAAAATGACCTACAGCACAATGCTGCCTTCGGCCAGAGAACTTTCTGGGCTTTGTGTCCTTCCCTTCAAGAGAGGAACTCTTAACAAGACAGGGACCGTCTCTTCAGTGGGACAGTCTCCTCTTCAGTGGGCTTCTCCTTCAGTAAGCCACCGTTGCCCAAGTCCTCAGCTCCATGAGGAGTCGCATGCCCCTATCCCTGCCTGTTCAGTGGCTCTGGGTGGCCTCTGCAGGGTCACTATGGGCACCTCCACGATGAGCCCAGGAACAAAGTGCCTCCTGGAAACAGTAGCTGCTAGCCTGACACTAGGGGGCACTGTGCCTCCTCATCTCTTTATGAAATCCAGTGCACAAATCTGTGAGCCCGTCCACCCTCCACCAGCCCCACCCACCGTGGTGAGTGAGGAGCAGCACTGGGAATGTCTCACACAGCACCGACTCCTTTGCGCTGATGCTACAGAATCAAGCTTCTGCACACACTCCCGGAACCGGAGTGAAATGGTTCACATTTTGCTTAGCTGACTGTCTAACAAAGGTGGTAAAGGGAAAAACAGGAGACAGAGGAGCTGGGGAAAGAGGTGGCAGGCAAAAAAGGCAGAGCAAAGTAGCCACAGAGCAGTCCAGATCCCTCAGCAGGAAACCTCTCCCTCTCCCAGAGGCCAGGCCCAGGATCTCCAGCCTCCTTAGTCAGGGAGGTGAAGTGCTGTTGGAAAGCTCTCTCTCAAGAAGACCCGGGCAGGAACAGCAGTGAAAAAGGCTCTACACTGGTAGCTGTGGATGTCACTGGGTAAATGCCAGTCTGAATTTTGTCTTTTAGAGTCAATTACTGCTTGTAGCTTATAATGTCTCTTTAAATGAAAAAGCAAAAAACTTAATCTACTAACTTATATCTCCTGTGGCAGTTAGTTTTTAATTGTCAACTTGTTCCAATCTAGAATCACCTGAGAAGCCTCACTTGAGGAATTGTCTAGATCAGGTTGGCCAGTGGGCCTTACTGTGGGAGAATGACTGTCTTGATTATTAACTGCTGAAGAAGACCCAGCCCATTGTGGGCAGCACCATTCCCTAGGCAGGGGATCCTGGACTACATAAGACAAGAGAAAGTTAGACACAAGGAAGCAAGCATTTATTCTCTCTTTGTTCTTTTAAATATATATATGTCTTTTTGAGACAGGGTCTCCCTGTAGCCCCAGCTGTCCTGGAACTCATTATGTAGACCAGGCTGGCCTTGAACTCAGAGATCCGCCTGCCTCTGCCTCTGAAGTGCTGGAACGAAAGGTGTGCACCACCACACCTGGCTATTATTTTTATTTTATATGTGTGTTTTGCCTGAGTGCATATAAGTGCACCTGTGTTGTGCAGTGCCCATGGAGTCAGAAGAGGGTATTAGATCCCTTGGAACTGGAGTTCTCAGCTGCCATGTAGGTGCTAGGAATAGAACCCAGGTCCTCTGCAAGAGCAGCCTCTTAATCACTGAGACACCTCTCCAGCCCCACTCTTTGTTCTTGACTGTGGGTGTGACATGACAAGCTGCTTGGGTTCCTGCCTTGGCTTCCCCTCCAAGGTGGGCATGGAGCTGCAAGCTATAGTAACCCGTCCTCCCTATGTTGCTTTTAGTCAAGGTGTTTTACCACAGCGCCAGAAATGAAACTAGAGCACCGCCTTAACACACATTCCCCAGACTTCTGGCATACACACTAACTGATGCTTCTTCATCTGCAAGGTTCCAATCACTGGCAGTCACAAAGTCCAGTAGCTTCCTCCAGACAATCCACCTTCCCAGGAAAGGGAACATCTACAATTCCCTATCGCACCCTCAGCTCTACTGTTCCATTCTGCTCATGATAAAGAATTCTGGGGACTGAGGCCAGAGTGTCCCAGGTAACCAACTTTCTGAAAACAGTCCACACTCACTTCTCTGCACAGCCTGCCACCCTAGTGACATTCCTCCTCCCAGTGGTCCTCACTAGGCCACATCTCACTGTCAGACCTCGGGGCTCCCAATCCCTCTGCTGCTCCTTGTCATTGACAACAGCCTCCCCCATCCAACCCTGCTTCACTTATATCACCTCCATCAGCAACTCATCTCCCAGTCTGGCCAGCCTTCCCAACCAGTATGTACCTCCCTAGGTACTGGTCCTCAGCTGGTCTCATGGCAATAGAGATAGCCACACTGAGCCATGCCATTGTCTGCCAGTGGGCTGCAAGAGAAATTTGGGAGGCCTTGAGGAGGCCACATCACCTGCCCTGCCAGGGAAGAGCTGCTGGCTGGGCAGGATGCCTGCCCCTCACCATGCCCACATCCCAGGTTTTGTGACACCCACTGTGACACCCACTGTGATGACTGACAGGGAAGTGATGGTTTTGCACCTGCACATCCTCTACTCTAAAACCTCTAAGTGTCCTAGAACGCCCACAAGTACCCAGGCAGCTAAGAAAAACTAACACCAGAGACAAAAGTGCTTCTCTGACTGGTCACAGAGCATGGGAGGGGATATTAGTTACTTCTCTGTTTCTGCGATAAAACGCCACGACTAAGGCAACTTACAGAAGGAAGAATTTATTCGGCTTACTGTTCCATCATGGCAGGGAGGCATGGCAGGAGGCAGCCTGAGCAGAAAGCTGAGTGCACATATCTTCAAGTAGGCACCCCGCACATTTTCAAGCAGGCACAGAAAGCAGAGTGAGAAAGACTGGAAGTGGGCAAGCTATCTACTCTCAAAGCCCACCCCTGTGACATGCCACATCTCCTAAGGGTTTCATGACCCTCCCCAAACAGCACCAGGCCCTGGGGACCAAGTGTCCAAATACCTGAAGTCTATGGAAGAGCTCTTATTCAAACTAGCACGGAGGGTAAAAGAAAACTAGATCTTTACGTCTGACCATGGACCCAAGATCTCAGTGTGAAAAGCCAACCTTCAAATGATTTAGAAAAGCTTTATGACTGAAGTTAGGAGAGGATGTTGAATATGCAGAGATAACCCAAAGTGTACTATAAAATACTAAAGGTAGTAGCACACACAAGGAAATGCAGACAGAGCTGACTGCACTGACCTTTACAGCTTTCAGAAGACTGAGGCACACTCACTGCACACAGATTTAGGGAGAAAGTGCATATATTTATATTTATTAGGATCTATTATATTTTCAAAGGAAGAAGATAAAGAGAAGCTAAGAAAACATCCATAGAAAAGAGAACAAAAAATATGAGCAGGTGATTTCCAAAAGAAAACCTCCAATGGGCAGCACACGTGAGGACCTGCCCCACTCTCCCCCAAGAAACACACTACTTCATTTGTGCCACAGATTGGGAAGTGCAAACATCCATGAGGGGGAGTGAATACGGCACTCAAGCCTCCCGGACATGGAGCACAAGGCAGTAACTGCCACTGCTCTGCAAGAATTCTGTCAGTTAACACAAAAACCTTGAAGACTCTCCATCTCTACACCTCAATTCCAGGAACAGACAAGTCAAGGACTGAGAACCCATCTGCACAGGTGCAGCTGCTCTGGAAAAGAGCTTGGCAGTGCCTCGGAAAACTAGACACGTGACTGTAGACCCCACCAACTGCACTTCTGGGCATTTATCTCAGAGAAATGAAAACATAC
>NW_008328704.1:1519484-1535404 GCF_000622305.1 Nannospalax galili
AGTAGATGGGCATAGATGAAAATAATACTGGAGCATGCCTTTAATCCCAGTACTCAGAGGCAGAGTCAGGCAGAACTCCATGAGATCAAGACCAGCTTTGTCTACATAATAAGTTCCAGGCACCCTGGGGCTAGAGACCCTGTCTCAAAAAACAAAAAACAAAACTAAAACTAAAATGTCCTAGATCTGTGACAATCTTTCTTCCCCCTTTCAGGTGGAAGACAGTGCTTACTGTAAACAAGCCCAACAAGAATTAAAGCACCCAAGGAAAGTGTCTAAGAAAAGACTTATATTTATTGAGTCTCATGAATAAAAGTCACACTGGGCTGGGAATGTTGCTGAGGGGGCAGAGTACTTATGAGACCCTGGGTTTGTGCTCCAGCACCACAAAAAGAAATAATAAATTCCTGTTATTGAGCAGTGGCAATACTTTATTCAAATACATTTTTTAAAATATTTTATTATTTTTATTTTATGTGTATGAGTGTATTGCCTGCATGCATGTGAGTGCACCTGTTGTCATGCAATGCCGCAGAGGTCAGAAGAGGGCATCAGATTCCCCTGGACCTGGAGTTAAGGATGGTTCGTCGCTGCCATGTGGGTGCTGGGAATCAAACTCAGGTCCTCTACAAGAGCAGTCAGTGCTCTTAACCGCTGAGCCATCATCTCTCCAGCCCCATATTCAAATACATTTTTTAAAGCCCACTAGGCCTGGCCTGGTAGCCTATGATCCGAGCACTCGGGAGGCTGAAGCAGGAGCATCACAAGTTTAATTAATGCCACAAGACTCTAAACAAAATCACCCACTAAGTGTTTTGCTGGTGCCCACCCAAGAATGAGCCCACCCATCTCCAGAAACAGATTATGAAACTTTGCTGGTGTCAGATGGTAGAGCAAGAGAACTCGCAAAGCTCCAGCCTGGCACACCTGCCTCTCTGAGGCCTGGTGATGTTTCTGTTGTGATAGCCAGCACACACACAGGGTTCGAGGATGGGTCCAACCTCACAGGATTTCAACCTTCTGGACCCACAGGGAGCAGTATAGATAGGAACCCAGTTCCTGGGGCAAGTTTTCACCTCTTCTATCCAAAGACTAGCTCATTATTTTGTTTAATGACTATTACCTAAATTTATGAAGACTGAGAAAATTACTTTAACCACTTTTGTAATGCAAATATATTTTTCTATCCAAAGACTAGCTCATTATTTTGTTTAATGACTATTACCTAAATTTATGAAGACTGAGAAAATTACTTTAACCACTTTTGTAATGCAAATATATTTTATAGGTTCTTAATATTTAATTACAATTCAATGACGTTCTCACAAAAGCAAGGCTCTGCCAGCATTAATATCTGCATAGAACATAAGCTCAGGGAAGTTCAGTTCCAGCCCACTGCTTTACATAGAACTCTAAAGAAATGTGTCTTCTCCTCCTAACATGCCTGTTCACTTCTCAGCAAATACCATTTACCACTTGCACAGTACGCAGTTGAAAATGGTATGATCATCAGAACAAAGTGCTACGCATACAAATATTCACTCTTTAAAAACTCTTTTATTACCTAGCAAGGTGGTGCATGCTTTTAATCCCAGCACTTGGGAGGCAGAGGCAGGTGGATCTCTGTGAGTTCAAGGCCAGCCTGGTCTGCATAGTGAGTTCTAGGACAGCTGGGGCTACAGGGCGACCCTGTCCCAAAAAGATGCCCCCCCTAAAAAAATAAGAAAAATATTTGAGGTTAAAGATTTTTTACACTGAGACACTGATCTAAAAACAGTAAAATTGGTACCTATGCAAACTAGAGCTTGACTGCTGTCTGTGCAAAGTCTGCTTACAGGGAGCCCTTAGTAGGTGTTCTATTTTGCTTTCCTGTTGTGATAAACACCACAACCAAAACTAACTTGGGGGAGGAAAGGGTTTATTTGGCTTACAGGTCACTGAGGGAAACCAAGGAAGGAGCTCAAGAAGGAGCCTGGAGGCAGGAACTGAAGCAGAGACCATGGAGGAACGCTTACTGGCTTGCCTCCTGGCTTGCTCGATTACCTTTTTTTATACAGCCCAGGCCCAAGGGTGGCACCACCCACCCACAGTAGGGTGGGCCCCCCTACATCAATTAGCAATCAAGAAAATTCCTCACACACACGGATGACCACAAGTCAATCTGATGGAGGACATTCCTCAAATGAGGGGCCCTCTTCCCAGGTGTGTCGGGTTGACAACAAACATTAGCCATCACAGTAAGGGTCTGGGAACTTGGAGTTCTGGGCAGCTCATAGCTCCCCAATAAAAGGGCTCATCAGGCCCCAGCTTCACACAAATGCCACAGTTATTCTGAACCCTGGCCTTCCTTCTGAGAGTCTTGTGTTCTGGTGCATGCCGCTATGACAAGAACACCAAGGACTCGGTTTCTGAGGGTGACACTGTTTCACATGTACTGTCCTTGTTCCTGGGGAAGCTAAGCCATCCTGGGTGACTGACTACACTGGGACCCTTAGGAGTTGGCTTGCTTGCTGCAGACTTCACCCCCACACCTATTCCCTTGGCAGTCTTTACCTGGTATTCTCTTACTGTGGCAAACCACAGTCATGAGCATCACATGACAAGCCCACTGTGTCATCAGTGAAGCACCAAAGCAGGAGATGGTGGTGGTCCTAGGACTTCAACACAGTGCCATGTTTGTAAACAACCAGTAGTCAACTTTCTCCCCTTATTACTTAACTTTCAATAGATGCACCAACTCCATCTAGTGCATGTTAGTGCTTAACACACCTGCCACTACATCTGAAGCTCCAGATAACCCACCATCCATCCACACTCCTCTCCCTCTTTAACATCTCCTTGATAGGTTTGGTTTCTCTTGACTTGACAAAACAAACTAGATTTTAAATTATTTTCAGTTTTACTCACCAAAGTCCATACATAGTTCAGATAGTGTGGACAGAAGTGAACTTGTTCTTGTAGAAAGAGATATTTTCATGATAAAAACATACAGCATGGGGGTGGGGATGTAGCTCAATTGGTACAACACTTGGTTATTAAGCAGGAGGCCTTGGGTTCCATCCCCAGCACCATGTAAACAGGGTGTAGTGGCATACACCTAACATCCCAGCACTGAGAGGCAGAGGAAAGAGGATCAGAAGTTCAAGGCATCCTCAACTACATAACAAGATCAAGATCAGCTTGAGACCCTGTCTTTATAAAAACAAAAAGAGGGGCTGGAGAGATGGCTCAGCAGTTAAGAGCACTGACTGCTCTTGCAGAGGACCCAGGTTCGATTCCCAGCACCCACATGGCGGCTAGGAACCGTCTTTAACTCCAGTTCCAGGGGCATCCGAAGCCCTTTTCTGACCTCTGCGGCATTGCACGACACAGGTGCACTCACATACATGCAGGTAATACACTCATACACATAAAATAAAAATAAATATTAAAAAAATACCTAAGCGTGGGAAAGAGCCAGGTGCAAAGCACCCACCAAAGACAGTCAACAGCCACAGCCCAAGGAACCCACCACCCTCAGCAATGGACACAAAACCAGGGTATAAGTTGCTAGGGACAGTGAAAGAGGTTGAGAGGAAGCTTCTGATGCAATAGGCTCAGCAGCATGACCAGCAGAAGAGCCAGATGTCACTGCAGAGAGCAGAGCAGGCTCCACTTGCAAAGTCACATGATAAATAGCCCACACTCAATCATTCTATTATGCATAGCATCTAGTCAAGAACTGAGATGGGCCAGAAGACACACCTTGTCCCTGGCTCCGCAGTGCCTGGGCCTAGACTGATAAGACACTAAGGTTGGTGATGGCTCTGTAGCTGGCACCGGGTCCACCTGGAAGCTTCTTTGCTGAGACATATAGTGGCCAATGGTGGCTGTGGGCTAAGCTGAGCTGCCAATGGGAACACACGTGGCTCCCAAAGGGGCTGGTCTGGGTGTGATCAGATTCCAGGAGAGAGTCCCCAGCAGAACCTGGTAGTCAACATATGTACCCTCATAAGCCCCAAGTCATGCAGTACCATTTCTACCAGTCACAACCCTCCAGGATTAAGAGAGAGAGCAGGGGCTCCGCCTCTCAGTGGGAGGCGGTTCAGTTACTGCAGGAAGACTGCAGGCTGGAGATTATGGTACAGTCTTCCCTGATGAACACAATCTGCCACAGGCAGACTCTCACCATAATTCACATCCACACACATGTAAACTACACTGTATACTACCTGCAACATCCTGACCAGGGCATTAGCAGGAGGTCCAGGATCACATAACTTGTTACATCCAGGTAAGAAGAAGCCTTATGCACAGGGTCGTGCAGTTCTTCAAGTTGGCTTCTCTATCACCATCCCTTCCCATCTGATCTAAAATCTGTGCCTTGAACACACACAACACACACAAACAATGGGAGGCTGGCCAGGATGGCCATCAACAGGTTCACTGGCACAATGCCCTGGCATGAAGGCTCCACGCCCAGGAGGTAGTTGCTCTCCAGGGCTCTGGGCTCTCTGCCCTACCTTCCCATTTAATGTGTTCCTTCTCCACTTTTAAAAGCCCCTATTTGCAGCTATGATGTTCACAGTCTCCTTCCTACCCAAAGAAGCTATGTTAATGACCTCTTCTCAACTCCTGTCCTCTGCTCCTTTCAGTGCAGATATGTGCTTATGTTAAAAACCATGAGCTTAGGCCAGGCATAGGAGGCAGAGGCAGGAGGATTCTCTGCAAGTTTGAGGCCAGCCTGGTCTGCATAGCAGGTTCCAGGCCAGCTGGGGTTACAGGGAGGCAGTGTCCATAAGCTTTCTATGTGTTAATGTACAATCCACTCCATTAGACAAACCATGAAGAGAGAAGCCCTTTCTCCCCTTGAGACTGCTTCAGAGGCCTGATCATGACATTCTTCAGCTTCTCGGAGGCTGGCTGGTCTGAGAGCAGGAGCTGAGGGCTATAGACCTTGCAAATGTCTGTCTGGCAGGCTGCTGCCACACTAAGGTCTCAGTTCTGTGGTCCTGGCAAAGGATCCCACCGCCCAGCCCAGATTGCTCTCTATATGAAGTCATTTCTTTCCTGGAGGACCCTGTGCCTGAGGAAGCTGGGACGAGAAAGGTTTATTTCTGAAGCCAGCAAGACTTCTTTGTCCACACCAAACAGAAGCCACATGGGCACTGAACCTCCGGTCTGCAAATCTCCTGAACTAAAACTGAAGTTCAGTAAGCACGTGGTGTACTTTCCACTTGATCACAGCAACAGTAATACCAAACTTTCCTCCACCACCTCTTCCTTCAGCAAGCAGTACACATACCCTGCTTAGAAGTGCACAGAGTGTAGCCAGCAGGACAGCTGACATGCTAAGGGCCAGTTTAGGCCTGCTGATGTGTCTACTCACTGTCTGAGGCTGCAGAATGGGACAGATGCCCCATGCTGCCCTGGAATTTGACATAATTACCCTGACTTGTGGCTTCCAGAAGGCCCCTTTGCTTGGCACAGCATTGTCCCAAAGCCAATGCTGCAGGTATCAAGATTTTATTATGGCAGCGACTGTTTCTAATTCCCCACACGTTTAAGTATGCAGTTTAGAAAGTACCCTTTACTTAAGGGTTTAAGACACCCATTCTGCTGTGCCCACAGACCGTGGGGTCTAGAAAAAGGCTCATGGAAAAAACTCTCCCTATGCCATGTCTGTGATTGCTCTGGAGAAAATGGGAGTCTAAGGAGCATCTACTCAAGAAGGCTGGAACTATCAGAGTTGCTCACCTTTCGGTGGTTGCCATGGGCCCCAGCAGAACTAAGCGGCAAGGTCCCAGGTCTCCACAGAGGTGAAATGCACAACGGATGAAGAACCCTACTGTGGCTGTCTGTCCCCCAGAGGCAGCTCTGACCACTTCCCATTGTTTCTCGTTCATTTTCTTTTTTTTTTGGTCTTTTTGAGACAGGGTCTCCCAGTAGCCCCAGCTGGGAACCACTATGTAGACCAGGCTGGCCTTGAGCTCACAGAGGTCCACCTGCCTCTGCCTCCCAAGTGCTGGGATTAAAGGTATGCGCTACCACTCCCAGCTCTCTCTCATTCACTTTTAAGTCCCATATTTGTAGCAAGAAATTTCATCATCACAAGTAGATCTGAACACCACAGGACACTTGTCCCTCATGACTGTGTGAAACTGCTTCTGAACAAAGCCAAAGTCAACAGGAACACGGGTTCCCTCAAACATGGATGTGCTAGACACTGTCACCCTGGACCTGGATCCCTACTTTGACTCTGACAGCTTAATCACTCAGTGCCTTTCAGTGCCCCAGTCCCTGCTCCATGGGAAGCTCAGGGCCCTAGTGCAGGGGAATGGGTTTCTCAGTGTCTGTGATCATGCAACTGAAACGTAAAGGGATCTCCAGAAACACATCTGGCAGAGCTAGCTCACATCATCACATCATCCACAAAACATGAATCATCACTGGCTCAACACCCCTTGGCAAATCTTCAGGTAAGAATGTTCTTGAGGATTCTCCTTCCAATAAACTGCATGACCTTAGAGTTTTCACACCTTTTTTTTTTTAATCTCCCAGTAAGAAGCAACAGAAGGATACGGTATCTAAAGAGGCTCAAGGGCTGGCATATGGATCAGTCAGGAAAGTGCCGGGCATGCCAGGAGGACCTGAGTCCAAGCCCCAGATTCCATGTTTGTTCTTTTTTTTTAAAAAAAAAAAAGGCTGGACATGGTGATGTGTATCTGTAATCCCAGCATCCCAGCACTGGGGAAGTGGAGGCAGGAGGATCCCTGGGGCTCACTGGCCAGACCACCCTAGCCTACCTGACAAATACCAGGGCAGTAAAATCCCTGTTACCTCAAGCAAACAAGCAAAAGGTGAAGGACACCTGAAGAACAACAGAGGATGTTCTCTCTGGTCTCCAGAGACAGACAGACAGACAGACAGACACACACACACACACACACCAGGGGATCTGACAGCCTCTTCTGACCTCCTTGGGCATTGTACAACACGGGTGCACTTACCTACATGCAGGCAAAAATAAATAAATAAATAAATAAATAAATAAATTTTTTTAAAGTAGCTTGAGCCAGGCATGGCAGTGTACACCTTTGATACCCATACCTAGGAGGCTGAGGAAGGAGGATCAAGAGTTTGATCTACACAGCAAGTCTAAGGCCAGCCTAAGCTGCACAGTGAGATCCTCTCTCAGAAAACTAAGGGCTAGGAATGAGACTTACTGTCAGATCATTTGCCTAGCATGTTCAAGGCTCTGGGATTGATCCCTACCACCACCAAAGGGGGGAGATACATAAAACATTATCTTGGCTGGACATGGTACACATGCCTTTAATCCCAACACAGGCAGAGCCAGGTGGATCTCTGTGAGATGCAAGTCAGCCTGATCTACATAGAGAGCTCCAGGCCTGTCTCAAACCAAATAAAAAACATTATCTTGGACTCCCCTACCCCATCACCCTCAACGTCACACCTCCTGTTTCTTTCCAAACAGAGGGTTACTTAGCTTTACTCCTCTTTTGGCTCCTCTACATCAAATGGCACCAGCTAAACTCCAAACATCCTGACACACTGATTGGTGGAACCCACTACCATACACTCACGTAGATGACTCCAGAGCACAGCTTCTGCCTGCTCCAAACATTCACAGCTTCCAACAGTAGCGTTCTGGCAGGCACCGCCCTTCGGGTCCTAACGTCCCACTATGTTACCCAATCCTCATCCCACCCTTTGACCGACTCATAGTCCCATGAAAAAATTATGCTGTTTCCTCTCAAAGCTTAGCTTCCTTCAAGTCCCATGCCCTCCACAAGGCCTCACCCAACAAAAAACTGAGTTTTTCTCATGATCAAGGCCTGGGTTTTACTGTCCACAGCACTGGTTTCAGTGTCAAGTCACAGGATGCCTGACACGTCCCTGTTCATTTGTTGAGAATGTCAATCCTACACTTGGTCCCAAGAGTCTAAACTGTTTTCACTTTCTTGCAAACCCCCTCCAGTGTCAAATCAAACAGAGCCAAACAAAACCAGCACAGGAAAGGCCCACTGAATGAATGAATCACTCCGCAACACTGCTTCCCCAAAGAGCCAGGAAGACAAAAAGCCTCCAGGCCTAAAGACAACAGCTGTTGAAATGGCAACATCTTCATCTCTTGAGAGTAAACTGCTCTTTGCTTTGGAGAAGCTGTGTCTGGAGGCCAGGTCCTGCTGCACTCCACCACTCCCACACCAACTTCCACTCAAGTCCATTTAAATGAGACAACATATTAATACCATCAGGATTAAATGCCAGAGGCTTCTCTCCAAAGTGAGTGTGAGATGGGAGTTCCTAATTACCAACATTATCCTGCAGGATAAAAAGGAAACAAAGATTACCTGAGAGGCAAAGTCTGAGCCTGTAGGTCCTTCACAGAGACCCACTCCTAACACCCCGGGGACCCAGCTCCCCCAGCCCCACCCAATATCTGCCCCCCAGACTCAAAGCAAACATCAAAAACAAACAGAAGATGGAACAGCGGGTGGTTTGCCTGTACACCTTTGAAGATCTAGGGAAGAAGAGTAGGAAGAGAAAATTCAAGATCCAAATATTCTAATAGGTTTAACCAAAAGATAAATATGCTCTCTTTCACTCTGACTGGCCACTGGTAGGTGCTGATAAGACCACTGAGACCATCAGTGACTTGGTGGCTCGACCCCACCTGGGGAAAATGTATAAGTAAGAATGTGCCAGAAGAAACTGACTTCATTGCAATCAACAAAACCCGGTGCCCAGATGCCAGCATCACAAGGCAACAGAATGAAAGCTACAGTGACCCTGACCACACCTTCCAGCAGCCCAACTGCTGCTTTGTACTCGCTCTGCAGCGCCAGCCTCACCAGACCTCACCAAGGACCCCTACTACTCCTGCTCCACTGCTCCTGCACCTGCACCAGCTCCTGCAGTTGCAAAGACAGCAAGTGCACCTCCTGCAAGAGCTGCTGCTCCTGCTGCCCTGTCGGCTGCTCCAAGTGTACTCAGGGCTATGTCTGCAAAGGGGCATCTGACAAGTGCACTTGCTGTGTCTGATGTGGGCCAAGTGCTGCTTCCACGTGTAAATAGAGTGGCATGTGCCAGCCCAGATTTGCTTTTCATACAGCTCTAACCCGTTTACAGTCCCTTTTTCTATGAAGTATGTGAATAATAAAAGTCAATGACTGGTGGGAGGGGAGCCCGAAGCTTGAATTGGTCCAAAAGATAAGAGTTTTTGCAAAGTCCCCAACAAGGTCTCCCCCTAACACTGTATCCCCAACAGCAGGCGCTGGCCCATGTGAATGAGGTTAGGGCAAAATGGGCCTAGAAGAGCTGCCATGCAGGAGGGGCCATTCAGCCTGCCTTCCCATACACCATGGCTGGAAGGGCTCTGAGCACAGAGCCCTGGGTAGAGGGGCTGCAGTGAAACTGAATAAACGGGCTCCAAAACAACCCTTATCCCCCACCAACATCTACATCCCCAAATATCTCTTAGCAACAGCTCTGCAACCTAGCACCCTAGTCCAGATACCCATCTGCCCTGCCAGTCCTCCAGAAGTTGATTGTTGGTTCTCCACAAGGTGCATAAATGGTTCCTAATCCAGCTGAAAAACCCGCGAAAGGAATAAGGGTTAGAGAAGCAATCTCTCTTCTACCATGGCTGGACTTTTTGTTTTGGCTTGTGGTTTTGGTTTTTTTAACATTATACTTATTCTTTTTATTTTATGTGTATAAGTGTATTGCCTGCGTGTAGGTAAGTGCACCCGTGTCATGCAATGCCCACGGAGGAAAAAAAGAGACTGTCTAATCCCCTGGAACTGGAATTATGGACAACTGTTAGCTGCCACGTGGGTGCTGGGATTCAAACCCGGGTCTTCTGCAAGAACAACCAGTGTTCTTAACCACTGAGCCATCTCTCCAGCCCTTTATTTATTATTTTTATTTTATGTGTATGAGTGTACTGCCTGCATGTATGTAGGTGGACCCGTGTTATGCAAAGACTGCAGAGGCCAGAAAAGGGCATCGGATCCCCAGGAACTGGAGTTAAGGACAGTCATTAGCTGCCATGTGGGTGCTGGGAACTGAACCTGGATCTTCTGGAAGAACAGCCAGTGCTCTTAACTGCGAAGCCATGTCTCCAGCCCATTGTTTGACTTTTTTTCTATCCAATAAAACTAAATGCTTTAGGAAAGCCTTGGGGGCTGGTATGAAGGTGGACTCCTCTCACCCAATCGGAGCATTTCTATCCAGCTGCCGCACAGGAATACTGACCCCTTTGCCTACTCCAATGAAAGGATGTGAGGGAAAAACCTTGACAGGTCCTACGAAGGTAGAAATTAAAAGCTGGGGTATAACTCAGCAGTAGAGAGCTTGGCAGGCACCTGGGGCTCTGGGTAGATGACCACGGATGGCGGCTTGGAGCAGAGAGCCTCTGTAACTCCAGGATGCCCCTCCTGCCCACAACCCGCCAGTGCAGGCGGAAAGAGCTGCAGAGCCCGCACTCCTGGTGGCGGTTCTCCATCTCCCAGCTCTGCTTCCCCTCCCTGCGGTTGGCCCTCTTCCCTCTATCTCTTCTCTCCCTGTCCACCCCTCAGGCACACGCTGTAGCCCAGGCACTGCCAAGCACTTCCTGAAGGTTCTTACAAGTGCCTATCTAACTTCAGAAACAGGAGTGTTGTCACAGGACAAATATTTTACGGTTTATGTCTAAGTGCTTCAGGGGAGAAACCCACTCACCACCCAGCAGTCACCAAGGAGCCACAGTACAGCCACTGTTTATTAGCACTTGATGCACTTTAGAAATAAAGGAAAAGAGTGACCGGGTGATGGATATTTTTAATTAAAAAGTTCAATTTTCAGTTCTCTTCTGAGACAGTCCTCAGACAGTGTCTTCCCTCAGCAGGTAAAAGAAGTGAACTGCTACAGCGGCACTGCTGGGACCAGGTCTGTGACTTGGGAAGGCCCAACGCCCACACTTCCTCAAGCACTGCAGCGACCAACACTGACCCAGAAACAAGTCTGCCTCTACTGGCCGGAAACACCAGTATCAGCTGAAGACTCACCACCTGCAGCCACCAGATCATTAAGATCGCTTTCTGTCCTGTAAACCATAACTTCTCAAACTCGGTCTCCAGACCCCTTTAAGCTCTGAACACTCACACAGGGTCCTCTGAGCTTTTGTCACTCATTGCTGCCACAGCACTTACCATTTTAGAAATTAAATGGGTATTTTTTTCATTTCCATTCATTCATCTAAGCTTGATAAATAACCTATTAATTGTAAACATAATTGACATTTTAAAAAATATTTCATTCACAGCCGGGCGTGGTAGTGCACGCCCTGAATCCCAGCACTTGGGAGGCAGAGGCAGACGGATCTCTGTGAGTTCCCCCGTGCACAGCAATCTCGGACTGTAGTGGTGGCACTGACACCCTGCTTTTCAGGAAACTGATATTACGGGTGATTCAAGAACCAAGCTGTCCAAAGAGACACCCAAGCTCTGTGACCGCAGTCCACTTGTTGTGCACTTGACCCTGCATCAGTCACCCTATGACACAGAAACCCTGAATCTCCTATGACACAGAGTCTAACAACAGTGGGGTCTACAACAGTGGTTTCAGAAGACACACCCAAATGGGCTCCCAAATGTTCAAAGGCTGCTCTTCCGAACTGGTAGGTCCCTCCAGACCTTCCTTCCTCCACTAAACATCCCTGAAGGCACAGAGTCACTTCCAGACTTCTCTGGAGCAGGTCAGTTCTGAGGATGCAGCTCAAACAGAAAGTCCAGAACAAAATAAGACACTTCCAGTTTCAGCTGTGCAGAGGAAACAAGGCACATGTGGCCAGGACACAGCCTCACAACCAGCTTGTGCTCCCCAGGGCTTTTCACAGACTGTTAAATAGGGAAAGGAAGGGGAGGGGGAAAACTCCAGGCAGGAATGGTCCAAACCCAGGCCTCTGCAAGAGCAGCCAGTGCTCTTAACTGCTGAGCCATCTCTCCAGCCCCAACATCTCTTTACTATCTGGCTTTAGAGGCATCATCAGGGTTCTGTCTTCACTTCCGTGTCCAAGCTGTCTCAATCTGTCATGGTCTGCTGTCTCAGCCAGCCTCACACATGGAGCTGGATCTCCACAGGTAGACTGTTCAAGCACCTGTTGGCATCTCTGATACTTCGCCAAGCCTCAGCAGGGTACGATCTCCTAATGGTCACGCACGGTACACTCAGGGGCCTTTCACACTGTAATACCTCAGGATCTGCAGCTCACCTTGCACTAACACCATGTGAGGCTCACCTTGCACTGACACCATGTGAGGCTCACTTTGCACAAATATCATTTACTGACTACCTGGAAAAGACAGTGAGTCACATGGATCACTCAGTGTTGAGAGATGTCACCACCAACAGATCATCAGAAAGGGCTTCAGGCTTTGGGAGCCAATAAGTTCATAATGGCAGACACAAGTTTTTCAAATTCCAATTTTCTGTTGAAAGCTCAAACATCACCCCTGGCAACAATTACTGTAAGTTGTCTTCCCTGAAGTAACAGGCTCTCTTCATCTTCTAAGAAAATTCTATCAAAGCTAGGTGTGGTGGCCCATGCCTTTAATCCTAGCACTGGGGAGATAGAAGCTGGATCTCTGTGAGATGGAGGCCAACCTGGTCTACACCGTGAGTTCCAGGCCAACTGGGGCCACAGGGAGACCTTGTCTCAAAAAGGAGGGGAGAGGAGTGGAAGGGGGGGAGGGAAAAGAAGGAAAAAGTGCTCCTTAGAGGGAGGGAACCGTAGGTCCAAGGCAAGATGGCACAAAGACGGTCCCTAAGACAACCATCCATCTCAACACACAGCAGGTGGACTCAGGCACACTGGAAACGTGTGCTGAGGGTCAGGATCCTGTCAGTGAAGTCTTGCTTTCATTGTCAAGGGAAAACTATGAAGAATGCACCTGGCACAGGTAGGAGCCAGTGAGACACCACTGTAGGTGCTTGTTGCTGCATCCACGCCACCAGTGCCACCTGGGCACAGGGAAGGGGCAGTCACTCCAAGTCCTACAGGGTCCTGAGGGCTCTGGGTGACTAGACCACCTAGAGACCTGGACGCTCCAGACAGACGCCAACTTAACAAGGCTGCACAGAGTATTCTGTATTTATGACGATCATCACAGGAATGCTTCAAGTCAGCACCGACTCATGGAGGGAAGTAAGAATTACAAAGCCAGAGCTTACGGAGACCCACTGGGCCACAGATGACAGTCAGTAGGCAGTCAAGCAAGTTTGCTCAACTGTGCGCTACTGTCCAGAAGTCACCTCTCCCACGGGGCCTCTTCTTGCCCTCACAGTCAAAGCACACCTACAGCACTGCCCCTGGGCCACGAGAGTGGCCTGGGAGTACACATCTCCCACTCCTCCCTTCTGAGCCATAAATCAGATGGTGGCATCATTACCTAAGCCCACCCTGCTCCCTAACACACTCCGGCTCCTGACCTGGTCTGCAGCCCCAGCAGGGTTTAGCCCAGATCCTCGCAGCTGTTGGTCACTCACAGCTGCAGGGCCCCAGCCTGCTTCCCACTCCCCAGCCAAGCCTTCCTGGCCGCAGGACCTTTGCCTGGAAAGCAGATGGACAAATAGAAGACCTGGTAGGGTAACATGAAGCTGCCTGAGGGGAGGCACAGCCACCAACCCAAGAGAAAGCTGAGAACGGTGAAACCAAACATCAGAAACTGACCACACAGAAAACAGACACACAGAAAAGACCAGCAGATTTGGAGAGCGCCATGCAAGCTGCTAAGGGAGATCATCAACCGATGGTCCAACCCCAGGTTCAAAGCCTAAAAACCACATCAATGACCAGCACAGCAAACGACGTTGGTACAGTAGTGGTAATTTTATCTTGGGGGTAATCAACAGCTACCTAGTTGGACTTAAAGCCCACTCAATGAGAGGAAACTCATGTGTGGTACTGTAAACCTAGTCAAATACACATAGCTGGAGAGGCCACAGATCTTAGAGAAACACTCCAAGACTAACGTAATTAGTCCCTAGACAAATGTAATTTCCTACTATGTGTAAAATATGGATCCTTAAATTTGAAGGTAAGTATCCCAGTCACCATCCATCAAAGAAGTTTATCAAGAGGCAGAGATAACTACAGTTCGGTTCCACAACAGGTCGCACACAGAGCTTGTGAACTACCAATGTCTAAGGAGCACATCTAGGATGCAGTGTTTCATTGAGTTCTGAGATCTGCAGCACGCAGCACACAGCGACCACTATTACTGATCGTGGACTGCTTAGAAAACAGGTTGGCTTTGGGCTATATTGTTGCTGTGTTGCACAGCGCTGGAATAAACCTGTGGTGGGTCCATGCTAGGCAAGCATTCTACCATGGAGCTGCATCCTCAGCCTGACAAGATTTTCAGTGTCCTCCCATGGCAGATGTTTACTAGACTGATTTAACCACACAACAATGTAAACACATATCGAAACACTGCACCTCATACATGGAGACAGTTTTTAAAGAAAGCATGTAAGCATTCAAACCACAATTCCTACCCACCTACAACAACCACACTAAGTGTAGGAGTGCTGCCAGACAGGAACCACCAGAACCGCCAACGGTATGGGGGGCGGGGGGGTGGCCACATCTCACAGAACTAAACCTTGGAACCTTGGTATCACAGTCCCTGGCAACTGCTCAAATCCACATGCCACTGAAAGCCACAGGCGAGATGTTTCAACACTCACACCAACACTGGGTCAAAGAGGCAGTGTGGCCTGTGCCCTTAGCACCGAACACAGGGACCCCAGGCTGCACACAGTGTGCATCTATCTCTGTGCTTTGTAAGACACAGCAGGACACATGCTTCATGTGAACCCCAAACTAGGTAAAGCTGTCGTGTTTAGGAGAGCCGGTAAAGCTGCAAGGGAAACAAGGCCCGGAAGCCACGCAGCCCAGGAGGCCACACAGCCCAGCAAGGCCACACAGCCCAGCAAGGCCACACAGTCCAGCAAGGCCACATAGCCCAGCAAAGGCCACACAGCCCAGCAAGGCCACACAGTCCAGCAAGGCCACACAGCCCAGCAAGGCCACAGTCCAGCAAGGTCTATACAGTCCAGCAAGGCCACATAGCCCAGCAAAGGCCACACAGCCCAGCAAGGTCTATACAGTCCAGCAAGGTCTATACAGCCCAGCAAGGCCACACAGCCCAGCAAGGCCACACAGTCCAGCGAGGTCTATACAGTCCAGCAAGGTCTATACAGCCCAGCAAAGGCCACACAGCCCAGCAAGGCCACACAGCCCAGCAAGGCCACACAGTCCAGCAAGGCCACACGGCCCAGCAAGGCCACACGGCCCAGCAAGGCCACGCGGCCCAGCAAAGGCCATGCAGCCCAGCAAGGCCACACAGTCCAGCAAGGTCTATACAGTCCAGCAAGGTCTATACAGTCCAGCAAGGTCTATACAGCCCAGCAAGGTCTATACAGCCCAGCAAGGTCTATACAGTCCAGCAAGGTCTATACAGTCCAGCAAGGTCTATACAGCCCAGCAAGGCCAGGGCTGCAGTGGGGCACACAGGGACCCACACTGTCATCTGGCTGCTTTCCAGATTCTTGTCTCATCATTGCTGCATATGTCTTCTGGCATATGTGGCACATTATTTAAAACCCATGGAGGTTAAAAAACAGATGAAGTGGTCCCTGACGACTTTATGTTTTCATTCAACAGACATTTCCGAGCACAGCTCCTCACCAGCATTCTGCTAAGGGCTTTTACACCACCAAGGCTGCTAAGATCTAATGTGAGGGATGCCAGAATGTGAGAAAGACCTTAGAAACACTGACACTATCAGGAAAACTCTGAGCCAGACCCCAAAGAGTACAAAGCATCTCAATACTAGAACTCAACACAGACCCTGCAGTGAAAGAACAGG
>NW_008328704.1:1535735-1538852 GCF_000622305.1 Nannospalax galili
TGAAAAGGAAACAAGGGGCTGAATTTTGATCATAAAAAAATGGAATGAACGTAAAACCACCACTCTGCAGGCAGTGCTGCCTGACGTGTTGCCTGTGATCATGATGGCAGGTACACAGGGGATCACCTGGGCAGGTAGAAGGCAGCCAATCAGTTCAGCAAGTCTCAATTTAGCAAAGTCTATGACAGCTCAAGTGTGGATTGTTGTCTCTCAGGCTCAATTTCAGAGAAAAATGGGCCTGTGTAGAGCTGGCGTCTGCAGCGACATCAGGCTGGGTGAGGCAGAAGCTAACGTATGGCTTCCCAGCCGAGCGACACAATTAAACCCATGCCAGAACTGGAGGATTGATGCCTCACAGCCTCTACACATCCTGCCCAGCCCTCCATCTGCATGACTGAAGAGTGCCACTGACACACTACAAATGGCAGTATGACCTGTGCCCAGTCAGTTCACAGCTGCAACCGGGAAGAGCCTCTGACGCTCCAACATTACGCTTTCCATGAAGGATGGGGTGGGCGGCAAGTGCACCTAGATCACAGGTTCAGAATGAGTGCTTTTTAGAAACACTACAAACCTTAAACCTCTGCTCACCGCAGACTCTGATCAACATTCTGATTCTTCAAAAACAAATCAAAAGTCGCCAGACATTATAAAATGTCTCATTTCTAAGCCATAGGTGCACAGTCCTGAGTAGAATTCACTCTGAGAAACACAACTGCCCCTAAATTATGCAAAGCTTTAAGGCACATAAGCCAGGGTGCAAGAGCAGGATCACCCTGCCAAGGATGATGAACAGGTACCCGAGCTGTGTGACCTGAGCCAGCCCTGGCGGACACGGGTACCCGAGCTGTGTGACCTGAGCCAGCCCTGGAACACGGGTACCCGAGCTGTGTGACCTGAGCCAGCCCTGGAACACGGGTACCCGAGCTGTGTGACCTGAGCCAGCCCTGGAACACGGGTACCCGAGCTGTGTGACCTGAGCCAGCCCTGGCAGACACGGGTACCCGAGCTGTGTGACCTGAGCCAGCCCTGCGACACAGAGCCCTGGGTACTTGAGAACGCTAAGGAAAGGCACTCTAACACACTGGAGCAGGATGGGTGTTGGGGAGCTGAGTGTGCTCCTCCTAATCCTGTATTATTCTGCTCCCAGCCGCAGCCCTTCCCAGCTCCTGGCACCTGCTCACAGCCTCAGTCCTGCAGGTGGGGCTGAGGAGGATGCAGAAGCCATCCACCAGCAGCTCCTGCCTGCTTGGTATTTTTGAGTCTATATAAATAATGTGTGGCTCGCTCTGAATGTCTGAACTCTGGTAACATCTTGTCAGTACGTACCCAACGCGTCTAAGATCATTTATTTTAATAAAGTTTCATGACTCACCAGCTACCAAAGCCTTGACTGAATTTAAAGTTCAGAACATAATTCCCATTTTCTCAGGATAAAAAGTTTTCTCTAGATAATAGATCAAAGCAGCACCACACATGGTGTCCACTTTCCAAACCGCAGAAGCAACAAGACAAATGCCACAGTCAAGCTCCAGGAAGGGATGACACGGGAAACGAAGGGCACTGTGAAGGGAACACGACGCTGGGACGGTCCCTGTCAGGACAGCCGGCATAGAGAGCCCCTGTCCAGGCTCCTCATGCCACCCACGGCTGACCTGGCTATACAGCTTCCTGTGAGGAGGCCTCTCTGCCACGTGGGCAAAAAAACCCACAGGGCTTTTCCCAAGTGAATTCCACTCATCTTGAAGGCAGTTAGTTATTTATAACTCACCCTATAAAGTTTCGACATTTTCTTACTTTTTATCTTAGTTCCCCTGAGTTCTGACCTTAAAAACTCAAAAGAAAAATTTTACACATCATAGCCCTCCTGAGCAACTCCCAGATGAGCAGTTTTCTGTAGTTCTCAGTAAACTTCATCAAAGCACAATCAGGATCCTAACTGACTCCTATGGTAAAGACAGGACCTACTCCCAGACCTGGCCCCTGGGCACTTTCTGGTTCCACCTCACACACAGTCCCCTGCTGAGCCAAACCCTGTGCAGGGCAGGCCCAGAGTGTGTTGGGGCAGGGGTGCGGGATGAGCGGCAAGCACCCCCACATCCTGCATCTCTCTGGTAACATGATACCTAGCAAGGGTCTTGCTTTCTACTCAACAAGGTCTAAAGAGCTGTTTAAATCTCCTTGGCTTGCCCAGGGCCACCAATAGTCTGAAAAGGCCTGGCCACAGTCACTAGAGGCGGCCAAGCCTGACAGAGTGTGGCTCTGCTTTACAGGGCTCTTCTGCTAGCACTTTCTGGAGAAGTTCTAAGTCACTCCTCTGCCACACCACGGGGAGCAGGAGGCCAACTCCACCAGCCAGTTCAATAGCACAGGTGGGGACTGAAAAATCCTGATATATTTTCTAATTTTAAAAAAAGACAGACTGGGGCTGGAGAGATGGCTCAGCAGTTAAGAACACTGACTGTTCTTGCAGAAGACAACTGCCCGTAACTCCAGTTCCAGGGGATCTGACAGCCTCTTCTGTCCTCCGTGGGCACTGTACGACACAGGTGCACTTATCTACATGCAGGCAATACACTCATACACATAAAATAAATAAATAAATAAATAAATAAATAAATAAATAAATAAATAAATAAATAAATAAAAATATTTTTTTTTAAAAAACAGACTACAAGCTCCCATCTGCCTGGTGTCACCTTTGTGTATGTGTAAGGATCAGATAGATGCACATGACCAGGGCCAGGATTGAGCATTAATGAGAGCAGGAGAGGATCCTAGGCCACAGGTCCAAATTCTCCAAGATGGAAAAGAGGCATCTCCTAGGTGCCTGGAGAGCCCCGTGCACAGCAATCTCGGACTGTAGTGGTGGCACTGACACCCTGCTTTTCAGGAAACTGATATTACGGGTGATTCAAGAACCAAGCTGTCCAAAGAGACACCCAAGCTCTGTGACCGCAGTCCACTTGTTGTGCACTTGACCCTGCATCAGTCACCCTATGACACAGAAACCCTGAATCTCCTATGACACAGAGTCTAACAACAGTGGGGTCTACAACAGTGGTTTCAGAAGACACACCCAAATGGGCTCCCAAATGTTCAAAGGCTGCTCTTCCG
>NW_008328704.1:1539097-1548626 GCF_000622305.1 Nannospalax galili
CAAGGCACATGTGGCCAGGACACAGCCTCACAACCAGCTTGTGCTCCCCAGGGCTTTTCACAGACTGTTAAATAGGGAAAGGAAGGGGAGGGGGAAAACTCCAGGCAGGAATGGTCCGGTTAACTTTCCCCACACCCCTTCCTGCTCTCAGCAACACACTAAGCATGCTGCTCTCACACCCTCACAGCTACCTGTCCTTTCCAGTGTCATCAGCAACTGTCAGCACACTTTCAAATCCTTGCCCACAGCACTGACAAAGGGCTGAACAGGACAAGAGCAGGACAGAGCCGACCCTTCCAAGAGTTACTGTTCTCAAAATGGGGAGGGGGTGGCCACAGAACACCTAGTGTCAACGTCACACAGCTCACCTTCCACAGCTACTCAGAACTAGGCAAAGGGCAGAAACAAATGAGGAAAGAAGCAATAAAACCACTTCACGGGGACTGGAGAGATGTCTCAGCGGTTAAGAGCACCAACTGCTCTTGCAGAGGACCCGGGTTCAATTCCCAACACCTACATGACGGCTACAAACCGTCCTTAACTCCAGTTCCAGGGGAATCTGAAGCCCTCTTCTGACCTCCACAGCATTGCACGACACAGGTGCACTCACATACATGCAGGCAACACACTCATACACATAAAATAAAAATAATAAAATACTTTAAAAATAAATGTTTCATAAGCACGCGCGCACACACACGTGTTCAGGGCCAGAGAGCCGGCTCCACAGGTAAAGGTCCCTGCTGCCAAGTTTGACAACCTGAGTTCCATCCTGGGGACCCACATGATGGAAGAGGAGAACCAACTTGTGTAAGTTGCCCTCTGACCTCTGTTCTCATGCCATGGCCCACACACGCACACAAATAAATTAATGTAATAAATGTTTGAATGTTCAGCACACTCGTAACTGAGAAGCACATTGAAAACAAGGAAACAATGAGCCCCTACCCACCCGCAATGGCAAAGCCTCAGGCCAACCACGCAGAGCCAGAGAGGGATGGCCAGGGACAGAAGTGTTGTCCAGCCTTCCTGAGGGGACACTGCAGCTGCAGCTGCAGCAACACACCTTAGAATGTTCACAACTAGCTTGTCAGGTAATTTCTAGAAACTACACTAAACAACAACCAGAAATTTGGACTGTCACCTCATAATTTTTTTTCACCTGCAATGCTGTGATGGAAAGCACAAGCCTGGAGGAACTGCTGAAATTCTTGCACTGTAATGGTTGCTAAGAACTTTGGACCCTGAAAGGCCCAGAATAAGATAAAAAATAAGAATGGGGAGGTAAACAGGAATCTTCGTCCGCCTCCTGCGGTTACCCCAGAGAAATCATTGTTTTCCAGGCCCGCCTCATTCCTGTACCCTTTATGACATGTGTTACCTGTAAACCACTTACTTAATTACCACAAATGCATTATTTGCCCTTTACTTGCATGCCCTGCATGAGTATAAAGTATAAAGGTCCCCAAAAACTCGACGGGGGGCTGACTCCTTTACAGAAGGATCAGTGTGTCAGTCCCGCTAACGTGAAATTAAGCTCCCTCTCCTCACCTGACTTTGGCTACTGGTCTCTGATTTTTTCCGTAACAATGCTAGGGAGAAACCAGGGCCTTGTACATGCTAGGCAACCTCTCTACCACTGAGCTACACCACAGCCCCTCATTACATGATTTAAATACTGTAACTCCAGAAATGACCTATCGAACAGTAGAAATGAGTTCCATAAATGACAGGCGCAGACCAAGAACAAAAGTATACAAGTCCAAAGAAATTCCCTTGACAACAGGACTGAGATCAAGAAAGAACCTAATGTAAGGAGGCCATGCTCACACACAGGGACCAGCTGCTGCCTCTCCAAATAGCTGGAAATACATGATTTTGAGTCCGAGTTCCCTTTCTAAACAAAGGCACAGCAGCCAATTACAGATGTGGTCCTGCAGTCCTTTTTCCACGGTGCCAGGAATAATCCCCCAGGCATAATCTTTGGCATGAAGATTATTAACAGAGTGAGTGTGACCCTGGAGGCTCAGGCAGAACTGCGCTACAAGCCTTCTGATTTTGCTTCACTACCCGCCGCCATATTTTTAAGATGAATGTGGTTTGGAAGAAAGGTTGACCATTTCTCGTTTGTATAATCACAGCTCTCTTTACAACATGTTAATACACTCTCTTGTTTGAAGAGAGCACTCCTTGGGCAGGATGGCAGGCTCACAGTGGATGTCCTGGATGGGGCTCTGACCCTGCTTCTTTGAGGGATAAAAGGGGGAGACCCCTGCCCTACCCATGGTGCCCACACACTTCTCTCCCAGGAAGGTGACGTACAAGAACATTAGTAGAAAAGGGCCAGCTTCTCCCTGCTGCTGCTCTGTGGAAGTTCACGTGCACGCTGAGGGACAAATGAAGGCCTCCTCTCTAGAGAGCTTTCTCCTGGGTCACTAGAAGGCAGGTCGGCAAGAGAGGAGCGAAGTGCACTCTCCTGTCGGCTGGCTATTCCATGTGTCCCTGGCTCCTGTTGACCTTAGGACCCACCTCAGCCAGCAGCACCAGTCTCTGTCCTTCTGTAGAGCCCTGGCCCTTGCTCTCCAGGCCCCTTCTCCAGCCTGTCTGACCCTGGGGGCAGTAGCCGCCTCCTGCTATTGCCTTCTGACATTTCAAGCTTTCCCTTCTGCCCTTTTAGCCTCAAATCCTGACAAACCAATTCCCTACCTAATGTCCTCCACTGACAGGGACAGTGGGTTTCTATTATCTTTCTGGATACTAAGACCCCTTCATAACCCCTCAACTCAGATGTGAAAGACCTAAAGCTCTGAGACCACCTAGCCCCACAAAGACTGTCCTGACACTTGATGGCGCTGGGCAGCTGATCAGTTCCAAATGACCAGAAACCACAACTGGTTTCTGGCAGGTGTCCCTAAAGTGATGGGCTATCCTGGGTAAAAAGAACAAAGCAACAACCAAGAAAATGAAGATACCTTAGGTTCAAGGTTCCAAGTGATACGAAATGGGATGGGCTCAAAAAAGACGGGGTGGAGGCAGGATGTGAGAGAAGGCTGGTCTGGGCCTGAATGGAATGACAGCCTGCAGTGGTGGGGAAGCAGACAAGAACTGTAGCCTTTCTTTACACAGAGCCATGAATGCCTCAGGGCAAGTGGGGAGCCTGGAGTTAAGAAAGACTGCAGTGCCAAGGAGTGACACTCTGTACAAGATTCAAACTGCACACAGAGTACAGTATAAATTCCGAACTCGAAAAATGTTACTAGCCTCATTTTAATTCACTGCTAACTCAGTAAACACGGGCTTTTGGCATTTTTTAATTTAGTAAAGTGCTATTTAATGTCTTTTATTGATAGAGCCCCGTGTGGAAATCTCTCTCACTCTCCTTGCTGCATACACCAGCTGCCTTGCCTAAGCTTTCCCTTCACTTCCTGTCCTTACCAGGAAAGGCAAACAGCTACATGCAGCTCCAAAAAGCCAAGGCTTAGCTAAGTTCCCAAGCAGAAACACTAAGAAGCAAAAAGAACAGGACGGGTGCTAGCTACAGTAATCACGACTGTGAAAGATATGCTCCTTATTAAGAACGTGGCCAACTGTTGGGTCTGTTGGCACAGACCTGTGATCCCAGCTACTTCAGAGGCTGAGGGAGAGAAATGCAAGTTCAAAGCCAGTCTAGGCAACTTGGTAAGGCCCTGGCTCAAAAGAGGTCTGGGTATATATCTCAGAGGTAAAGTGCTTGCCTAGTGTCATAGTTAATCTAGATTGTCATCTAGAAAAGATTTAGAATCACCATGGAAACATGTCTGGACATGTCTGCCAGGGGTTTCCTAAGAGGTTTTCCTGAGGAGGGAAGACCTACCCTGAATGTGGATAGTACCAGTCCATGGGCTGGGGTCCTACAATGAATCAAAGGGAAAAGACAAGCTGAATGCCAGTATTCATCTCTGCTTCCTGAACGTGGGTGCATGCGGCCAGGTGCCATAACAGACAACACCTTCAAACTGGGAACAAAATAAACTCTTCCTCTCCTTCAGGAGTTTGTGTCTGGTCACAGCAACGAGAAGAGTAGCTCATACACCTGGCATACAAGAGGCACAACCCACTTCCTAGTCCTTAAGCTGACTCAATATCTAAAATTGTCCTCATGAACACAATATGCAGACGTCCTTGAAGTTCAGAATCAGACAGGCTGACTCTGGTTCCAGCCATAGCGCTATCCCCCCATCAAAGACTACTTGTTTGATATCACTTGTTTGATTAAAAGCCACAGGACATGTGTGGGATGAGAGTGCAGAAAATACAAGAACAGGGCAAGACTTCAAGATCCAAAATGGGGACAGTTACACCACCTGTGCAGGGGGAGAAGGCTGACTTGCTAGCTCCAGAGAAGCACCAGGGAGCTGCCCAGCTACTATAAAACCACAAGGAAAAAACCTAAGGGAGGGACTGGAGAGCTGCTCAGTGGGTAAGAGTGCTTACTGCACTTCCAGAGGACCTGAGGCTGGTTCCCAGCACCCATATGGGTGACTCCACCTCTAGGGGGTCTGAAACCCTCTCCTGGCAGCCTTGCACAAGTGGTGGACACAGACGCATACACAAAAAAAAAGAGCAGGGCAAGACAGCAGCAGAACTGAAGGCATCTTCAGGTGAAGGGAAAGGAAGCAAGGGGTGCAGGGAGTCAAAGGAGGAAGCCAAGACGACAGCCCACACGAAGCCTTGCCGTCTCCACAAAGCAGGAAAAGTAAACCAGACCACCAATTCCACCACCATCTCCCCAGGGAACTTGACAATAACAAGAGCAGAAAATAGACAAAATCACACCTCCTGAGACTTAAAGTCACAGGTGCCTCCATGCAATAGCTGTGTGGTGTTATAGTTTATATGCCAGGAATGTGACCTTTTTGAAGAATACAGTTGAGGGGCTAGAGAGATGGCTCAGTGGTTAAGAGTACGGGTTGGTTCCCAACATTCACATGGCTATAACTCCAGTTCCAGGAGATCTGATGCCCATTTCTGCCCTCCTCGGGCACTGCACACACATGGTACACTTACATACATGCAGGAAAATCACTCATCAGAAAGAGAGAGAGAGAAAGAGAGAGAGAGAGAGAGAGAGAGAGAAAGGGAGGGAAGGAGGGAGGGAATTAATTTTTAAAAAGGCCTGTGGTAGTGCAGGCCTTTAATCTCAGCACTTGGGAGGCAGAGGCAGGCAGATCTCTGTGAGTTCAAGGCCAGCCTGGTCTACATACTACATAGTGAGTTCCAGGTCAGCTGGGGCTACAGGGAGACCCCGTCTAGGTGAGACCCAAAAAAAAAAAAAAAAAGAATCCAGTTGAGGGCTGGGCATGATGGCACATGCCTTTAATCCCAGCACTCAGGAGGCAGAGGCAGGTGAATCGCTGTGAGATCAAGGCCAGCCTGGTCTCCCCAGTGTAACCAGGTGGGGCTACAAGAAGACCCTGTCTCAAAAAGAGCGAAAAAAAAGAGAGAGACAGAGAATATTTTGCTGCAATTGACACAATCTAATTTTAGAACATTTCTAAAAAGAAACAGCCATACTTACTTTGAAATCACTCTCAATTTCCTCCAGCCTAGCCTGCACATGTCACATGACATCACATACTACAAGGTTCTCTGCAACCACTGTGCATTTCACAAGCCAGGTGCCATCTCTAGATGTCCCAGGGAACCTATGCATGAATAAGGATTAAAGTGGCCCCAAATTAGGACCAAGTGGCTGCAGGGGCAAACAGGACTCCACAGGAGTGTGGACACCCTCTTAGGCCTGTCCAATGCACACAAATAACTTCAACAACACAAACATAAGTGAGAAGAAACAGCACAACACATGAACAAACATTACAGGTCAATGTTCAACACAAGCGGCAAGCAGAAGACGCAAAGTTTCGACAGTGAACTACCAAATCGTCAGCTGCTACCTCCATATGCCATGTGTCACATGACATCACATACTACAAGGTTATCTGTGCCTAGACAGCTCAAACTGAAAAGAACTGCAGAGAACAAAATTTTTAAGTGAACTAATAAGAAACAGATTTTTTTTAATTATTAAAAACTCAGTGGACTGAGAGAATTATCTAGAATGTAGAACTGGAGAATTCAGTGGATGCCTAGCTTAGGCATAGCCAAAGAAAGACGTTCAATAACGTGGAAAAAGGAAATATGTATGACACAGCACAAGACAAAAAGGACAAAATGTAAGAAAAATAAAGAGGCCACGCTCTTGGGAGGCAAAGGCAGGAAGATCTTTGAGTCTGAGGACAACTTGGTCTACATAGTGAGTTCTAAGCCAGCCAGGGCTATACAGTGAGAATGTCTAAAAAGAAGAGGGGAGGCGAGCACACATCTAATCAGAATTTCCAAACGACAGCTGAGGACTTCGGGGGCAACCGGGTAGAGAATTCTGAGAAAGAATCTCATAGTATCCCAGGTTAGTCTTGAATTCTCTATGTAGCCTGAGAGGGACCTTGAACTCCTAAGCCTCCTGCCTCCACTTCCTGAGTGCTGTGATTACAGGTGTAGGCCACCACACAGAGGTTATGTCACACTGAGGATTGAACCCAGGCCTTCAAGCATCTAGGCAACCATTCTACCAATGAGCCACATCCTCAGCTCAGAATTTTTAAAAATTGATGAAAGGCACTAACTCAGACTCAGGAATCCCAATATATTTTTTTTAATGTGCAGAAATGTCCAAGAACTCCAAGAATTCCTTGAAAGCGGTGTAGGAAAGTGGGGCCAAGGCGGACAAAGTACCTCGCACAGCTTGCAGTGCCAAGAACCTCTATGGAGCAGCAACAAGAGCCCAACAGTGATTCAGTATCTACAGTTTGCAAAAAACACCAGTCTAGACCCACTACTAGGGGAAAATGCTTTAAGAATCAGGACTGAATAGACATTTTAAGACTAACAAATTTTGCAGGGCTTCATGAGAGTAAACTAAAATCTTTCCATCAAAGTGATGGGAAGGGATGCCACATGAAAGTCTCAACAGCCAAAATGCGTTAAGAGCAAAGACAGTAAGCAATACAGGTACAGGCCTCAGCCAGCACTGCACAGTAGTGACCGGGACCTGTGGAATTAAAGAAAAAACACAGCAGGTGATGGTGGTGCTTGCCCAAGTCCCATGCAAGCTCAAACCAGAAAACACCCAACACAGACATGACAAGTGGGTCAGAAGCCCCAACCACACCTGAAGAGACTGCCAACAGATGGCTGCTCGGAGGAGCCAAGTCTCTTTCAAGCATGGGACTCTTTGTAGGTTACCCAGGTTCCAGTGGATGAACCCACATCGAAGGATGTTTGAAGACACACACTAGACTCTATAGGTCTTATTATATATACAATAGAGTACATTAAATTGGGCAGAGGCTAATAAGGGGAGGTGTGGATGGGATATACCATGAAATTATACTGTATGAAAATCACAAAAATTCAATGTTTAAAAAAAAAAAAAAAGCTGGGCGGGGGGGGGCACCCCTTTAATCCCAGCACTCGGGAGGTAGAGACAGGAGGATCTCTGTGAGTTCAAGGCCAGCCTGGTCTACATAGTGAGTTCCAGGACAGCTGGGGCTACAGGGAGATCCCGTCTCAAAAAGACCAAAAAAAAAGAAGACAGGAACAAATTACTTCCAAAGGCTCGTACTGTCCAGGAAAAGGAAAAGGAAAAGGTCTTGGTCAACTTCCACTCCTTCTTCAGCATCCCTCTGCAATGCCTAAACGGTTACTTCAAAAAATAGTAAAGGAGGGGCTGGAGAAGTGGTGTGGCACTTAACACACTGGCTGCTAGGTTCAGTTCCCAGCACTCACATGGCAGTTAACAACTGTCCATAACTACAGTTCCAGGAGATCCGACATCTTCTTCCAGCCTCCGAGGGCATTATATGCATGAGCGCACTTGCAGGCAAAACACTAACACACAAAAAAGAATAAAAATAGTAAAGGAAAAGAAATTAAACATTTTCAATACATTTTTTTGAAAAGTACAAAATAAGATGTCCAATTTAAGACTGAATAGCCTAGCTGCTCCAATTAAAAGATAAACATCAGGCAAACATCAGGCTGGGCATGGTGGCACACACCTTTAATCCCAGCACTTGGAGGCAGAAACAGGCGAATCTCTGTGAGTTCAAGGCCTCAGGACAGCTGGGGCTATAGAGAGACCCTGTCTCAAAAAGCCCAAAAACAAAACAAAAAAAAAATAAACATCAGGCTGGGTTTTTGGTTTTTCATTTTTTGTTTTTTTAGACAGGAACTCACTATGTACCCTGGCTGGCCTCAAACTCAAAGCTCTACCTGCATCTGCCTCCCAAGAGCTGGGATTAAAGGTATGTGCCACCACATCCAGCCCAAGCTGGATTTTTTTTTTAATATTTTATTTATTTTCTATGTGCATGAGTGTATTGCCTGCATGTGTATAAGTGTACCCGTGTTGTCAATGTCTATGGAGGTCAGAGGAGGGCGACAGATCCCCTGGAACTGGAGTTACAGATGGTTGCTAGCCACCATGTGGGTGCTGGGAATCAAACCCAGGTCTTCTGCAAGAGCAGTCAGTGCTCTTAATCACTGAGCCATTTCTCCAGCTCCCAAGCTGGATTTTTTTCCTCTAACTAAAAGCTGTTAAGGGACACATGAAGCACAAGGGGCACATAAACACTAGAACACGCACAGGGATGGAAGAAAAGCAATGCAAACCCCAGTCAGTGGAGAACTGTGCCAGGGGGTTAATGAGATCAGAGGGACTGTGACAGAGAGCATGACTAAGGTAAAGACAGTCACTTCCAAACAGGGCGGACTCCAGCCCATCAAGAACCAGCAGCCCTTAGTCTGTACAACCTGAAGGTACACACTCAAGATAAAGGCACAGCATGAATGGACAGAGGGCAAGGAGAACTAGACAGCTGAGCAATCACGGTAAGGAATCTTAACACATCTGTCACTGAGAGAAGTAGTCAAAAATCAGGGGAGGCACGGCTGCAACCGTACACCACAAACACAGCATTAGACAGACAGACAGACAGACAGACAGACACACACACACACACACACACACACACCACACACAACATGGCACTCAACAGCTAAGGAGACAGTGACAAAAATTAAGCATATGCGGGTCCATACAGCAAATCCCAACAGATTTTAGAGGTCTGAAACTCTGTGCATACACACACATTGTAGAACAAGCTGTGTGGCAAAACCTGGCCGGGGCGCCACATGACAGCACTGCCCACAGCTCTCCCAGCAGAGTGCACCTGTCACTGCCCTATGGCAACCAGATGTTCTCAACCAGATGCAACAAGCAGTCAAGGACAAAGCCAGGTGTGGCAGTGCATGACTTTAATTGCAGGAGAGGCAGGTGGATCTCTGTGAGTTCAAGGCCAGCCTGGTCTACATACTGCGTTCAAGGCCAGCTGGGGCTACAGGGAGACTGTCTCAAAAACACACACACACACACACAAAAAAAAAAAAAAAAAAAAAGGGCTGGAAAGTTACCTCAGACGTTAAAAACACT
>NW_008328704.1:1548882-1552300 GCF_000622305.1 Nannospalax galili
TAATACAAGCATACACACGAAATAAAAAATAATAAATAAAATATTTTTTAAAAAAAGAAAGAAATCAAGGACAGGGGCTGGAGAGATGGCTCAGCAGCTGAGAGCACTGGCTGCTTTCACAGAGGACCAGGGTTCAGTTCCCAGCACCCACATGACAGCTAACCATCCATAACTCCAGTCCCACAGAACCCTATGCCCTCTTCTGGACTCTGCGGCACTGCATGCACAGATACACCTGCATACATGCAGGCAAAACACTCATACACACCGAATAAAATAAATTAAATAAATAAAAAGAAATTTAAAAAGAAGTCAAAGACAGGTGTTTTTCCTTCTCTTTTTCTGTTGTTGACGCATATGAGGGTGCAGCCTGGTTGTGTGTGTGGAAGTGCGGCATTTGGGAGGTCTCCATCCACGAAGGCTCCTTGCCCTTCTCAGGTGAGTGGAGTGTGTAGCACTCTGGACGCCCAGAGCCTTACAGGTGCTACATCTTTTCCACTGTAGAGCTGTCGGCACACGGGGTGACCGGGTCCGGCGCTGGCTTTTGGCATTCTTAGGTGCATCTCTACGATGTCAGCCCAGGCTGGGGTGGCTGCTTGTCCTTAAGGTTTACTTCTTTTAACTTTATGTGTACAAGTGTTTGCCTGAGTGTATGTATGTGTACCACGTGTGCCTAGTTCCTACCCTGTCTCACCTCCCCACCAAAAAAAGCCTGGGGGGGAGGGGGAATATATTCAACGTACAATAAATTCAAGTGTGAAAGCTTGAAAAACATTTTTATATTTTTAAATATTTTTACATATATTTTTCAAAAACAGGTTTTTCAAGGGTGCCATTTAGGAAACTATCAAGATAATATCAAATGCCTGAAAGAATTTCCACAGAAGACAGGCAACTCCTCTGCAAGGAGCCTATGGATTCACTCAGGGAAATTAAAGACCTAACCATTTCTAGCTAAGTACACACTGGCCATACTAGGGCCTGTGCAGACGCCAATTCATTCCCAGCTGATCCCCAGGCCCAGAGCCATCTCAAGCACATGCCCAACAGACTCTTCCTTTGAACCTGACAAACTACTTCTTAAACTTACGTGAAACCCAACAGAACAAGAACGGCCATCACACCAGCAAAGAAGCCATGACCAAGGGCTGCTTCACACGTCTAGAAAGCTCCAGTAACACAGACCAGCACAAAGAGTCCCAAACAGACCTGCAATTAGACCCCCACCTTATACCACACACAAATATGTGGATAACTTCCATGCCAAAGGCAACTGTAAAGCCCAGACAGATGACACAGAAATTACCTTCCCTTTCAGAGTGGACAAACAGCCTAAACAAGACGCAAAAACAGTTCTTTAAAGGGGAAGACTGACACATCTGACCATGCCACCATTTAAACAGAACGTTGAAAGGTCCCACAAAGACAAACCTTGGTGTGGAAAGGTATTCATAATACCTACACAAAATATTAAGTGTTCCTAAAGTCAGAGGGAAAAAAAAGAAAAGAAAGACAGCTCAACAGGAAAACAGGCAAAAGACCAGAACAGGCTTTTTTTTTTTTTTTGAGACAGGGTCTCCCTGTAGTCCCAGCTGGCCTGGAACTCACTATGTAGACCAGGCTGGCCTTGAACTCACAGAGATCTGCCTGCCTCTGCCTTCCTGCTGGGATTAAAGGCACATGCCACCACACCCAGCCTAAGCAGGCTTTTTTTTTTTTAAAGAAAGAAAAATAGAAGCAGACAAATACCCTGTGCCTAATTGCCCAGGCCCCACCCTGCCTTACAGAATGGAATGTTCTTGAACAGGGTGTTCTGCACAAGGAGGATGAACTGGGACCCATCCATGTCCTGTATGCATGGAAGACAGAGTGAGATGGCGTGAGTCCTATGAACGCAATATTGAGGGCATGCATATACAGAAAGCAAAAGCAGTCTACCATCCCTACACACTTCAAAGCAGACAAAAATGAAGTGCAGTCTTTAAAGACCCGAGCCCAGCAGGAAGTCACTAAGGAAAGCCATGAAACAGTTACTCCCCAAGAAAGTAAGGTAGTATTTGGCCCTTGGAGGGAAGGGTTAATGGATCCCAGGGCAGGACAAGGACTCCAGGCTGCTGAGATGTTCCCTTTCCTGACCAGAGCGCGAGTTCACAAATGTTCCTTTTAGAAATATTGATTGATCTGGAAGTAAATGTTTCATAATTTTAAAAAAGAGGAACTCAAAGAAGACTAGACAGCCCTGCTTTTAAAATCAAGTAAGTAGCCAGGCGTGGTGGCACAGACAGGTGATCTCTGTAAGTTCAAGGCCAACCTGGTCTATATAGTGAGCTCCATGCCAGCTGGGACTACAGGGAGACCCTGTCTCAAAAAGACCAAAAAATAAAAATAAAGATAATTTAAAAAAAGAAAAGAAAATCAAGTGAGTAAATGAAGCTGCTGGCGACCCTGCAGGGCTTTACTGGTTTTAACCCTAAACACACACACACACACACACACACACACACACACAGAGAAACACATGTTCTTACAAACACACACGCATGCATACTCACACTCAATACACATTCTCGCCAACTCAAACACTGTTGCATATAGCACATTTATGCACCCACAATCACACTGGTAATCAACTAGACACTCTTACACAATTACAGAACTGCACACATTTTACACACATATGAGTCTAACACCACAAACACACACACACACACACACACACACACACTCACACCCCTTACAGTGCAAGAACATATAAAATTCTATAAATATGATTCCACTCATCTCTTCCATCCTTATCTATGTATCTTTCCATATATTTTATATAGGTGAACAATTATTTAATATGAATGTACACCTTTTAAAAGATACAAATAGAATCATGTCACAAAATCAGTCTCTTTTGTCTTGTTTGTTTGGGGTTTTGTTTACTTGTTTGTTTTGAGACAGGGTCTCCCTGTAGCCCCAGCTGGCCTTGATCTAACAGAGATCTACCTGCTTACTGAGTGCCAGGATTAAAGATGTGTGCCATCACGACAGGCCTGTCTTGTTTCTAACTAAAAGTTTACCTTGTAAAGCTCCCTACCAGCCCATATAAAGAAACCCTCACTGTCTTCCCAGCACTGAGTTCCACCGCACGTGCAATAACTGAAATTGCTATAGGAAGGTAAGCATCTGGAATCCAGCAAACACTAAGTGATGTGAGGAATGTGGCAATAAACATTCTTATAGAAAACTGGGGTAAAAAATGCTTTTTGTATTTTCTTAGATTTACTATTCCTAGATTTTAAAATAGGCTCACAATTGTATAGACAACTGCATAAAGTCATTCCATTTATGAAAATATTCATACTGTTTTCAAAACATATCTCTATGTAAGTCACCAAATGAAGGAAAAAATAATCCAGAGAATAAACTATAA
>NW_008328704.1:1552526-1558156 GCF_000622305.1 Nannospalax galili
AGACTGGGGTCCTGGGCTGAATAAAAAGAGAAAGTGAGCTGAGCACAAGCATTTCTCTCTCTGCTTCCTAACCACAGATGCAACGTGACCAGCTGCCTCACGCCCCTGCTGCCATGCCTTCCCCCACCTTGATGGACTGCACCCCAGAACTGTAAGTCTTCAAACTGTGAGCCAAAATGAAGCCTTCCATTCTTAGGTTGCTTCTGTAAGGTCTTTGGCCACAGCAATGAGAAAAGTAATTAATACAACTACTCATCAAGTGGACATCACTTGGTACCTTTCATCACAGGGGCCTAGCAAAGCCAAGGAGTCCCAACAGAGACCCAGAAGAATTCGAAAGGCACGGAAGAAATGAAAGCTCTGGTGACAAGTGCTTTGGTTCCACTATCAGAGAAAAGAGTTGCTACAGAGGTGAATGGAGGAGCCCAGCAGTCAGGATCAGGAAACACCCAAATTCAGGTTGCTGGAAATTGGTTTCAGACAGAATTCTAGAATCCAGTGGTCAGAGCAGCACCAGCTCCCCAGTTTCATCCATGCCCCATGCCCCACTCGGCATGAGAGGTGAAGCATCTCTTACTTGAAGCTCATTTCACCTGGGACCTGAGCTAGGGCTGGGCCAGGGGTTGCTGAGTCCACCTGGGGAAGAGGTGAACACAAGAGTAAGAGAAGGAAAAATACACCAGCACAAGCAGGGCTTCTAGAAGTCATGTTCAGGGGGCTAAAAAGGCAGTGCGGTTGGTAAAGTGCTTGCTGTGCAAACATGAGGACCTGAGTTCAGATCCCCAGCACCTGCACAAAAAGCCAGGCACCACAGCATCCATCTACAATCCCAGCACTGGGACAGAGGAGACGGGCAGATCCCTGGAGCTTACTGGCCAGTCAGCCTCGCTCGATTGGTGAGCCCCAGGTTCATTCAGTGAAAGACCCTGTTTCAAACAAACAAACAAGACGGAGAGAGAACAAATGAGGAATTCAATGTCAACTTCCAGCTTCCACATGTAAACACACACAGAAAGGACATTCAGAAAATCTCTTACAATAGCAACTGTCAAATATAAGGTTACCCCCACAGAGAAGAATACAAAAATACAGCACCTTGATTAGACAGAACTAGAATAAGAGTAATAATCTCTCCATCCCAGACTAATCTGGTCGATACTCAAGATAGTTTAAATGAGAAAACTCCTGAAAATGGCAGGCATGGGGGTATGCGCCTATCATCCCGAAACTGGGGATACTAAAGCAGAAGAATCACAAGTCTGAGGCCAGCCTGGGCTATGCAGTGAGACCCTCCACCCCCCAAAGAAGTGAAAACTATTGTGAAATGCCTGATACTTCTATGCTCACTTACAAGAATGCATTGTCTATGGTGTTCACACACACTGACTTATGGAAACTATGTCACAAAGCCCAGTGTTAGATAAATCCACAGTCCTTACTAGAACCCCACTCATCACGCTCAGGAAGAACAAAGGGCTGAAAAGAACTCATGCTCGTGGCCAGAAAGGACAGAGACATTGCAAAAGGAAAGGAGAAAGAGAGAGACAGAGAGAAGGAACCTAAGTCACCCAGGTTGGTTGATGGTGGTCAATGGTGGTCATGTCCCTCACACTCTGGTGAAACCCCAGGCAAAGCACCCACCCCTCCCCAGGGGGCAGGGTCTGCTCTTTTTCTTCTGCCTACTCAAAACTTGCATTATCTAAGCCACTACCCCCAAAATAGAATGGCGCTATTACCTTTGCCACACTGGGCATGTGGGCAAAAATATAAAAAGGCTCAAGATAGTAAAAGCCCACAGAATAGAAGATGGTATCATCTGCTGGCCCTGACTATGTGTAGTCCCAATCCCCCACAGGTTCCTACTCAATCCCTTCCCCTACACTATGTGGTAGGTAGTATGAGACTCATTCCACAGATGTAATAACAAGGGACAGTTAGTCACAGAGCCAGCTTGGACTGAGACAGTCAGACACCAAAGTCCATTCCTGAGATTCTGAGTCTTTCATTCTCTGAAGTCTGTCATGACTGACTGCCTTGATGAGGAGGGACTAGACTAATGAGAAATCTGAACAAAGGCTGTGTGCTTAAAACCCGATGAGACGAACTCGTGCTCCCATCAGCTCCCCAAAACTTCTAAATGATGTAGCCTGAGGCCTGACCTCCTGACTGCTACTTAATGGGAAGGAACTGCTAAGTTGGCTGGTGTCTCTAAACAGCCTCAGTTTACTCAGTTCAACAAAACATGCCTGCTATGGTACTTTGTTTCTGCAAACCTTTTTTTTGTTTTGTCTTTTTGAGACAAGGTCTCCCTGTAACCCCAGCTGGCCTGGACTTCACTATGTAGACCAGGTTGACCTTGAACTCACAGAGATCCGCCTGCCTCTGCTTCCCAGGTGCTGGGATTAAAGGAGTGTGCCACCCCACCTGGCTGTTTCTACAAACCTTTCAAGATTGATGTGTCCCAAATATCGGCAAGTAGGACCTGGAACACTCCAAGATGGCGGAAACATCTTGCTACTATGAAAACCAACTGGCATTACCTACCAAGCAGGGACATCTGTATTCTCCAGCTCCAGCCAGTCCACTCCAACGCACTGCACCCAGGTGAAGTCAGTACAGAAGTCCCTCCAGGTAGCTCATAAAAAGCAGGTCAATGTGCACAATTCTAATCGCCTAACTGCTGGAAAGCACCCAGTGTTCAACAGGAGCATGAACCAACACTGGCACAGTAGAGCACGGCCTGCTGAGAGTGAGTACAGCTACACAGAGCAGCCAAGGGCTGGTGCCAACAACGAAGGTTAGATGGAAGAAACCCAAAACAGCAGCCAACTATGTAACAAAAAACCAGGAAAGGAGGATCCCGGGTGGACAGTGATGGAGGGAACACACAGGAAAATCAGGGCACCACGGCCCATCTCTGGGTCTAGGGACTGGTTAGAGTTTGCTCTGCAGTAATTCATCCAGCACTTGTGATGTGTACAGTATCTTCACCACACACAGCTGCTCAGAGGTCCTTCAGGGAGACCTTGTTGCATCCAAAGAGCCTAAAACAAGCATCTGATTATAAGGAAGCTAGAAACTGGAAGACTAAGCAGCTCCCTTCAATTGTTTTTCTTCATAGCTTAAGTCAAGAGCAACACACACACACACACACACACACACACACACGTATACACACACACACACGTATACACACACACACACACACACGTATACACACACACGTATACACACACACACACACGTATACACACATACACGCGCACACACACAATACTTCACACGTATACACACACACACGTACACACACACACACACGTATACACACACACACGTACACACACACACACATGTACACACACACACGTATACACACACACACACACACGTATACACACATACACGCGCACACACACAATACTTCCAAAAGGCCTTCCTCCTGTGAACCTGGACACCACCAGCGCACTTCCCTAGGGTCCCTCCCTCCCATAGCTCAGAACCCTCAGTCCCTGGTACCATCCTCACCCGACTCCTTTCTAAAATCCCTCATGGGCTCCTGGCTGCACCTCATGTTAGACTTAGTGGTCTGCAGCCCTAAAGAACTATGCATAGGTCTCAAGTTCCTGCATCTCAACCACCAAGCCAGTGTGCATGTGTCCCTTACAGTTCTTCCAGGGTCATGGACTGGATCTACACCATCTCCATTCCCAAGCAGGAGCTGGTACAGCAGAGGACACAGAGATCAGACCAGGAAGGAGCAGGGGCATGCCTGAGTTCCTGTAGCTGCAAACTCCCAGGTCAGCTGACCACACTGAGGTGAGGGACACAGGACTAAACACCTGGCTTCAGATCTGTGCTCACAACCACAAGCTACATGACCTCTAGCCAACAATTTATCATCTCCTGCCTCAGTTTCTTCGACTGTAAAAGAGCTGCTGTGGAAACCAAATAAACTGTTACTAAGGAAAGCCTGAAGGATACCTGGCACGTAGTAAGTACCACTTATAACTAAATGATGCTCATTGTGATTTGCCACAGCCAGGAAAGATGTCAGGAGCTGGTGGCTGCCCAGCTGTTGATGACTATACCCTAAACAATACAACCATCTACACTGCATTAGGCACACAATCCACAGATGATTTAAAGCGCATGGGAAGTGAGCTGCCATAGCGTATGGTTTCAGGTAAGTGGCCTGCGTGTCCTCGCATTCTGGTGCCCACAGAAGTGGGGCTGGACTCAGAGCCCATGGATACTGAAGGACAATCAATTCACAACAAACCCTCAGACACAAGTATAATCCTGATTGGAGAATGAAGGGAAGACAGAGAAGTGAGAAATGCACTAAGATATTCAGTGGATGGCAGGACTTTACACTTCCTACCTCCACTGCTGTGGTTCCCACATCTTCTTAAGTTGTTTCCTGTTGGCGGTGTGTTTCTATGACCTGGAAGAACAAACTACAGTTTCAAGGGATCGAGTCAGCCCAGTAAAAACTGCTAAATATTTTTCAAGTTTTAAGATCACTCTCTGTATAAAGTTTAATTTTCTTGGTGGAAAAATAGTCATGCCTGCTAACCCAGTGGAGCCACAACTCAGAAAAGACAAGTTGTGAAGAAACAAACAACCCAGGGGCACTTTGGTGCCAAGCCTGAACAGGGTGGTGCTGGGCCCTGCTGCCTGCTTGTCACGGTGACCAGACACCATGGAAGGTCAACAATGAAGCACGGACCCTGTGTGAAGCTCACAGAGGAACACGGAAACACATTCAGAACACATACCACGGCAATGAGCAGAGAAAGATGCGGCCGTTCGGCAGCGCTCTCACTGGCCCAGGCTAACTGACCTGGCAAGCACCAAGAAGAATGTGCACAGTCTGATTTCTCTGTTTTCTATACTTTTATTTCTCTTTTATTCGTGTGTGTGTGTGTGTGTTTCTGTGTGTGTCTGTGTGTGTGTGTGTGTGTTTCTGTGTGTGTCTGTGTGTGTGTGTGTGTGTGTGTGTCTGTGTCTGTGTGTGTGTGTGTCCGGTGTGTGTGTCTGTGTGTGTGTATGTGTGTGTGTCTGTGTGTGTGTCCGGTGTGTGTGTCTGTGTGTGTGTGTGTGTGTGTCTGTGTCTGTGTCTGTGTGGGGGTGTCGGGTGTGTGTGTGTGTGTGTGTGTGTGTGTGTGTGTGATCCACAAATGAGGGAAAACATTCAATATTTATGTAATATTTGTCATTCTGAATCTGCCTTACTTCAAGTAATATGGATTTCCAGTTTTTTGCAAACAACTTCATTCTTCCTTAAATAAATCTCTCTTGAGCATATATAATAGTTTCTCTATCTATTCGTCTGTTGACCACCACCTAGGCTGATTCTATAACATGTCTATAGTGAATACAGCTGCTTTAATAAACATTGCTGTGTAGGTATCTCAGTAGTATTTAAAACAGATATATTGAGGTAAAACTGACATATAGTAATCTGCACCTACTTAAAGCATGTAGTCTGACAGGTTCTGACATATACATAAACCATATCAACATCACTACATCAAAGTAAAGAACATATCTAGCACCTGTAAAACTTTCCTTTTGCCCCTCTTAGTCCTCTAGTCCACACTTACTAATTCCCATTCCTAGAAAGTCAC
>NW_008328704.1:1558731-1559835 GCF_000622305.1 Nannospalax galili
GAGTGTGTGTGTGTGTGTGAATGTGAGTGTGTGTGAGTCTGAGTGTGTGTGAGTGTGTGCGTGTGAGTGTTTGTGAGTGTGTGTGTGTGTGAGTGTGTCTGTGTGTCTGTGTGTGTCTGTGTGTTTCTGTGTGTGTGTGTGTCTGTGTGTGTGTGTGTGTCTCTGTGTGTGTCTGTGTGTGTCTGTGTGTGTGTGTGTTTCTGTGTGTGTGTGTGTCTCTGTGTGTTTATGTGTGTGTGTCTGTGTGTGTGTGTCTGTGTGTGTGTGTCTGTGTGTATGTATGCCAGAGGACAACCTGGCTGTTTTTGAGAAACTATCCATCCTTTTTTTTTTTTTTTTTTTTTTAGTCTTTTTGAGACAGGGTCTCCCTTTAGGCCCAGCTGTCCTGGAACTCCCTATTTACTAATAATTATCTGGAACTCCAATTCCAGGGGATCCGATGCCCTTTTCTGGACTCTGTGGGCATGGTATGCATGGGTGCACTTACATACATTCAGTGAAAACACTCATACACATAAGAAACAAAAATTAATTTTAAAAAGTTTAAAATAAAATTGTTTCTTTTTTAAACATTTGATTTATTATTTTTATATTATATGTATGAGTGTAGTGCCTGCATGTGTGTAAATACACCCGTGTCGTGTGGGGCCAGAAGAGGACGTCGGATCCCCTGGAGCTGGAGTTATAGATGGTGCCTGGTTCAGGGTGTACTGTCCAGGGAGCCAAACTTGAGTCTTCTGTAAGAAGCAAGTTAGCCTCAAATCACTAAACAATGTCTATAGATGGGGGTCAAATGGCAGCATTAAAGCAGGCCACAGCCAGATTAGTCAGTTGGAGACAAGGGTCCAGGCTGCTTCTATGGCCCCTTGAAGTGTGTTAATTGACTGTATATCACACAGGGGCTGCAGATGGAAGCCGAGCCTCCTGCCATGGGGTCCATTGCTCGCTAGTATAAACCATCACAGATTCATCCAAGAAAAGGAACATTCTGCCTGATGCTGGATTTCAAGTTCAAGATATTAGATGTTGCATGCCCCATAGAGGCTAGATGCTATCCGTTCCATGTTTTATAAGCGCTCCCTCTTCTGGAACTTTCCTAAAACC
>NW_008328704.1:1560072-1567882 GCF_000622305.1 Nannospalax galili
TGGATTCTCCTGGAGCTGAAGTTACACATGGTAGTGAGCTGCATGACATGGATGTGGTCCTCAAGTGTTCTTAACCACTGAGCCGTCTCTCCAGCCCCTTTCTTCCTTTTTGAGAGACACACATCCTTAGCTGGCCGCAAGTCCACTACATAGCTAAGGATGACTTAGAATTTCTGATCCTCCTGCCTCTACTTCCTGAGTGCTAAGATTACAAGTGTGAACCACCATGCACAGTTTATGTGGTGCTGGGGACAGAACCTAAGGCTCTGTGCACACCAGTCAAGCACTCACCAGCTGAGCTACATCCCCAGACTGTTTTGAGTTTCTTTAAACCCCTGACATGGTCAACTTTCAAGGATAAGCTATTCTAGAAAGTACCCAGCTGAATATAGCCTACTGTGTGGTAAGGGCTCCTCACCAACACAGCAGAGGGTTGGTTAGCAGGGATGGATGGAGGTCAGAGGTCAGTGGACAGGGCTCTGCCACTGTTTTCGGCAGCTTTCAACAAGTCCCGGGAAACAGGAACATTAAGGAAAGCTTTCCCCAGTTTCCACCTCCGAACACACAATCTTCCACATTCCCAAGGTTCGTAGGGTCTTTCTCTCCTATGGAACCCTGTGTGCTACCTGCCACCTTCTGTACCAGTCGCCAAGTGCCGCCGACCCTGGTTTAAAGGCTCTAGGTCAACTGTGCCTTACTGGCTTGTCCCTAGCCCAGGCTGTCACCAGCTCCTCCCTGGGCCACAGCTCCCACATCCTCAAGATGCTCCACTTCCATCCCTCCCAAATACAGGTGCACAAAGGAGCACATACAACACACATACATACAACAGATATACACCACACTCAAACACAGCACACAGATACACATACATACCACAACCACTCCCCACACACACAATACACACAATACACAGACAACAGATATGCACACATCTACATACCAAACACAGATACACACAACTACCACATACACAGATACGTACACACAAGAGATAAACACACCACACACCGATACACAGCACACACAACTACCACACACATATACATACATACATACACAGATACACACTACACATATACACAAGAGATACATACCACACAAACACTACACACATACCATGCACATAAACATAGCCACCTCACACATACCACACCCACGTACGCACACATAAATACACAGTCTCACTCATACAAATCACACACCCTGCTCTGCACCTACAGGAATTTAAGATACAATTCAGGCTGCTTCAAAGTCAGGAGTGATGGTGTATTCCCAGTACCCAGGAGGCTGAGACAGGTAGACTGCTAATTCCAGGCCAGCCTGAACTATATAGCGAGACCCCTTTCTCAAAAAAGAGAGAAAAGAACCACTCCCCGCTTTAAAACCTCTCTCAATTGTCCTGAAACTAAAATCCAGATGTGCAGCCTCATGAGGCCTGCCAGGCATGGTCATGTCCTCCTCTCCAAGCTCACAGGCCTCACAGTGCTGCTCCCCTCTACCTGTACACTCCCTCAACAAGGGGTTGCTGATCACCTACAACCTACCAGCGCTCTGTGAGCATCTGGAGACACAGCGGTGAACAGCATGAAGTCCTCTTCCCTACACAGCACAGGACAAACGCATGATGGAGTATTTGGTGCTCTGGTGAAATGACAGAGAACAATGCCATCTTGGGACACAGAGTGACAGGGTGACAAGGAGGAGGGAAGGAAGCGAGATCTTTCACAGGACAGAAGGTATCTCTCAGAGGCCCCAGGAGACGAGCACTGCACAGACCCTGTCTCCCCCCGCCCCCCACCTCTGCACAGCCTGCTTCCTCGGGCTGTACCTCCTCATTCCTGGCCTGGCCAAGCCTACTGTATCTCAGTACAGACTCAGGGCTTCTTGTGGCAGAGGCCTTTCTCCATCCCAGAACGTGCTGCCACCCCATGCCCTGCCCTGCCCCTGTATGGTATCAACTATCTACTACAACAAAATAAAGCAAAACAAAAGCAGGAATTATTACCACTGTATCCCAATAACTACCATGGTGGTTCTCCATTAATATTAGCTGAATTATTCAATTCTCAAAATCAATTGAGAACTAACCACCTCTTTCCTGCTCTCCACCTCCAACCACTCCACCCAACTGCATAACCTGAAGCTGAATACAAGAATGGACACACTCAAAGTGAAGATATTCTACAAAATATACTCCTTAGAAATGCCAAGGTCAACAAACCCATAGAGACACAGCAAGGCTCAGTGCACGTGCTATAGTCCTAAGGAGGCTGAAGCCAGAAGGTTGCTTCGCTAACCGGAAACTAGAAACCAGACTGGGCAACTCAGACAAATGAGAGAGGGGAGGGAAGAGCAGAGGAAACAGGTTGCCAAGGGCTGGAGAGGAGGGAAACGGGAAGTCAGCCGACCAGGTGTAGAGTTTCATTTTGGGCAGAGGAGCAGACTCTAGAGATGGAGTGGTGTTGACTGCACAGACCTACAGTTTAGATCCTAAGTGTCCTTCAAAGGCCCATCTGTAAAGACTTGGCCCTCTACCTGGCACTTTCAGGAGACGACAGCCTTACGGGGCAGTGACAAGAGGTCTGGTCACTGGGAGTGTGCCCTTGCCCTTGCAGAGGCAGTGAGATCCCAGCTCCTTCGTCCTCTCTTCCTGGCCCACGAGAGGAGAGTTTTGCTCTGTCATGTCCTCCTGTACAATGTGCTGCCTTGTCACAGGCCTAAAAGCCAAGGTGCTTTCAGATTACTGAAAGATCTGAAGCCATGAGTTAAAATAAACCCTTGGGCTGGAGAGATGGCTCAGCAGTTTTCAAGAACACCGACTGCTCTTGCAGAAGACCCGGGTTCGAATCCCAGCACCCACGTGGCAGCTAACAACTGTCCGTAACTCCAGTTCCAGGGGATCTGACAGCCTCTTCTGTCTTCCTCAGGCATTGCATGACATGGGTGTACTTTCACACATGCAGACATTAACATTCATACACATAAAATAAAAATAATAAATTTTTTTTTTAAGTTCAAAGCCGGGCGTGGTGGTGCACGCCTTTAATCCCAGCACTCGGGAGGCAGAGGCAGGCGAATCTCTGTGAGTTCAAAGCCAGCCTGGTCTACATAGTGAGTTCCAGGACAGCTGGGGCTAGAGGGAGACCCTGTCTCAAAAAGACCAAAAAAAAAAAAAAGTTAAAAAAATAAACCCTTTCTCTCTAAGTTACTATCTCCGGTATTTGCTACAGTCACCGAAAGCTGACTAACCACAGAACGAGAATGTTCTTAATGTCACTGACTGTGTCCAAACATAGCCAAAATGGCATATCAACACTGGGAGGGGGGGACCCAAGGTCAGGAAATTTCTAATGAAAACCTTTAGATCTAAGCATGCTATACAGAGTAATATAACCTTGAATTATCTCTCTGTGAACAAGCCTGGGTTGGGGAGGGACAGAAATTGTTAACACGGGGGCATTACTGGGACACACAGCAGCATGTTGCTGTGAATGGGCTGTAAGTTAGGGTCAGTGCTAAGTACCGGTGACAAATGTCCTGGGTTTTACAACTGTACTGTGGTTATGGAAGAATGTCCTTGTTGGGAGACACACACACACACACACACGTAGGAGTAAAGGGGGCGGTATCTCCATTAGCTCTTCAATGAAGCAGGGCACTAAGTCATGTGTCTTCACATAAGCATTCACCAGCTAAATGAGGCAGGAGGTAGGAAGCTAAGAGCATACGGAAGTCAACCACACTGCTACAATTCTGTAAGTTTGAAATTACATCAAAATTTAAAAATACAAAATAGCCTTAGTTGAGAACAAAAGACACATGTGGAAAAAGTTCTGAAGGCTACGTAAAATTAACACTGCTTACCAACAGCTACCTCCTGTTCCCCTCTAAAGACATTAAAGTTCTCTGCACTCACCACCCAGTGCCTGACAAGTTCAAGGCTTATGAGCACGTTGCAGCATTAAAACACAATGCCAAATATTTGCCAGGATGGTAATTTTCCTTACATAAAATTAACCTTTAAAAGATGTCAATTTTCCATGCTACCTAAACAGTATCAGAGATGACCAAAGGACCTTTCTAATGTTTTGGAACAGTGGGCAGGCAGGGCTGGAAGCCTGAGGATGCCATCTACGCAGGACCCACGCAGTGTCTTGCAAGGACTCTAGTTCAGTGACAACGAGAAGGGAATTGCTCACGGCCATTTCAGGAGCTGCCACAGCAAGCTGCTGAAAATGAACATGGCACATTTTTTAAAGCAGGTTTTTTTTAACTCTGGGTGGATAGTGTTCTGTGATTCCTGAGACTCACATGAGACACGCTAGGACAAGTTCATGGGCTTCTGGTGCCACGAACAAACATGGCTGACAAGCTCTGCTCTTTAACCCCTAGGTCCCCACCAGATTTCTGACTTTACCTCAAGTTGGCTGAAACCACACCTATCCCCCACTCCGTTCCGCTGCATAGTAGCCCCCATGGCTTCAGCCCTCACCCGGACTACCACCAGCCCCCTCCACTGGTGTTCACTCCTCCAGTGTCACCCCTCCCCAAAGCCTCCACTCCACCCTCAGCCAGAGATGTCCAGAACACAGATCCAGGTGTGGCACTCCCCAGCTTCCTGCAGCAGCAGCTGCATTTACAGCTGGTCGCTGTGAATGAGCCACATGTCATAAACAGGGATCAACAAAGGGGAATTGCCTAATATGAAATCAAGGTATTCCTGACAATGGCATCACTCTCACCTGTAAACTAACTGACAACACTTCAGTGCACTGGACCCAGGAGCTGACACAGTGACCGATCCTCCTGGGTAACAAGGCCCAGATCACAGAACACAGCACAAGTGAATACTCAACCTTTGCCAAGTGAACCAAAGCCCTGTGGCAGCCTCCTCCTGAACACGGGTTCAGTTGTCCTCTGCTCACACAGCAGGAGCCTCCTGGATAAGCGTCACACATACACGCAAGTCGAACTACTAGAGGCCCTAGCAATTACCGTGAGGCTACATGTCAGGCAGTGACTGCCCAAGCACACACACTCTTCATAGAAGCATCTCCAGCTCCAACTCAGAGACCCTGGAGGTTCCTTGTGCAAAGAATGGCGAGTGGCACGGACTGGGTCTTCTGTGTTCCAGCACCACCTGCCCTTCTGCACCTGGCTGACTCCCTCAGGCTCTCCTCCTGACCACACACAACTCTCAAACTTTTGCCAGCAGGTCTCTGGATGCACTTAAAGAGTCTCTGAGACTCCTAAAGAGCTTTTTTTATGAGTTAACATTTATCTACACTTTCTGTATTAAAGGATAACACATTTTAAAATGTAATCTATTTATGAATTAATTTGTTATTACGAACTCATTATTCAAACAGCCAACATTTCTATGAAAATAAGTATTTTTCAAAACTGCTAGTGGTACAAGTGACACGGTTTACATTCTTGCAAATCTCTACCATGTGGCTTCAGCAAAGACGGCTGCATTCTAATCCAAGCCCACAGGAAGAGGACCCATAGCTAGAAAGGGCGAAGACCAGAATATTTCAATAATGCAGCCCCTGGGCTGCGGTGTTACATTACACTTACTAAGTGCCCTTAGAGCACTGCCGAGTCCATCTGAACAACACAAACAGAGCCCCACGTCGTGAACACACCCTGGCACTGCACATCACCACTCTGCCCCTCACTGGACTTCCACCCAGGGACAGCTTTATATTATCTTATGCTTATCATCTGGAAACACTGGATCATGGATTATAGATGTTTCAAATGTGGACACACTGCATTCTATAACAGCCAAAAATAAAAACAAAGTAAGTCTCAGTCGTTAACATCACCGTGTTCTTATCAAAACAGTCTAAGTATTGGGGAGCAGTCTAGCTCCCAGGAGCTTTCTAGACTAATTTTCACTTAAAGCTTTTCCCACTGGCAACAATATTGTCAAATGTTTTCCTTAAACGTGATACAGTTCACTTGGTTCATTTTTGAGAATGCATGCCTGCCAACTATCCAAGCCTAACACCCAAAGAGGGCCTGCCAGCCTTCCCTCAGGGCACACTGGGTTCAGAGAACCAGCAGCTGGCCCCTCCCCAACGTGGTCACTGCCCCACCCCTCCCCCCTTCCACAGAGCAGAACAGAAAAACAGGAAAAATCTTGGAGACATGAGATGGGGAGAGAAGCCCTAACCCAGGAATCTGGTTGGTGTCTCTTGTCACCAGAGCAGCAGGAGTTTCCACACAACTGCCAGCTGCTCAAGGCTGTCTTCCTTCCCCAGCTGTGCACCTGCAGCTCTCTAGGAATCTCACTCAACACCCACTTACAGGAAAAGGATGCACATAATATACACTACATATTACTAACTCCGTGAGCAACTCTAGTGGCTTCTGTTTTACCTCCCTTATCAGACTATAACTCTACCCAAGGCATCGCCAGGGCCTCCTTGCTCATCTCACCTACCAAGAGAAAGGACGATGGGGAAGTTTCGCAGCAGCCTTTGGAGATGTAACCTGAGCGCACCAAGGTGACTCATGATAAGACAACTAACTGTGACTCTCCTGAGGAGCCCATTTTTGGGGTGCCTTACTTTCTCTGAGAGGCCACACCTACACTCCCAGGCTTCCTAGCGTCTTCTGAGCATACCTCTTTCTCTCTTAATCCTCCTCCTTAAGCCTGGATTGAAACAGCTTTAATAAAATCTTCAATTCTGCTTCATTCGTGAAATTTTTAGTGTGGAAGCCATGAAGCCCAGTTTGGACAGAGTCCGGGTCCCTAAAAATTTAGGGGAACTCCTCAGGCTTCTGAGAGTGTCAGCATGGACCGGTCCCCTCAACAATAACAGCCTACAAGCCCCCTCTACAACGGCCACTGGGTCCCTCCTCCTCAGTCATAGTGCCCCCTCCACACAGTCACCAAACGCCCATCCACCTGGCCATCAGCACCCCCTCCACATAGCTATCACCCACATGCATGACTTTGGGGCTCCTCTTCCATATGGCCACCAGCCCCACCCCCACTATGGCTGCCAATCCCCCTCCAAGCAGCCATTGGTCCGGCATGAAACATAAGGTTCCTACACAGAGAATGAAAACCGCATAGGCTCAAGAGTTTAAACTTTGTCAAAATAATCATTCTCACGGCCTTACCAAGGTCGTTCTCAAGTGAAGTCAGAATGGTCATGTCAATGCTTGACAAAGAGCGCTGACAACAGACAATAACCACTCGTTCGGGCCTGCACCCAACACTAAGATGCTGCAGCTTCAACCTCAGCAGCTCCAGTCCCACCAGCACCAGCATCAGCAGAGAAGACAGGCCAGTCATGGCGAGGAAGAGCTGAGCAGGGGGCCAGGGGCACAGGGGAAGGCTAGACGTGCAGCACTGCCTCAGTGCAGCTTCATGTTCGGGTCCATCCACATCCTGGCACATCAGCACTGAGCTGCCCTCCCAGTGTCTTCTCCTTGGACCCATCACCACAACCTCTCCAAAGAGATGTTTTACTTGAGACAACATGATATAGTTCAGCTTTATAAGGTTCTTTAGGAGGCTTCTCAAGTATCTCTTCCCTTCACTGCCAACATGCCACGTGCACAACTACAAGCCATCTATGCAGGGTCTCAGTTTCCTCATCAACAGCATGGACATGATGATCCCGGGCAACTTCCCATGCAGTTGAGCCTTAAGAGAGAGATCTGTGTGGAAGTTCTTCCCAAACTACTTACTTTTCATCACGACATTCTGCTGGGTCCCTACTATGCATCTAGCACGGTCCTGGGGACCAACATAGACTAGCTCCCTGCTATGATAAAAGGTCACTTT
>NW_008328704.1:1568257-1570505 GCF_000622305.1 Nannospalax galili
AAATAAAACCCGGGGGGGGCAAAGGGGGAACCCTTTTTAAAAAAAAAAAAAAAAAAAAAAAAGGAAAATGTGATTTTCATGAAGACCTAGGAGGTAAAGAACAATTTCACAGAGAAGTCAACTGTGTCAATGTACTAAGAGATCAAATAGGTTAAGCAGAGAGGAACCTTTAGATTCAGTAAGACACAGAGAGCAGCCTCCATGCAGTGGAACAGAGGCTAACCAGAGCAGCTGAGGGAGGATCCAAGACCAGGCATAGGAAGGAACAGTAAAAGACAGGAAGTCCCGCCTCACCCAGGCTCCAAAGGCAGCCTAAACATTTTGTGGCCCATGTTTTGGATAATGTATCCATCGGCTTCCATCATTTGTTCAAAGTGAGGCTACAAAACCATGTATCCACACCTGGAGGCTGCTTTAGGAAATAGGCCTCCTCTCACTAGTTACATCTACAAACCTGCACACTGCCTGATCCTAGTGTCCATATAAGAAGTCTGTCAATGGTCCAACACACATGTAGACAGTGTGTGTACCAACAGTCCTACGTAGACACAGGATATCTGTAAAAAGGGTTTTTTTTGTTTTGGTTTTGTTTTTTTGAGGCAGGGTACGCTCTGCATCCCAGGCTGGCTTGGAACTTGTGTGTACCTCAGGCTGGCCTCACAATCCGGCCGGTCAGCCTTTACGGCGACGGGATTCCAGTTAGGAGCCACCATGCCTGGCCTCCCTCAATGACTTCTTTCAGGCCAATAGCTCTCAGGCATCCAAAATTTCATCCCGCATATGCCAGGCAAAAGATCCATCTGAGGCCACTCTCCCACCTGCCTACTTCGTGATAACCATAGGGTATGACAGTAAAACCCAGGTGAAGGAAGAGATATACACCTGTTTAGCCATAAGTCCATGTATACTTCATCCTGAACTCAAATCCATTGTGTCTAGTTATTTGACAGCTGGTTACCTGCCCAAAGCACTACTAATAGGTGTCCACAGCATTAACAGACATAGCAGAATTAACCAAACAACATACTAGCTTAATAAAAGCAATATTAAATCAAAAGTAATAGTAATTAAGATGCGACATAACCACAACATTTAACCAAGACTGACTGAAAACAAAGAAGGCAAGAACCCAACTGAAAGTGGGACGGCGCTCTGGCTGGAAGGACGGCAAAGGCTGAGGGGCAAAAACCTAAGAGTTGCCCGTCAACTCTTGTGAGCTACAGATTTTAGGAATCTGTAACGAAGACAGTAGAAAGGACACTGAAAAGCCATCGTTAATGAATACACAAAAGTGTGTGGAAACACACCTCATTCTCTCATTCTCAGAAGCAGCAAGACTGGGCGCACAGAAAGGGGCAGCCACAGCCCTCCTACAGCAACGAGGCTACCCCAGCACAGTGGAACAGACTGGCTGGGTCACTCGGCCAACTGAGGTAGCAGAGTTCCGAGTGGTTGCCTCTAACTACTAAGTCACACAAGCGGAATCTATGGGCCAAAAACTATCCCCAAATGGGTTTGTCTTTGCCTTCAAGTTGAACTGCATTGTGGGATTTTTTTGGGGGGGGGTCTCTTTGAGACAGGGTCTCCCTGTAACCCCAGCTGGCCTAGACCTCACTATGTAGACCAGGCTGGCCTTGAACTCATAGTGATCCACCTGCCTCTGCCTCCCAAGTGCTGGGATTAAAGACATGCACCACCACGCCTGGCTCTGTGTTGTTTTAAAATCTGAGTTAGGACCAACACATTAACCTAAAAGACTTTACATTTTAAAAATAGAAAAAAGGTCAGCCATGGTGATGCATTATCTGTAATCTAGCACTCATGAGTTTGAAGCAAGAGGACGGCTACAAGTTCAAGGCCAGCCCGGGCTGTGCAGCAAATACCAAGCCAGCCAGGGCCACATAACAGAAGCCTGTGTGAAAAGTGTGCAGCAAATACCAAGCCAGCCAGGGCCACATAACAGAAGCCTGTGTGAAAAGTGGGAAAATCAAACCCTGCGGCTCCTCAAAGAGAGCAAGAGCGCCCACCAAGGACCAGCTGCCCTTCCGCTGTGCCATGTACACTCCAGAGCCCACTGTTCCCACCTTCCAGAAAATCTACCAGACACTGAATCACACCCCTGGCTGCACCTGCTTTGAACCCGAGCCATTCTTCTGAGATCTGGCTGGCTTCATTCATGCATGCCTCCTTCCAATGCTTGGGGTCATTTGAATTTGCAATCTTTGTTACTGAAGAGTATGCTGAAAAG
>NW_008328704.1:1570543-1588992 GCF_000622305.1 Nannospalax galili
TGGCTGAAAATGTGAGCTGTGGATTTTTCTCTTCACCGAACAGTCTGCAAAGGCCAGACACAGCAAACTTTCTCTCCTGAACCTTCTAAATAGCAATCTCAGGAGTTACTAAGGTTTTTAGAACTTCTTTTTCTTTTTTTTTTTTTTGGTCTTTTTGAGACAGGGGCCCCCCGTAGCCCCAGTTGGCCTGGAACTCAGAGATCCGCAGACCTCTGTCTCCTGAGTGCTGGGATTAAAGGCTTGTACCACCACACCCGGCTAGAATTTCTTTTTCTTAATAACAAGAGAAGAGTTTATTAGAGAATGCGGACATTAATAAATTAACATTTCTATGACTTGTCCCAGCAGCACTCAGAAGGTGAAGACAGGAACATGAGAAGTTCAATAGCCTCACTTACACAGCAAATTTGAGAACGTGTCTCAAAAAAAAAAAAAAAAAATTAAGCTCGGTATAGTGGTGCATGACTTTAATCCCAGCACTTGGGAGGCAGAGGCAGGCCGATCTCTGTGAGTTTAAGGCCAGCCTGGTCTACACAGCGTTCCAGGCCAGCTGGGGCTACATGGTGAGACCTTGTCTCAATAATAATAATAATAATAACAACTACTTTAAAAATAAGGCTAGAGATGCAGCTCAGTTGGCAGAGTGATTGCCTAGCACCACATAAAGCTGGACATGGTGATGGTGATGCATGCTTATGATCCCAGGCATGGGCGGTGAGGCAGAAGGATCAGAAGTTCAAGGACACTCTTGGCTACATAGAAAGCCAGGCTGGGCTACATGAGACCTTGTCCAAAAACAAACAAACAAACAGAAAAGTAAATTAAAAGGCCAAAAATATATCCATCAATCCATTTTGAACAATTTGGAACATGGGTTTCCAGTGGCAGAAGAAACCACCTTTCAAAGGAACAGAACAAAAGCATTAAAAAAAAGTTCACCAAATAGAATGAAAAAATAGAAGTGTGGTGGAGACGCCTTTAATCCCAGCACTTGGGAGGCAGAGGTAGGAGCTCTATGAAATCAAGGCCAGCCTGACTACTTGGTGAGTTCCAGGCCTGCTGGAGCTATAGGGAGACCCTGTCTCAAAAAAGACCGAAAGAGAGAAAGAGAAACAGAATTCCTTTAAAATAAATTTATTTTCATATGCATAGTAACCACAAATTTTTTTATTTAATTTTTTTATGTATATGAGTGCATTGCCTACCTGAGGAGATCAGAAGAGGGCACTGGATTCCCCTGGAACTGGAGTTAGACATTTGGGTGCTGGGAATTGAGCCCAGGTCCTCTACAAAAGCTGACAGTGCTCTTAACCACCGAGCCATCTCTCCAGCCCCTTAACCTCAAAATTTTCTCTTATAAGAAGAAGCATTTCATTACAGTTTTAACATATTCAGTAACACACTCCAGAGCAAGAGTACATCTCTTTCACAAGTGGCTGTAAGTTTCTAGGTTCACAGTTGAATTAACAGTTATACAATATTGAACTCAGTATAAGCCCCCGGAGAGAGACCTGAGGGTCGGAGAGAACCACAAAATTTTTCAGCAGTACTAATTAGCACTGGAGCTGTCCACAAACCTTAGTTTACAGTCTCTACAATGTCAATTTTATTACTGTTGCTGCTCTTGTTGTTAAACAAGGTTTCACTCTGTAGTCCAGACTGGCCCTGAATTCACCAAGGTCCTACTGCCTCAGGCTCCTGAGTGCTGGGATTACAGGACTAACCTAGCAACAAAGTCTCCCTGTAGCCCCAGCTGGCCTGGAACTCACTATGTAGACCAGGCTGGCCTCGAACTCAGAGATTCGCCTGCCTCTGCCTCTCAAGTGCTGGGATTAAAGGTGTGTACCACCATGAGCAGCTAAACTGCTTTTGGCTGAAACAAAATATCCTAACCTTCTAAAATTAAGCCAAATCAACAGCTGAAACACTGGTTGCTAGTGACTGATTGGCTAGAATTACCTCCGCTGTCTAACATCATATTCTCAAACACAAGCTATAAGCACACATAAGCTTAACATCGATCTTCCCTTTTATACTGAAAAGTTCACAGAGGTGAAAGACGCCTGGAAGGAGAAAATGAAACAAAAAAAGCAAATTTTATGTAAGTGGGCAGAGGCAGGAGGCAAAGCTACCCTGCTGAGGAGCCAGGACACAGACGCTGCTATCCTGCTGAGGAGCCAGGGCATGGACGCTGCTATCCTGCTGAGGAGCCAGGGCCTAGACGCACAGGGCAGACTCAAGTTGGCTGCTTTCTTTCCCACCAGCTGCTCAGGAGGCACTGTCTGCAATTCAACACCATGAGCACTCCCCAAAACCTGGACCCAAGCCCCAACTCATCACACCCCAATGCTCTCTCTCCATTTACAATGAGGAAATTCTGTCTCCAAGTTATTGCACATAAAGGGAGGAGTCCAACTTCAAGACAAGTTGTTCAAAGTCTGGGACTAAGTTTGATGTAACTTTACAATAACTCTGCCTGAATTTGCTTTCAGCTAAACATTTCCAGTAATCTTCTTTCCCAACACACTGTATCAGAAATCTTTACTTCACCCAGCCTGGATACTTAGAAAACTAGACTAACCACAAAAGTCCACCAACCACATGGATTCAAGTGGTATTTCTTAAGTTGTCTTTCCTAAGTATTAGGGACACTAAGTGTATCAAAAAGGCATATAAATATTTGCAGCGCAGTATTTTCGAATTTGTTTAACCTTTTTCCGAATTAAAACTTCGTCTGAATTAACACAACCAGTGAGTGACTACTAGACATTTCTATTTTCAACCAAAATCGGGAGTCTGAAATTGTTTGGGGTTTTTAGCCGACTTGCAACATACAGCTTCGAAATACCCACACTTTTGCAGACACTGTTCTTGCTCAAAACTTTCTTGGTTGGAAAAACGATCAAGTCCAAGGGGTGTCATTAAAAAGCCACTTACCCGATCCTTCATCCGCCAGCTCTGAGCTAGGGATTTGGAGCCTTCAATTTTCTCACAATGCCTTTTTTTCATAAAAGCCAAAGGCAGGTTCCAATCCGTAAGGTCGGCCTCATCTTCCTCCCCGAGTCCCAGAAGGGGCGACTGGAGCATCTCCGACTCCATAAGGGGGGGAGGGGGAGGGGGAGTCCTAGGCAGCAGGCGCTCGAGAACCTCCAGCCTTAAAAACTGGTGTGGACCCGACCTTAAAAACTGGTGTGGGCCCGAAGTGGGGGGGGGGGGGCAGTCGGGGAAAGAGATGGTTGGAGACTGTGCGACGATCCTTATTCAGCACAACCTGGAGATCTTCAGCTCCAACTCAGCGCGGGAAGCCGGAGGGGGCGGGGGAGGGAGGCCGGGCCGCCAGGAGCTCGGAGCCGCAGTCTCGGTCGGGTCCCAGGCCACGGGCTGCTCAGCGGTGTCGGTTCCCAGGGCAGCGGGCCGGGCGGGAGCGACGGCGGGCCCGGTGCTGACCCTGCTCTTGGCCTCCAACGCCTCGGCGGATCCCAGAGCGGGCAGGCCCGGGCGCTCGTGGGGCGGCTCGTCCAACGGCGCCGGCCGCACTGAAGCCTCTGCGGTCCGGTTCGGGGCGGCTCGGGGCTAGCCTAGCGTCTCAGCCCTGCGGGTCCCGCACTCGCCTGAGGGGTTGCAACCTGAGCCAGTACCGGCCCATCGTGCCCGCCCGCCCGCAGCCGGCTGCTCAGCGGATCCGCGCGGCCCTCGGCCCTCTCTCCTGTCCACGAGCGATTCCAGAGACACTTGCGACACGGACCCGCGGACCACACCGGAGAAGTGGGCTTATTAGGACGGGGGAGTTTGGCCCTCTGGTCTGGAGCAACAGTGAAACTCTCATCAGCACCTCAAGGAGGACGCCATATTGACAAGGCCCAGCATGCACCGCGGTCTACGGCGTGGCCGGTGGGCCAAACTTCTTCAAACGTTCTCACTGTGCTTCCTAGGCGTCAGGAAAAGAATGTCAAGTTCCCGCCCCCGGTTACCCGGGTTACCACACCAGTTCTCGCTAGGCTTTCGCCGCCATTCGTTCATTAGATGTGTAGTACAATAATCAATCCTGCGATTGAAATTATATCCATTCAGTTATTCTAAAAAGCCTTCTGTTGCTACAAAGCAAACTACATGCGTCTAAATTAAAGACGCACTTTGTTTCTTCCTGATTTTGAAAAGGTGTTTAAAAAAACAGCTTCCAAAAGAACCATTAATAATTATCACGATTGTTACGATTTTCTTTTTAATGTTTCAATTTTTGAAAGACAGAAACAACATCGATTACATTTTTTTGGTCTGATCTAATTTTCTGAGCAGTTTATTATTTTGATACAGTCTCATGGGCAGCTGTAGCTGTCTACCCGCAGAGACAATCCTGCTGCATTATTCCTCCATTTCAATCCAGTAAATCTCAGTTATTGGCCATACGTGGAGAATTGTGTTGGCGCAGTGGGAATATAAACAGAATGTGGCCTGCGGTGCTAGCCTTGCATAACCAAGATGCTAGTGAGACATTCTTTAGCGTCGGCTAGCGCTCAGGCGAAGGGGTCCATCTCATTTCTACCTTGCTTCGGTGCCAAAGGAGCCTCTTTTAGAGTCAGTTTTGTCACTTTCAAACTCTGTGACCTTAGTCAACCCCTTAACAAGTTCAGCCTTAATTTCTTCATCCGTAAGATTTGGATAGTAATATTAAAGGACGTTACTGGAAGGCTAAAATTAGCTTGCAAAAGTGCCTAGGACATAGCAAGTCACCGCACTGGTCCGTTCTACAGCTACGGTGCAGTCTACCAACTGTGTGCCTTATTCAACTGGCTTTGGTCTCCTGCAGATACTGTTTCTCCGGGTAGACCCAGGGTTGGATACAATGTGGCAAGTCCATATTACAATCCTAGTGGCCTCTGAGCTCCTCTCAGCCCAAGAATGAATGCTGCAATCCCACATCTTTCTTACCCAGAACATAGAAAGTTTAATCCAGTCCTCTGTTTATCATTCCAAATATTCGCTTGGTTACTATATCACACAGTCTCCCACTGAATCTAAAGGCAATGCACCAAAACACAAAAGGACCCTTACTCTTACCCTTCTTTTCCCTCTTTCTAGTGGCACAGAGAATGTACCCACAGCCACCAGCAGAAGATTCAGGACTGAACCATCTAAGAAAAAAAAATCATAGCACCTCCTGCATTTACCTTATCCCTCTGTCCTGTTTCATGGTCCTGCAGCCGGCAGGTACCATGCCCACATGGCCCCTCCTTCAACCTTGGGTTGCAGAGATCTCTGCTCCAGCCACTCTTACAGGAAGCCCTAGCTACAGAAAAGCAGGGACATTAAATCCTCTCATTCCTAACTGGCTCTGTGACCTGGAAAAACCATTTCATTTGTCTAACCACCTGTAAAAGGTGAGAACTTGAGAAACCAACCCATCCACTACTAGATATTCTAAGAGAAGGTGGCAACAGATTAAGGAGCTGGCTATAGGCAAAGAGAACATGAGCAGGATCCCACAAACTCAAAAAAAAAAAAAAAGAACAAAAAAGAACACTACATGTGGAGCTGGGTAGATGGCTCAGTAGGCAAAGCACTTCACAAACTCAAGGACCTGAGTTCAAGTCCCCAACACCCGTGAAAAACCAGATGCAATAGTGTGTGTCTGTAATCCCAGGACTACTCCTACTGCAAGGTAAGAGGTGGAGGCAGAAAACTCGGAGGCTGGAAAGCCAACTGGGCAAACCCCACAGTGAAGAGCAAGAGAAAACAAGTGGAAGGTAAGGACCTGCGCTCAAGTCTGTCTTATAGCCTCTATATTATGCACTATGACACACACCTGCACTCCCACATATGAACACACATACATACACAAGAGCCAGGCATGCCCAGCCAAATCAGCAAGTTCCAGGCCAGTGAGACCCTAATGGGTCAAAAAAAACAAGATGGGGTGAGAGGAAAAACTCAGCAGTTAAGAACACTTGCTGCTGTTGCAGAAGACCAGAGTGGTTCCCAGCACACACATCAGGCTGTTCACAACCACCTGTAACTCCAGCTCAAGGAGATCTGACACCCTCTTCAGGCCTCCACAGGCACATGCACACATGTGGCAGACACACAGACATACACCTGCCCATAAATAAAAATTATCTTTTGCGGGTGTGGTGGTGCACACCTTTAATCCCAGCACTCAGGAGGCAGAGACAGGTGGATCATTGTGAGTTTGAGGCCAGTCTGGTCTACATAGCAAGTTCCAGGCCAGCTGGGGCGTGTGTGTCTGTAATCCCAGGACTACTCCTACTGCAAGGTAAGAGGTGGAGGCAGAAAACTCGGAGGCTGGAAAGCCAACTGGGCAAACCCCACAGTGAAGAGCAAGAGAAAACAAGTGGAAGGTAAGGACCTGCGCTCAAGTCTGTCTTATAGCCTCTATATTATGCACTATGACACACACCTGCACTCCCACATATGAACACACATACATACACAAGAGCCAGGCATGCCCAGCCAAATCAGCAAGTTCCAGGCCAGTGAGACCCTAATGGGTCAAAAAAAACAAGATGGGGTGAGAGGAAAAACTCAGCAGTTAAGAACACTTGCTGCTGTTGCAGAAGACCAGAGTGGTTCCCAGCACACACATCAGGCTGTTCACAACCACCTGTAACTCCAGCTCAAGGAGATCTGACACCCTCTTCAGGCCTCCACAGGCACATGCACACATGTGGCAGACACACAGACATACACCTGCCCATAAATAAAAATTATCTTTTGCGGGTGTGGTGGTGCACACCTTTAATCCCAGCACTCAGGAGGCAGAGACAGGTGGATCATTGTGAGTTTGAGGCCAGTCTGGTCTACATAGCAAGTTCCAGGCCAGCTGGGGCCAATGGGGAGACCCTGTCTCAAAAAGACGCCCCCAAATATATAAAAATAATCTTTTTCAAAAACAGTGTGGGGGGCTGGAGAAATGACTCCATTGTTAAGAGCAATGACTGCTCTTGCAAAAGACCAGGGTTCAGTTCTGAGCACCCACATAGCGAACAACCATTCATAACTCCAGTTCCAGAGGATCTGACCCTCTTCTGACCTCCTCAGACATTGCACACGTGGTGCACTTATATGTATACAAGCAAAACATTCATACACATAAAATAAAAATAAATAAATTTTAAAAAAATTTTGAAACAAAAAACAAGGTAAATGGCATTCTTAGAAACAACCTCTGGTCTACAAACACACATATATTCGCACACATGAACACACATGAAATACACAAAAATAAAAAAGAGAGACATCAGGCAGCAAAGGAACCCCCCAGAGTCCAAACAGGGTTGGTGGTCAGTACTTTTTCATGAAATTTTAAGCAGGCTCCGCCTTAGTCCACTGAATGGGGGGCAGGAAAGCGGAGACTCGGGGTCCGAATTTTTCACTCAGGTAACCCTGATGAGTGCATGGAAGTAGCCAGGGCTGTGGACGGGAGATAGGACTCCCTCCAAATGTCCTCCAGTAGCTGAGTACCACCATAGACACACACACACACACCACAAACAAAACATACAACACATATACCACACACATACTATGTACACACACTACACATACAACATATATACAATATATGTTGTACATATATACCACACATACACCATATACACAGAACACACACACACACACACACCACTGTTGTACAGGGCTGTCGGCCATCTTCCTGAGCTCTTCCTGAGCTCAGCTATGCCCACTTGCCAAAAATCCTCACAGCTGGGCTTGCTGACCATTCACGTCTCAAATGAAAGGAGGGGCAGGGAGAGTCTTGGGACCCTCACCTGAGTATCCAGCTAGACCTGTCAACCCGTAACTAGCAATTTGGCTCTAATTGTATAAGACCCAGGGGAGGAGCTAGGGTAAGTAGGCTGGGGGACTAAGAGGGGCCTCTTGCCACTTTACGCAGCTCTTCATGGGGAAGCCATCACCCACGCTTGGGTGAAGATTTTCCAGTGTGGCCTTAAGGGGAGCACTCACACTCCTGTAAGTAAACCCTCACCCACTGCCCTATAAGTAAGCCCAAGAAAATCACTGGTTTCCCAGAGTGCATTTTGGTGGAATCGTACCTTGGTTTGTATTGGGATCAAGGGAGGTGCCCCCAATCCACTACAGTTTCTGCCCAAGACATAGGTGTGGGTGTTCCTCAGCCAAGTGCCTCTGAAAGCACCAGGGAGGGTCAACATCAGGCTACATATTCCAGCAGGAAGAGAGGAAGGGCTTCTAGGCTCCACTCTAACCCAACCTAGCAGAAAGACTCTTGACCTGCCAGACAGCCGGAGAGCAACATCATCCAGCAATATGAAAGTAGATCACATGACCCCTGCCAGTCCTAAAACTTTCACTGCAGGCCTAGAGAGACAGCCTTGCAAGCTCTAAACCTGAGTTTGAGCACCAGAACCTATGTTAAAAAAATAATCAGGGGCTAGAGAAGTGGCTCAGGGGTTAAGGCCACTTCTTGTTCTTCCAGAGGACCTGGGTTCAACTCCCAGCACCCAGATGGCGTCTCTGGCTCTGTCGTCCTCTCCTGGCCTTTGCAAGCACTACACACACACACCAATAAATATACCAGGAATCAAAATACTTGTACACATAAAAATATCGTTTTGTAGCCGGGCGTGGTGACGCACGCCTTTAATGTCAGCACTCGGGAGGCAGAGGCAGGCGGATCTCCGTGAGTTCAAGGCCAGCCTGGTCTACATAGTGAGTTCCAGGACAGCGGGGGCTACAGGGAGACCCTGTCTCAAAAAGACCAAAAAAAAAATCGTTTTGTTTTGTTTTGTTTGAGACAGAGTCTCCCTGTAGCCGTGGCTCACCTGGAACTTGCTATATAGACCAGGCTGGCCTTAACTTCACAGAGATACACCAGCTTCTGCCTCCGGAGTGCTGGGATTAAGGGTGTATGCTGCCACGCCCAGATAAAAATATTGTTATTTTAAAAATCCAGGTGTAGTGGCACTTCCTTGTAATCCCAGTTCTGGGGAGGTGGAGACCCGTTGATTCCTGGGACTTCCTGTCTAGCCAGCCAACCTGTTTCCTATTTGTCCAGCTATAGGCCAGTGAAAGACCCTATCTCAAAACCAAAGTGGATAGTGCCTAAGGAACAACATCCAAGGTTGTCCTCTGACCTTCATGCGTGCATGTACACCTGCACATAGACATAGAACCACACACACGTGTACACACACACACACACACACACACACACACACACATGCACGCACGCACGCACTCACAAATCTTTGGATTGCTTGACAGTTGAAGTGGCTGGATTTTTGCTGCCTCTCAGCTCAACTGGGGCCTCCTGCAACAGAGACTCTTTTCTCCTGGCAGAAGGCCATCCCAGAGAAGGCGCTCCACACACAGGCAGAATGGGCTGAGGTCCATTCTCCCATTCGCCAATATTGCAGACACTCCACTAAATCAATCAAGGGCAGAAAATGTGTTTTGTCATCAAGAATCCAGAGCATGGCTGGAGGTCAGGGAAGTCAAGAAGACTGGGTGCTTCGCTGAGCTCTGGTTTTCCATGCAAAAGACCAGCCAGCTCCAGTGCTTTCCAGAAAAACCTATGCTTAGCTTAATGGAAACAAAAATAGATACATAGTGATTTGCTTTTGTCTGAGCATCATTACTGTTTTTAGCAAAATCCAAGCCACCTCCCTCAGCAGGTCAGATGTTTTGTTGACAGGGAAGTGAGAAGGGGGAGGGGGGTGACAGGCTCAGCGTCACTGGCGTGTCTATCTCCTCTCTCCCTATCATCTCTCTAAAAATATGAGGATATTTATGCCTGTGGTTTTCACTCTCTATGGTGCAACTATTTGATTTATATTTTTTAGCAGTGAGCACATAGATTTTGATAAACAGAAATAATGTTCATTCTTCTCATTTGTATCAAGGGGGTTGCTCCCAGCCAGCATGGGGACAGTAGCAAAAATTACCTGTTAGTGGATACATTTCATACACTACCCACATTGCTTCAGTTCTGTCGGAACTGAAAATGTTTACATAGCTCTAGCCTCAAAGAGTTGGCATAAGAAAGAATGAGAGTCAGGGTGGTAGGGCACACCTGTAATCCCAGCACTCAGGGGGTGAAGACAGAATCAGAATCCAAAGTTATCTTCAGGTATATAATAGGTTCTAGAACAGCCCCAGATACTTGAAACCCTGTCTCAGCAAAGAACTCTCTGGGAAGCTCAGAATTTGGAGCAAGTCAAGAGTGAGGAGCTGTGGGAGAAGGTGGCCAGGCCTGGTCTCCTGGGTCTCGCTTCTAGCTGGTGCACCCTGACCAGTCAGTGTCATGATAGGGGCCCCATACTCAAGACTTTACTGGGTCAGACACCACTGTCCATGGCCCTTAGAAATTCTTTGTGGAGAAGGGACAAAGCCCAGTGGCCTTGCCAGGTAAAAAGTCTCCTTTAGGTAGAACACCCTCCTTCCTCTCTCAGGCCCCTGGAGACTGAATCACAGAGATAGGGCCCATGCTCATGGCAGACACAGCATTAGGAAAAAATAAAAATAATGAAACTTTTATGATTGAAACTGTACTGAGAAAATTTGTTATCCAATAAAAATATGCAAACTGAATTTTTAGAACCTTTTGTTTTAATACTATCACCTATAATCAGATTATATCTTTATGGAAATACAAACAGCGTAACCAACCACCTCTTCTTCCACTCACTTGTTACTTTATGTAATATTTACATAATGTCAGTGATTCTCCAGCTCTGAACTCAACTAGATCCTGGGGGGGATGAGGCTTGCCTAACCGCTGCCTCTGCCTTTGACTAGAGATTAGAGAAATATGCCTGCATGTCACATATTAAAATCTAATACCTCGTGAGGGAGCGTGGATGGTGAGCCAAGATCTTTTAATGAAAATCAACTCAATTAACCCTCCCAATAACCCCATGTAAAAACTCCCATTTTAAGAGCTTGGGATATAGCTCAACAGTAGAGTCTAGCATGGCCAAGGCCCTGGGGGGTGGGGGTGGGGGTAGCTAAGTTAAGGCATAGAAAAATTAAACAATTTTCTCACGGTTTCTCTACTTGGATTCAAGTTGCAGTGAGGTGATAGATTACTCTCTGCTAGGCCCAAGCCCTCATGGTGGGCAGCTCAGTGTCCACTGAGGATGGAACTTACATTGATAGAGATGCACAAAACATGAACCAGATGTGATGGTGTGTCCCTGTCCCCAGGAAGGGAAGACGGGATGATGAGAAGTTCAGTGTCATCCTCAGCTTCAGGTCTTGTTGACATGAACACTGAAACACTTCGTCATGTCACAGGTGAGTGACATAGGACATGGGAACATCCCTGCCCATGAACCCTTGCCTTCACCCGGCTCTGATCATCTCCTTCTTATTCATTAAGACACAGTCACTTCCCAATCCCAAAGAAGTCCACTTCACAGACACACACTAGTTCCTTGCTGTGTTGGCTGTCCCGACAGCTCAGACGTCTGCAGCTAGTCAGGGGCAGGATTGGTAGAGAGGGGCTCAGTGTTTCTACTGGCCAGGCCAGTGTCTGGCATCACTTTTAGCTACATTCTAGTAGTCAAAACTCAGTCACAACCTAACCTAACTGCAAGGGCCAGTGGGAAGAGTGATCTTACTGTGCAGAAATACATTTGGTAAACAATGTGCTACAAGATTTCTACTTAGAAATGAAAGCAAAAGGTCAAACAAGATGTACTCATTGGAGGCTGTAACAAAGTGCTACAAATGGACTGTCTGAAAACAATAAGCTTAGCATTTCTAGTTCTGGAGGCCAGAATTCTGTGACCTGGCTGCCAGCAGAAGTATGCTGCCTCCTGCTCTGGGTGAGACTCTGTCTCAGGTATCTCTCCAGGCTCCTGGCAATCCTTGGCACTTCTGAGTTGGACACTCCATTGCCCCAACCTCTGAATCATTGCCTGACTTCTCCCTGCATACATCTGTGTGTGTCTCCCAATCAAGACATCAGTCACAGGCTAGGGAGATAACAGTGGGTAAAGGGCTTGCCATGCATGCACATGGACCTGAGTTCAAATCCCCAGCACCCAGGAAAAAAGCCAGGAGTGGTGGCGCACACCTGTGATCCCAGTCCTGGGGGGTCTGAGACAGGCAGATCCCTGGGACTCGATGCCCAGCCAGCTTAGCTTAATGGATTGAGCTTAATGAATTAGTTTAATGGATTGGTCACAATGAGAGATGCTGTCTCAAAAGACAAGGTTGAGAGCTCTTAAGGAAGAATACTCAAGGTTGACCTCTGGCCTGCACCTGCATTTGCACACATGTACATGTGCACACAAAGACACCAATCACCCTTGATTAATGGCCACCTTTAATCTCCATTTCACAAGCATATACCACCATGCCTGACATTTTTATGTCAGTTCTAGGGCTTGAACTCAGTTCTTCATACTCATGTGGCAAACACGTTACCACTGAACCATCTCCCAGTCAATACCCTCCAGGAATTAGAAGGTACTTGTTGGGCAATGTACAGCCACCAGAGGGTACAGCCAAGTGGGACATAAGAACATGTGCCTAGCCATACTCAGACGCCTGGAGCATGTTCTCCTTCTTCAGAAGGCAAATATCAGAAAGAAAAGAGAAAAAAAAAAAAGTAAAGAGGACAAACATTTCCATTTCTCCATCTGGAATTACCGTTTGCTGTGAGGCAGTGAGGCTCAGCTCGGTGGCTTGCAGACAGCCCAGCTGCTGCGGCTGAGTCTGGTCTGGTCCTCCCGTCTCATGGCAGGTTCTGTCTGAAGGCTGTAGGAGAGGAGCAGGGCGCAGAGGAAACCAACCCCACAGTAGCTCCACCAGGCCTTCAGAGCCCACACCACCAGAACATTCAGTGCCTGGGCCAGTTCCCCACCCCTGGGAGTTATTCATGTCACCTTCTAGGACACCATCCCTTCCAGGCTGGGTGTTGTCAGCGCAGAGAAATTTGTAAATGTAATTTGTGTTCTCAATTTTTCCTGCAGCTGTAGTCATTGTTTTCCTGCCGTAACTCTCCATCTTCCTCCCAGATTTTCTCTTCTCCACTTTTTAATCAGAGTGATGACATGTCAGGAGTGAAGCCAAGCACCCTGCCTTCCCCTGGCAGGCGCCTCTTGAGGTGGAGGGCGGCAGGCAGCGCAGCTTTGAGTCTCCCAGTTTATGTTTTCGATACTTACTTTTATTACCTTTGAGTGACAGTGATTGCTATGGTTATCTCCTTCTTAAATATATATCTTTCCTTTCATTTATTTTGAGTATGGTTTGGATTTTTAGGCTCCTTTTAGCCCAACTTCCTAGAACAGGGAGGGACAGCTGGAAGCTGGGAACTCTTTCTGGAGCAGCAGCTGACTACCAACTGTGCTGTGTGCCCACCTGAATCTTACAGTCTAAGCCATTCATAAAAAACAAAAGTCCATGGGCTGGGGATGTGGCTCAGTTGGTAAAGTGCTTGCCTAGCATGCACAAAGTCCTGGTTTTGAGCTCCAGGATCATATAAATCAGGCATAGTGGCTCACACTGTAATCCCAGCACTCAGGACGGTAGTAACAAAAGGATCAGAAGTTCAAGGTCTTCTTTAGCTACAAAGCAAGTTTGAGGCCAGTCTGGGCTACAGGAGACTCTCAAAAAATAATAAAAATAAAAAAAGTGCCGGGCATGGTGGCATGCACCTTTAATCCTAGCCCTCAGGAGGCAGAGGTAGGTGGATCTCTGCGAGATCAAGGCCACCTTGGTTCACACTGTAACTTCCAGGAGGACTGTGACTATGGAGACCCTGTCAAAAATTAATTAACAGGGCCAGGCATGGTGGCACACGCCTTTAATCCCAGCACTCGGGAGACAGAGGCAGGCGGATCTCTTCGAGATCAAGGCCAGCCTGGTCTACATAGTGAGTTCCAGGACAGCTGGGGCTACAGGGAGACCCTGTCTCAAAAAGACCAAAAAAAAATTAATTAACAAAAATAAATAAATTAATTAAATAAAATAAAAATAAAGGTCTGTTCTGCTTATGGTTCTGATGGCTGGGAAGTTCAAGCAGGTAACACATCTGGAGTATCCTTCCAACTGGCGGGGAGGGGCTCTGTAGAGTCCTCAGACAGGACAGGGCATGACAGGGTGGGACAGAATGCATGTAGTAGCTTGAGTTCCTCTTCCTTTTTCTTCCTCCTCGTCCTCCTCCTCATCATCATCACCTTCCTCCTCCTCATGCTCCTCCTCCTTTTCTGCCACTAATCTACCATGGGGGGGTCCCAGTCTCATGACCAAATAGCAAGCAAAAGACCCTGTAGGTCCTTCCCAGTCTCTCTCTCTCTCTCTCTCTCTCTCTCTCTCTCTCTCTCTCTTGTCTTTCCCAGTCTCTCTCTCTCTCTCTCTCTCTCTCTCTCTCGCTCCCCCCTTCTCCCCCTACCATCCTCATCACCATCTGGCACGTCTTACACGTACGGCTAATTTATTCTGTAGGGTAAGTGGGGAGCATGGGGATTTGGTGCATCTTATTTTGCTGCAGTCCCAACACCTGTAACTGAGCAGGTGCTTTGTTAATATTTGTTGCATGAGCTGGGTGTAGTGATGCAGACCTGAACTCCAGCACTCAGAAGACTGACACAGAAGGATAGGAGTTCAAGGCCAACCTGGGCTACATGTGGAGACTCTGTCTCAAACACCAAACCAAAACTTTTGGATGAATAAATGAATCGAAATCAAGTGGGTGCAACAGTAAATTACTTCACCTAATGAAGACTCTTCTAGAACAGGCATATGCCAAGTGTTTGGGAGCCATACATTGCTTATGCAGTGACCCAGAGTCCACAGGCTAGATGTGTCCTCTGTCCAGAGTGGAAAACAACGACAGGTCTCCAACCAGAGTGCACTGGGGCAGTTAGGGAGCCAAGGATGAGGACTTACTTCATCCAAGAGTGAAGGGACTGGGAGGACCTCACTGGGCAGTGACATCCATCCACATCATCAACCTTGGGAACAAAGACAGAGTTTGCACCCTGAAAGCAGGAAAGAGAAAGCCCCAAGCAAGCTGTGGGTGACCCTGCTGGGAGAGGGCAGCAAGGTAGCTGAAGTAGTTGCCTGGTCAAGGGACCTGTGTCCTCAGAGCAAGGTAGAAGGTGGAGGATGCTTAACTAGGAATCATTCTCCATCAGTTTCTGAGTCACTTGGCCAGTGTGACCATCAAGAAGGCACATCAGGAGGCAGGGGGACCATAGGGCTCTGCTCCAGCATCAGGGAGGGTTAGGTCAAAGCTAGTGCCACCACGCCTGGCGCCTTCCACCATTTTTATCTCTTCAACACTGAATCAAAACGATGCCTCCCACCACCACCACAGTGGCAAACAATAGCTTAGGCGGCTCCAAGATGACCCAGGAATATCGCAAGGTCCTAATGACAAACTAAAGTACAGTTCCACCTGAGTTCCCCCTAGGGAGCCAGTGAGTTTTTTGGGCTTACTTACAGAGCATGGGTGAGGCATCGAGGTGACCTCAAAGCACTGGCACTGGGCGGTCTGCACCCAGCGTAGATGGTGGCTTCCCCCTTGCTGCCTACATGGAGACCCTTCTCCTTCCCCAGCCTATGAAATCTAGCCCCTCCCCAAGACCCCAGGCCACTCACAATCAGAGCAAAATTGCAAACAACTAATAGGGAGGAACAGCTGGAAACTCAGGTGAGAGTCCCAGGATCCTCCCACCCCATCCTATGAGGTATGATCTTTTGCAAGCAGGCACGGGTCAATTACCGAAGATGGTGGCAGTTTGATTCAGAGGAAAGTCTTGCACAACAAAGGTAAAATGTGGTGGTCAAGTCTGACTGGAGGAGACAGGAGGAGGCCTGAAGCCACCCTGAAGGAAGGTGGTTGGTTGATGGGCTGGGGTCGGGGCCTGGGCAACTCACAGAGCTGTCTGTGCTTCTGGCTCAATCAATGTTGCCTACTGTCCATCTGTGTCTGTGCCCAGGGGTCATGTTAGAGGTGTGGTTCGTTGGTAAGGAGAGGGAGTCTGGTGAGGTGATGGACGGTCAACGTGTGCTAGGAACAGGCAGTCAGTCAGGTGGGGTCAGTGCCTGCTGTGAAAGCTAGTCAGGGGATTATGGGAATAAGGGACCAAGTGAACACGTGTGGGAAACTGCTTAAGTGTCAATTTTGACATTCAGGTGACAAGCACACGGGATTCCCACACTTAACCCTGTATAGTGGTAGCAGCTCAGACACAACACTAGTGCCATGACTTCGATGATCGTGTCCCTTCCAAAATTCCTGTTGAAGTTTAATCACAAGTATGAGCATCAAGAGGTGGGTCCCTTCATCCTGAGTGGAGAACCCTCACAGCTAGGCTTCAGGCCTGTGATATATGATAGGCGTTTTTTAATTTTCATCCAACTCTTGGCTCATAATTCTGCCCTACCTTGTCTAATAGCAGGTATCAGACCCTCCTCACTGCTGAGGGTCCTGCCCCACCCCCTGAAGGGAGAAATGCCACAGAGGCCAGGAAGACTCTGGATAGGCAGGCCCTGCTGGGGCTCCCCACCCAGTCTGTATACACTGATGTCCAGTGAAGGCTCCATGCACAAAGGACAGGGTTGGAGGTTCCTGCCCCGTGTCCTCCTTGATTTCCTCTGTAATCAATGGGCTTCCCAGAGCTCTGTGAGATGCTCAGGAGGGGGTTGTGGGGCCCCCAGTTTATAGCCAGTTGGTCAGAAGCAAAAGTTGAACAAGCCAAGACTGTGACTGGCATCTGAAGTGACAGAGGTGGGGCAGCCTTGGGGACTGAGCCGTCCTGGAGGACGAGACGCTTGCTGCCTTCTGGTGAATCGCATCAGAAGTCCACTGAAGTGAAGCCAGCCATGTCTGCTACTGCAGTTGACACTCGCTGGTGGGGAGAATGCCCAGTGCTTGACCACAGTATTTGAGCTGAAGGAAGTCAGCCAGCAGTGTGATTTCCCAAGGCTCGGGGGAAGGGCATCCTCTCCTGCTCTGTCCCAGGTGAACACACCCCTGGAGCAACAGGCACCCACACACACACATGGGGCTCTCGCCAGACCTCAGACCTGCTGGTACCTTGATCTTCGACTTCTCAGCCTCCAAGCTATAATAGATTCCCAAGCTCGGGGTGTAGTATATTTTTCAATATAGAAAGTTGTCCATCCCAGGCCCTGTGTTCCATCCCAGCACTGAAGAGAGAGCTGGAAAGATGCAGAGAGGGAAGGGAAGGAGAGGAAAGGATAAAGATAAAACAGAGAGAGAGAGAGAGAGAGAGAGAGAGAGCGAGAGAGAGAGAGAGAGAGAGCCTATTCCTTATCAATTGCCTAGCCTCAGGTGTTTCATTATGGCAGCACAAATACACTAAAGCAATCCCCCTGTGGCACACAGCTTGCACCCAGGTTCTTGGCTTTAGCACTACTGAGAATTTGAGCAAATAATTCTGTGGTGGTTGATTTTAAATGTCAACATGGCAGGATCTGGAATCACCGGGGAAGAAAGTCTTTGTGAAGGACTGTCTAGGTTAGGTTGACAGGTGGCCAATGCCATGACAGATTTTCTTGATTGGGTTAATTTCGGTGGGAAGACCCACCCTAAATGCAGGCAGCAACTTTTCCTGGCTGGGCCCTGGACTGAAGGAGAAAGCGAGCTCAGCACCAGCATCTCTCCTCTGACTGGGGGAGCCTCACGCTCCCAGTGCCTTGGCCTCCCTGCCGTGACAGATTAGGCTTTGCACTGTAAACAGAAATAAACCGTTTTGTTTCTCCCTTGAGCTGTTTTGACCAGAATATTTCACCACAGACACAGAAGAAGAAGCTATGTCATGCATCTACATCACATCCTCTCCTCCCAAGGCTCAGGGAGCTTCTCAGAAGAGGAGGCAGAAGGATTGTAAGAGCCAGAGATGGTGGATAAACACAGGGACACCATGCTGTCTGGACACTACAGGCACTCTGCACATATGCCCTCACAGCACTTGTGACAGCACGCACAAGACCTGTGCAAGCCCAAGTCAGACAAAACCCCACCCCTAGCTGAGGGTAACTGATGGCTGCTGGGAGAGGGTGTGATGCCTGATTGGTTAACCACTCTTCATAGGATGGACTCACACCCAAGAACATTTGGGAAACACATTCAACAGGCCTTTTTCAAAAAAAGAAGAAGAAGGCTGGGCATGGTGGCGCATGCCTTTAGTCCCAGCACTTGGGAGGCAGAGGCAGATGGATCTTTGTGAGTTCAAGGTCAGTTTGGTCTATGTAGTGAGTTCCAGGTCAGCTGGGGCTACAGAGAGACCCTGTCTCAAAAAGACAAAAAAATTAAAAATTAAAAAAAAGTGGGGGCTGGAGAGATGGCTCAGCAGTTAAGGGCACTGACTGCTCTTGCAGAGGACCCGGGTTCGATTCCCAGCACCCACATGGTGGTTATGAACCGTCTTTAACTCCAGTTCCAGGGGAATCCAAAGCCCTCTTCTGACCTCTGT
>NW_008328704.1:1589133-1590522 GCF_000622305.1 Nannospalax galili
AAAATAAAAAATTATAATACTGTGCATAAAAGGGGCAGGGAAATAGAGTGGAAGAGAGATAGGGGAGGGGTCTGAATATGATCAAAATACACTGTATAAAATTCTCAAAAAAAAAATAAAATCAGTAAGAGCCAGGCGTGGTGGTGCACACCCTTAATCCCAGCACTTGGGAGGCAGAGGCAAGCAGATTTCTGTGACTTCAAGGCCAGCCTGGTCTACAAAATGAGTTCCAGGCCAGCTGGGGGTATAGGGAGATCCTGTTTCAAAAGACAAAAAAAAAAAAAAAATCAATAAAAAATTTCAGCCTTTAATCCCAGCTCTCAGGAGGCAGAGGCAGACAGATCTCTGTGAGTTCCAGCCCAACCAAGGCTACCTAGTGAGTTCTTGTCTCAAATAAATAAAAATTTAAAAGTGAAGCCGGGTGTGGTGGCGCACACCTTTAATCCCAGCACTCGGGAGGCAGAGGCAGGCGGATCTCTGTGAGTTTGAGGCCAGCCTGGTCTCCATAGTGAGTTCCAGGACAGCTGGGGCTGCAGGGAGACCCTGTCTCAAAAAGACCACAAAAAAAAAAAAGAAAAAAGGAGTACAATGTTAGAAAATGTCTTCCGATGTTCAGACTCTGTGACAAAGAGACTATGAGGAGCTCCTTATTGTTTTTGTACATTGTGGTGGCTTTTGTTTTTGTTTTTGTAGCTTATAAACATTTATTGAGTGCTAGCATGGAGTTCAACAAAAATAGTGGGACCGGAGAGGGGCTCAAATGAGTTTGACTGGCAAGATTTCTTCTGACTTATTGAAGACACACTGAATTAAAACAGTGACTATTTACTACATTAATCATATGCCAGCCTGTGTTAAGTGCTTTCTTATATATTATCCTATTAAATCCTTATGACATTCCTGTAGTGTAGATTACACTCTATTATTTTGTAGCTGTGGAGCTATAAATTAGAAAAGTTAACTAAAACGTGCAATTATTTACTGACAATAATAGTCTGGTTGAAGAACTCAGCTGTCCAGTCACAATGACTGTAGAAGAAAACTTTTAGAAAGGTAAAAATAACCCCAAACTTTCAGTAGACTTCGTTTTAACAGACAAGGTACTCCCAGTGGCATGAACTTCTGAGCACATTGTTTACTGTCACTTTGTACTTAACTGGATCCATACTTTCTTAATTGAACACTGATTTTGTGAAAATCATAACCTTTGAGAAACATCACCCTAATCCTAAATGAAAAGAATTAACCATGTAAAAGATTTATGCTGTATCTAGATTATTTAGCATCTCCAGCTCAGTAATATATTCCATTTGAGGTTGTCCATGTATTTGCTAATGATTGACTTTGCAACAGGTAAAATAATATGTCAATTACTATCGCCTACTATTA
>NW_008328704.1:1592078-1594544 GCF_000622305.1 Nannospalax galili
TGATTGCTTTGTCTTCAGGAGTTCCCACAGAGGACCAAGTCAGATGAGGATCAGATGCTCTCAGGCTTTCTCCTAAGGTCTGGATCCCTCCAGGAACGATTTTGGCCTCAGGAATTTGGGGGTTGGACTGGCCTGGGAGCCTGGCCCAGAAAAGATGCTGGTCTAGGGCAGCTGGTGGACATTCCACCCAGAGATGCAAAGGAAGATGGGGGCGGGAAGAGGCCCCAAGGACTCCTGGGAACTGCACTGAGGAGCTGGATTGGTCTGGATGCAAAGGATCTGGAAGAGGAAAGGTCAGCCCCTGGGTCCCAGAAAGAGGCTGGCAGGTGGTGCAGGCCCAGGGAAGCAGAGGGAGGTGAGGGCGGGGCCAGGTCCAGAAGCAGTGCTCCTGGGGCCCAGAGAAGGTGCTACCTTGGTCTGGATGAAAAGGATCAGGAAGCAGTATTGGTTCTCCAGGTGTCTGGGGCCCCAAGACAAGGAATGGGCCAGGGTCCAAAGGAGGAGAGAACGGCGGTGGAGATGGGAGGGTGAATGGGGCTGGGGGAGTCAAGGCGTGGAGGGTGCGATGGACTTAGCCCGGAGAGAGGCCTGCGGGTGGTGGTTTTTTGTTTTTTTTTTTCTTCAAATGTAAACTATAATATTTCCCACTTTAGCGACATTCAAAGCACAGCTCAGCATGTTCACAGCACTGTGCTGCCGCCAGCTCTGCTTTGTCCACAAACCGCCCCACAACAGAGCTGCCCATCCCCCATCACCTCGGGCCACCTTCTGCCTCTGGGACCCTGACTCCTCTAAGTACTTCTGGTATGTGGAATCAGACTGTTCTTGTTCTTTGGGTTTGACTTATTTCGCTTCTTTTCCATGCCCTTTTAATCTGATTGGCTATAACCAAATACCACAGACTGGTAATTTATAGAACAAAAATGTATTTTTCACAGCTGGGAATGGAGGTTCTGGCAGGTTTGATGTCTGATGAGAGTCTGGTCTCTTTTCCAAGACTTCCAAGATGATGTGCCCCTGAACACCACGTTCTTCCAAGGGGTGGAGCACCGTGTCCTCAAGGTAGCCAGAAAGGCACAAAGGGTGAGCTGTCTGTTGAAGGCTGACCTGGGCAGTCAGCTGTTCAGCAGCAGCCCTAGGTCTCCCTGTAGCCCCAGCTGACCTGGCACTTGCTATGTAGACCTGGTTGGCCTCAATCTCACAGAGATTCACCTGCCTCTGCCTCCCAAGTCTGGGACTGAAAGCATGCACGACCATGCCTGGCGAGTTGTTCTTTTTTCTTAAAAAATATTATTTTATTATTTTTATTTTATTTTATGGGTATGAGTGTATTACCTGTATGCATATAAAAGCACCTGAATTAAAAAATAAAAAAAGGTATATAAACTGGGTATGGTGACACACACCTTTAATCCCAGCACTCGGGAGGCAGAGGCACCTGAGATCAAGGCCAGCCTGATTTACATATCAAGTACCAGGCCAGTTGGGACTACAGGGAGACATGTCTCAAAACAAACAGACAAAAAATGTCATCAGTGAGTGTTCTGGATACCTGTGTTGTACAATGCCCGAGGAGGTCAGAACAGAGTGTCAGATTCCCTGGAACTGGAGTTTCAGACAGTTGTTAGCTGCCATGTAGGTGCTGGGAACTGAACCCGGGTCCTTTGCAAGAGCAGCTCGTGCTCTTAACCGCTGAGCTATCCCTCCAGCCCCCCTTAACTTGCTCTTATCAGGGTATTTTATTCTGTTTTATTTATTTATTTTTTTTGTTTATGGGGTGTGTGTGTGTGTGTGTGTGTGTGTGTGTGTGTGTGTGCGCGCGCGTACACAAGTATCAAGGTCAGAAAAAAAACCTGGGAATTTGTTCTCTCTGGAACTCAGGGATCAAATGCAGGCTGTCAGATTTGGGAGTCAGTGTCTTTCCCCATTGTCATCTCGCTGGCCCTTGTCAGGGCATTTTATTGCTGCACCAGGAAAAGAAATTAAGGCAACCTCCCTCTTCTTCACTGTGACATCTTAAAACATCCCCTGACTTTGCCAAATGCCCCCTTGGGACAAAGTCTTCTCCAGCTGGGAACCACTGCTCTAATCCCATAGGCCTCACAGTGCCCCTGGCATCCCATCACATCATAGCCGCAGACACACACCCCTCAGGTCAGGATTGCTTGACTAGAGCAGATTTTCAGGTAGTCCATTGATAGAGGTGTGTGTGTGTGTGTGTGTGTGTGTGAGAGAGAGAGAGAGAGAGAGAGAGAGAGAGAGAGACTGTGTCTTGCTGTGTAGCCTACCTATTATGTAGACCAGGTTGGCCTCAAGCTTGCAGCAATCCTCCTTCTTCCACCTCCAGAATACTGGGAATATAGCCACATCTAGCTGAAAGATGTGTGTGTGTGTGTGTGTGTGTGTGTGTGTGTGTGTGTGTGTGTCTGTGTGTGTGTCTGTGTGTGTCTGTGTCTGTGTATCTGT
>NW_008328704.1:1595717-1608795 GCF_000622305.1 Nannospalax galili
TTTCTGAGCCTAGGGAATCTGGGGTCCCATCTTGTGAAGCTTTCTATAAATGTCAGGGGCTAACCAGCTAATAAAATGCTGACCTTAAAAGGCCTTATCCTTCAGGGGATGGGATATCCATTTGGTGAATTTCCTGTAAGATTCAATTAGCCTGTTAAGTGATAGTTAACAGGCTTCTTTCTTTCCGTTTTTTTGTTTTCTTTTGTTTTGTTTGTTTGTTTGTTTGTGACAGGGTCTCACTATGTAGCCCAAGATAACCTGGAACTCATGATGTAGCAGGCTGGCCTCAAACTTACAGAGAGCTACCTGCCTCTGTCTCCTGAGTGCTGGGATTAAAGGTGTGTGCCACCATGCCCAGCCCTTATATTTAATTTTAAAGGCCTATATTTAATTTTTGTTTTAAAGAATTTCATGTCAGGCATGGCAGCACATACCTTTAATCCCAGCACTCAGGAAGCAGAGGCAGGAGATCTCTCTAAGATCAAGGCCAACCTGGGCTACATAATGAGTTCCAGGCCAGCTTGGGCTACAGAGAGACTTTGTAACAAACAAAACAAAACAAATAACAAAAGAATCTTGCTATGTATAGCCCAGGCTGGCCTCAAACAGGCAATCCTCCTCCCTCAGCCTCTGAGATGCCACCAAACCCAGCTCATTGTTCACGTTTGGACAGTGACTTTCTCTGTTCTGCCAGAACTCACCTCTTTCCCCCCAGGGATCAGCCAACATCTCTTAACAACCCAGAAACAGTTCTGAATTCTGGGTCCTGTCAGAACCCTCCTGGCAGCTCTTGGAGATCTCCTTAAATCTGCCTGTCTCCAGAGGAGGCCCAGTTTAAGGGGAAAACATGGTCCTGTCCTTCCAAGGAGAGGTTGGGTTAGGGAGAGGGGAAGTGGGAAGTAACAGATACCACAGGCCTCAGGCTAGCCCTCCCATGTGTCCATCTCTGCTGCCCACCTGCTCTCTTGAGAACTCTCCTCCTACCCCTCCTGACGATCCCTCCTCCCCTCTCCTCATCTTCTCCCCAGCTTCCCTCCTCCATTCTCTCCCTCCTCCCCACTCTTCCTCCTCCCCTCCCTCCTCCTCTTTCCCCACCCTCCCTCCTCCCTTTCGTCCCTCTTTATCTGCTGCCCCTTCATGGCTCCTCCACAAAAGTGGTCTTCCTGGACACACCCATCTTCACACCAGAAGACAAGGTGGGGGTGACTATGTGGCCAGCAACAGATGAACAGAGAAGCAACACAGCGTCAGAAAGGAAGGAAGTCCTGCCCACTGCAAGAGGCTGAACCCGAGGACACTGTGCCCAGTGAAATGAGCTGAATCCAGTAGGATGGGCAGCTGGGAGACTCCACTCTAGACAGTCCCTATAATAATCACCACAATCACAGGGACAGACAGCAGGATGGGCCTCTAGGATGGGGTGAACCGAATGGAAGCAGCACCTTAGTGGGGACAGAGTCTCAGTGTGGCAAGATCAAGGTGTCTCTGGGCTGGATGGGAGGGACAGTGCTTAACCTGGATTGGACACGCAGAAGTGATTAAAAAGGCGAGTGTGGGCTGGAGAGGTGGCTCAGTGGTTAAGAATGTCCGCTGCGATCAGAAGAGGCCGTCGGATCCTCTGGAACTGGAGTTATGGACAGTTGTTAGCTGCCATGTGGGTGCTAGAATTTGAACCCAGGTCCTCTGCAAGAGCAGTCAATGTTCTTAACTGCTGAGCCATCTCTCTAGTCCTTGATTTTATTTATTTTTATTTCATATGTACGAATGTTTTGTCTGCATATATGTAAGTGCATCCATGTGTGCCTGTGAAGGCCAAAAGAAGGCATCAGGAACCCTGGAACCAGAGTTATGGACAGTTAGTTGTCAGCCACCATATGGGGGTTGGGAGTTGAACCCAGGTCCTCTGAAAGAGCAGCCAATGCTCTTAACCACTGAATCATCTCTTCAGTCCCAGTTTTGGGGTTTTTTGTTGTTTGTTTTGAGATAGGGTCTCACTATGTAGCCCTGACTTGCATGGACCTCCCTGCATAAACCAGACTAGCCTAAACTCGCAGAGATATGCCTGTCTCTGCCTCCCAACTCCTGGAATTAGAGTCATGTGTCACCATGCCCAGCTACACATAATTAAAATTTTTTTAAATCTTTTTTTTTCATTTTTGATCTTTTTGAGAATGGGTCTCCTTGTAGCCCCAGCTGGCCTGGAACTCACTATGTAGACCAGGTTGGCCTTGAACTCACAGAGATCCTCCTGCCTCTGCCTCCCGAGTGCTGGGATTATAGGGGTTTGCTACCATGCCCAGTTCTTTTAATCTTTTTTTTTTTCAAAGGCAAACCTTATGTTCAGTACAGAAAATGACCCATCCTGTGGTCCAGCCTCCTGAAACCCAAGTCTGCCAACTGTAGAAAGATCTGGAATCCAGAGTGTGCCTGGCAAAGTTATGGGTGCTATCTATGTGCTCCTGCCTCCCCACCTCCCCTGAATGTCCAGCCTCCTCGCTGCTTTAACTCAGAGTAAGAGATTGCCAAGGTGACCTGGCCAGCAGAGATCCCCTGTGGTCAGAGTCTACCTGACACCCTTCCGCCAAGGGAGGTGCAGCCCATGTAGAGGCCAACCACTGGCAGATGGGGGCAGGGGACTGCCAGCCGCACACACTCATCAGAAGGGCTGCTGTCCTGCCTTGGCTGACAACCTGCCGGAAAGTTGGAACTGGAACAGTGGGACTTATTTGGTGGTGAAGACGGTGGGAACAGCTGGGGAACCAAATGTGCAAAATCTGTGGTGAGGAGCCGGGTGAGGCAGAATGGAGTGGGACAGAGCACAGGAGGTAGAGGAACAGGAGAGGGAAGGGCACGCCTGGTTCATCCCCCACCCCAGGGAGGCCTGGCAAGAGACACAAACTCTAGGCCTAAGGTGCTCAATTCAGTGGCCAGCAATGCAGAACTCAGGGGGGCCTCAGTCAACCCAGGTTGGCCTTGAACTCACAGAGATCCTCCTGCCTCTGCCTCCCGAGTGCTGGGATTATAGGGGTTTGCTACCATGCCCAGTTCTTTTAATCTTTTTTTTTTTCAAAGGCAAACCTTATGTTCAGTACAGAAAATGACCCATCCTGTGGTCCAGCCTCCTGAAACCCAAGTCTGCCAACTGTAGAAAGATCTGGAATCCAGAGTGTGCCTGGCAAAGTTATGGGTGCTATCTATGTGCTCCTGCCTCCCCACCTCCCCTGAATGTCCAGCCTCCTCGCTGCTTTAACTCAGAGTAAGAGATTGCCAAGGTGACCTGGCCAGCAGAGATCCCCTGTGGTCAGAGTCTACCTGACACCCTTCCGCCAAGGGAGGTGCAGCCCATGTAGAGGCCAACCACTGGCAGATGGGGGCAGGGGACTGCCAGCCGCACACACTCATCAGAAGGGCTGCTGTCCTGCCTTGGCTGACAACCTGCCGGAAAGTTGGAACTGGAACAGTGGGACTTATTTGGTGGTGAAGACGGTGGGAACAGCTGGGGAACCAAATGTGCAAAATCTGTGGTGAGGAGCCGGGTGAGGCAGAATGGAGTGGGACAGAGCACAGGAGGTAGAGGAACAGGAGAGGGAAGGGCACGCCTGGTTCATCCCCCACCCCAGGGAGGCCTGGCAAGAGACACAAACTCTAGGCCTAAGGTGCTCAATTCAGTGGCCAGCAATGCAGAACTCAGGGGGGCCTCAGTCAACAGCCTCGAGCCACAGGACTGTGCCAGCAGCACTTGCTTTGCCAACAGCCACATTAGCTCTGGTTCCAGAACAGCTCACTGGCTGTGTGACCTTGAGTGGGTCACTTACACAGCCACAATGACCTTATCTATGAGACGGGGGTAACAGGCTCTATACCTAGAAAATATAAAGGCTTTAGCGGCATAATGCATGTTCTATGAGGCTTAGCCTAGTGCCAGGCACAGAGCACACTGCCCAATCAGTTTTAATCACTATGGGGCAGCTGTCACAACCAGGTGGCCCTCAGACCTACTACATGTGCCTTTGTGTGACTCCTACTCCTGAGTGACTCACTTCTTTTTTATTTATTTTTATTGTGTATGAGGGTTTTACCTGCTTGTCTGTATGTACACCATGTGTGTGCAACACCTGTGGAGACCAGAAGAGGGCACTGGATCCCCTGGAAATGGAGTTACACACAGTTGTTAGACATCATGTCAGTGCTGGGAACAGAACCCAGGTCCTCTGCAAGAGCAGCCAGTGCTCTTAACCACTGAGCCATCTTTCCAGCCCCAGATGACTTGCTTCTAATGGACAGCAGCAGAGCTGACAGGACACCACTAGCTGTGACCTGCACCCTGATACCACCTCTCCTTGCTGCCACTTGCTCTGGCCCTTTAGCTTGATGGGTCTGAGGACATGGTCCACTAGGTCCCCAGATGTTCACAGCATGTTAAACCCTCAGTCCACAGGCTACATGTGCCCTAGGATAGACATGAATGTGGCCCAACACAAATCATAAACCTACTTAAAACATTATGAGAGCTTTGCTGTTGTGACTTAGTTTCACAGTTCTGGAGTGATAATTCTTTATAGAATTTCAAGAAGCATTAAATAGCAGTCTTCTGTTGAATACTATAAAATGTTCCTTTAGGAAAAGGAATTCAATTTTTTTTTTTGAGACAGGCTCTCCCTGTAGCCCCAGCTGACCTGGAACTCACTATGTAAACCAGGCTGGCCTTGAACTCAGAGATCAACCTGCCTCTGCCTCCCAAGTGCTAGGAGGCACTACAAGGGTGCACCACCATGCCCAGCAGGAATTCAAATTTTGAATCCCTACATCCTGTAAAACTTTTGTTTATGCTGGGCAAGGTAGTGCACACTTTTAGTCCCAGAAGTGGGGAGGCAGAGGCAGGTGGATCTCTGTGAGATCGAAGCCAATCTGGTCCACATAGTTAGTTCTAGGCCAGCTGGGACTACAGAGATACTTTGTCTTAAAACAAATAAACTTTCATTTATGCAAAAGCCCTGCTAAGCCTGGACCCTGATGGCTGAGCCCTTTCCCATCTCTCCTTCATTTCCTTTGTGCTGATTCTTTTCAAACTAACCAACAGCAAAAGACTGTAAGGTTGGACCCCAGCCAGTGAAGAGAGGACACAGTATTCTTGCATTGGGAATAAAAACCTCTCAAACTTCTGGGTCGGATGTGCTTGCTGGATCTGAATGATGCAATGTACCCTTTTGCAAGAGTCACAGTTACCTGCCAACTTTGCTTCTACTTTGTCTTCTGGTTCTTTGTGTGGTGTCAGTGGGGTCCTGGACACCCAGCTGTAGTGGTTCATGTGGCTGGAATTCAGGTAGGCCTCAGGACGTGGGCCTGGAGGAACCAGCCATATGCATAAGAAAGAAGAACCTTCCCATGATGCCCCAGGTGACCTGGCCTCACCAGGAGCCAGACTGCAGTGATCTGCTGTCAGGCCCAGATGCCCACCAAAGAGTGAGATGCAAATAAGTCATTTGCATCGGTGAGTTTGCTGTGACATCACTGTGGCCCAGAGTCTAACCAGGGCTGGACTCCATCCTGCAGTTCCCATCCACCTCCCTGCACTAGCTGCTACTGTCCAATGCTCCTCCGCCTTCTGAACCCACCACTTCCCCCACCTCCCTTGCAACACATGTTTGCATTATCACTTGCCCTGGCATAGATCTGCCCTGTCATTTCAGCAGGAGCAGCTTCGGAGTCTTGTGGTTGGTCTCCTCAGTAACTAGAGATATCTACTGAGAACCCACCACCACACAACCCATCTCTGCCTCAGGCTTGGATTCTGCATTCTTTTCCCAGCCCGGGCCCTGCCCCACAGCTTACAGGGTGATAAAATGCAGGGTTCAACCCATCCTGTTTCCTGCATGCCCAGAGTCACATGCATTAACTGCAGGTGGACTGGTAGCCCTGACCTGGAACCTGGTGTCCAGGGGAGAATTTGGGTTCAGGACTTCTCGTGATCTTTTTTTCTTTTCCTTTCTCTCTCTATCTCTCTGTCTTCCTCCTTCCCTCCTTCCTTCCTTTCTTTCTCTTTCTTTTCTTTTTGTATTGTATATCTCTGGCTAATCTGGAACTCAGTATATAGACCAGGCTGGCCTGGAACTCATAGAGATACCCCTGCCTCTGCCTCACCAGGACTGGGATTAAAAGTGGGCACCACCACATCCAGTACATTCTGTGGTCTTACAATTAGATTTGGGCCTTTGAGTGCCAAGCCTGGTTGGGTCACTTGGCCAGAAGGAGAGGAGGGAAGAACGGAGAGAGGTCCTGATCTGAGTTCGGGTCTAGCTCTGCCCCAGCAAGCTGGACCACTTTGGAATAGTTCCTGCCTATCTGTGAGCTCCAGACACAGCTTCTTCAGAAATCTGCTGTAAGATGCTTAAATAAGGTCCCTTTCTGGCTTGGCTCCAGGACTGACAGCCCACTGCAGGTCAGATGCCATGCCAGGCTGTGGAGCTTTCAGCCTCCCTGTGAAGAAAGAACACCACCATTCAGGCTTACCACTCAGTCTTCTTGTGGATGGTAACTATGAGTCTGCTCCCCAGTACCTGAGCTCTGAAGGGCCCAGTGTCTGGCTTTGGAGGGCAGAGAGCTGCCACTGCCTGACCCCATTCTGAGCTGCTGAGCTGCTGAGCTGCCGAGGTGTGCCCTTCACATTGCTCTTGGAGTGTCACTATGCTCTCCTGCTTTAAATAGCAACTCTCATCTCACACCACTGCCCTCTAAAGCCGGGCCTGCTGCAGAGGACGGGGAATGCAGGCTGTAGATCAGGAGACCTATTAATCCATCAAGGGAAGATGTGCTGCCTCTGCATTGAGGGAGAAGCCCGAGTCTTTTCTCCCCATGCGCTGGAGGTTCAAGCATCACACGCGACACACCTCAGCAGTCAGTCTTCCAACTCTTGGGCTTCTGAGATGCCAGTGTTCTGCTATGCATCACCCCTGAAGTTATACCAACACCCCAAAACCAGCCAGAAGAGTTTGGCATCAGGTGCTCTGGCCTTTGCCTTGTTCTAGGGGAAGAAGGTGACTGAATTTTTGAGGAGAAAATGAGTTGCCACCACAATCCACAGTACCTAAACAAGTTTCCAGGCTGGGAGCCCTTTGAAAGCCAGTACTACCTCTGTCCTCCAGGATTTAGTGGTGGGCCTGCAGAGGATTCAGAATGGACATGGAGGGTGGTTGGATTGGGGGGGGTAGATGGGTGGTGGATAGATCAGTTGATGTGCGGGTAGGTGAATAGATGGGTGAATGGGTGTGTAAATGGATGGATGAATGGGTAGGCAGATGGGTGGATGGATTAGTGGGTGGAAGGATGGGTGATTGGGTAGATGGATGGGTGAGTGGAAGGATGGATGGAAATTGATGGGTGGATGGATGGGTGGATGTGTAGATATATGGGTGTATAGGTGAGTGGATGGATGGGTGGGTGGATAAGTGGGGGGGTAGATGGATGTTGGTGGGTGGGTCGGTGGGTAGATGATGAACAGTTGCACACATAAAGGTATAGATAAATGAATATCTGACTCTCTGGCCAAAAGGCAGAAATTCTGTTCCCAAGCCAATAAGGTTATTGTGAGAATAAAATTAGATGACACTTGAGATCAGGCTGTGTCCAACACTGAGCTGCTCCATACTGTATACAGCAATGCTTCTTCATGCTGTGCCTTGCCCTACGAGACTCCATTTTACAGAGGGTGGAGTACTGCACCCCAGGTTCGACCCAAAGACACCATCATCTGCTGGCACTGCCCAGGCAGCACAGATGGATAAATGACTTATTCCTGAGAGTAGAAAAAGACCACCTATAAGTTTATGGGGTGAACTGAGACGGTAGGACACACCTAGGAAGAAGGAACCTCAGTTGGGGATTTTCTCTATTGATTGGCCTGTGGGCATATCTGTGAGGCATTTTGTACATTGTTGAGTAGGCCCAGCCCACTGTGGGTGGTGCCACTCCTGGGCAGGTGGTCCTGTGCTGTATAAGGGAGCAGGCTGAAGTCCAGCATGGTGGCCCACACCTTTAATCCCAGCACTCGGGAGGCAGAGGCAGGAGGATCTCTGTGAGTTCAAGACCAGCCTAGTTTACATAGTGAGTTCCAGGCCAGCTGGGGCTACAGGGAGACCCTGTCTCAAAAAGACATTTATTCGTGTGTGTGTTTGCTATAGTGCATGTATGGGGGGGTCAGAAGACCACTTACTGGAGTCAAGTCTTTCCTTCCACTTCTGAGTCCCAGGATTCAAACTGAAGAGGTCAGATTTAGTAGTGAGTACCTTTACCCACTGAGCCATCTTACTGATCCATATCCATGCTTTAAAAAGAAGGAAACCAGGGTTAAGAGATGGCTCAGCTGTTAAGAGCACCGACTGCTCTTACAGAGGACTTGGGTTCAATTCCCAGCACCCATATGGTGGCTAAAAATAGTCCTTAACTCCAGTTCCAGGGGAATCTGAAGCCCTTTTCTGACCTTTGCGGCATTTCATGACACAGGTGCACTCACATACATGCAGGCAATACGCTTATACACACAAAATAAAAATAATAAATAATTTTTTTTAAAAAAAAAGGAGAAACGAAGAACAAACTGTGATTGGGAGATGTTAGTCAAATAAATTCCTCCCAGGTTAGTTTTGGGCAAGTATGTTATCACAGCAAAAGAAAGCAAACTAGGACAGGCATATTAGATAATTAAAATCAGGAAAACTAAACCAAAGACTTTATCAGACACATCAGACATGGAAAGGGTAGAACTCCCTCATGTAAACCCCCATAAAGTGGGGGACACACAACACTGAGATGGCAAGGGCCCTGTCATCCAATCTCCAATGTGTGTATCAAGGACTTACAGGCAGAGAGCTCTTGACTGTCTGCCTGTCCAACTGCTCATCTGAACCTGGATCTGCTATTCTGGCTTCAACTGGGTTCTGCCTTTTCACCTCACAGTTGCACTCAACTCTGAAGCTTTGCTTCCATAATTCCTGGCGCTGGAGAGTTGGCTCAGTGGTTAAGAGCACTGGCTGCTCTTGCAGAAGACCTGGGTTCAATTCCCAGCACCCACATGGCAGCTAACAACCATCCGTAACTCCAGTTCCAGGGGATCTGATGCCTTCTTCTGACCTCCACGGGCATTGCACGACACAGGTGCACCTACGTACATGCAGGCAATATGCTCATACTCATAAAATAAAAATAATAAATAAAATTTAAAAATAACTCCTAATTCCTAACAGTGGAGACCTAACATTCCAGTTGGGCCAGGTCAATCACCTGGTCGCAGGACCACCCCTGGGAGAGTAGGCTCACCTTAAGCCATGCTAAAGAGATAGGTCGGATGATCAGTCCGTTAATGATATGATGCACTTTTCTGTCCCAGAATCCCTTAGAGCAGAGCAGTAGTTTACTGGACCACAGCCAAATGGCTTTGCAAGTCTGCCTAAAACTTTCCCTTTTCTTCTATTTCTTTTCTACGAATGCTTTCTCACAACACTTTGTGCTTCCTCAACATTTCAGGTTTCCTTACTCTTTCGTTAAAGCCCCTCTCCCCGCCTTATGTCTGCTTGTCTGTCCTGTGTCTGACCTCCACGTGGGCTTGAACATCTGCCTTCCCTCTTCTCCAGTCTCCTCTGGGCAGCCGAGGAGATTGAAAGCTTGCCTACCCTAGGGTTTTTTTGTTTTTTTGTTTTTTAATGATTTACTTATTTTTACTTGTAAAAGTGTTTGTTATGTGTGTAGTACCCTCGAAGGCCAGAAGTGGACGACGACAGAATCATCACATGGGTGCTGGGAACTGAACCTGGGAACTTTGGAAGAACAGCAAGTGTTCTTATACCCTGAGCCACCTCTCCATCCCCTTAGGGCTTTTTCGTTTAAACACTAGTCAGATTGTTCTCAAGCTTCTGTTTGAGTCCATTTTAAAATTCTTTTACTAATGAGACTAGGAACCACAAGAGGGGACCCCCGATTTCCTCTGTATCAGTTGGACTTTGGTGAAATTGTACTTTGGTCTCTCACTGGTGCCCATCTGGGATGGCTGGACACTTGCTTGTAAAAGCTAATGCAAGCCTTGGGAAAGGGGGGGGTGTGACTGTCACAGCAAGCACAAGCTGGTCCTCAAGAGCCTGCTGTTCTGCATGCCAGCAGCTCCCCCCTTCCCTGCAGGGCTTACTGGGAGCAGGAACTGGGGGACACAGTGGCAGTTTTTATGCATGACAACCTTCTGAAAAGAGCACAGCATTTACTTTAGCAAATCTGAGATTGGGACTGGTGAGCCGACCACAGCAGGTAAATACCAAGGGTTTAAAAGCAGGTCCTGCGCCATCACCCTTTAGAAAAGGACAGGAAGGTTCAGCAGGGACTTGGCAGCATCCGGCTCTGCCACTTACCTCAGGGATACAAGGAACAGCTCTATTTTAGCCTCATAAAGTTCCCAGGAGCTGGACCCAATGATCTCTAATTATTTCAGAATCTGAAGTTTCCGGGCCTGTTTCCAAGTCTATTATCATGGCTGTTCATCAGAGGGCACCACAGCCAGGGGCCAGGGAATGGACCTTTAAGAAGTCAGACCTGCAGGAGGAAAATCCTGAGAGGCTCTCTGAGGCTCAGAGCTCTCCTTGTCTGAAGAGGAGGAGGTGTCCCCTCAGCACAGAATTTGTACCCAAAGCTGGGCAGAAAAGCCATCCTGAAAACAGAGGTCACAGGTGGGCTTCTGGTTTCCTGGCCCCTTTTCCTTAGTAGAGCCCCCCACCCCAAAAGGGGGTCATTCAGAGGTCGGGCGCATCTTGTCTTTGGTTATGGCATCCTTGGGAACACTACTGGCCAGGGGTGTTAAATGTTACCCTGTTGTAAGAAACAGTAGATATTAGTCTTTTCTTTCAAATCCTGCAAAACTCGAACTTGGTTTATGATGAGAAATTCTAATCTTTTAATCACACCATGTTGAGCCTGATGGCCTGGAGCAGTGGAGCCAATTGGGAAAGACCATGAGGCTGGATTCCAGTCAATGGGGAAAATTCAGTTCTCTTGCGTTATGGATAAAAGCCCCCCAAGCTTTTGTGTCCTGTGTATACTTGCTGAATCTTACTGACCATGCAAGACACCCGTTTGCAAAAGTAAAATCTGCTTTGCTGAGTTACTTTCACTCCGTCTGCATGTTCTTTGTGTGGTATTGATGGGTCCTTGGGCCTCGGATTTTATTTCTAACACTGTGATGGCTAATTTTGTGTGTTTACTTACCCAAGTAATAATACTCAGTTGTTTGGTCAAGTACCTATCTCTTTCTTTCTCTCTCTTTCCTTCTTTCCTTCGTTCCTTCTTGCCTTCTTTCTTTCTTTCTTTCTTTCTTTCTTTCTGTCTTTCTTTCTTTCTTGCTGTCTTGAGACAGGGTCTCCCTGTAGCCCCAGCTGGCCTGAAACTTCCTATGCAGACCAGGCTGGCCTCAAACTCACAGATCTGCCTGCCTCTGCCTCCTGAGTGCTGGGATTAAAGGCGTGTGCCACCACATCTGGCTGTACCTGCCTATTTCTATGAAGACGTTTTTTAGATTTATAGATTTATTTGTGTGTGTGTCTGTCTGTCTATCTGTGCAGGTGTTCACAGACGTCAAAAGCTGGAGTTACAGGCAACTAACCGTAAGCCACCTCATATGGGTGCTGGGAGCCAAACTTGGGTCCAGCGAGCCGTCCCTCCAGCCCTCATGAAGATTTTTTTTTTTTTTGGTTTTTTTTCCCCTGTAGCCCCAGCCTGGAACTTGCTATGTAGACTGGTCTTGACTTTACAGAGATCCACCTGCCTCTGCCTCTTGAGTGCTGGGATTAAAGGAGTGTACTACCGGTTTATGAAGATGTTTTACGAACAAGAATATTTCTTTTTTTTTTTTTTTGATAGAGGCTCCCTAGTCCCAGCCCACCTGGAACTCACTATGAATACCAGGCCAGCTTCTATCTCACAGAGATCAGCCTGCCTCTGCCTCCCAAGGGCTGGGATTAAAGGCATGTGTCACTGTGCCCAGCACAAGATCAACATTTCCATCAGTGACTGCCAAGTAAAACAAAGCACATGGGTGGGCCTCTTCCAAGCGGGCAAAGTCCTTAAGAGTAGAGACTGAGGTTCTCCCAAGGGGAAGGAGCCAGACTCTGCATCATTTCCTCCGCAGATTCCAGGCTTGCTGGCCTCACAACCAGGTAAACCAGCTCTCAAATCAGTCTCCATTATCGCTGTCCCTCTGGGGACCCTGACTGATCCGGTCAGTCTGCTCAACAGGCAACATAGCTTCCGAGAGCCACCAACACATCCAGGTCTCTTTCTACCTATAAAATGAAGGGTCAGCTGGGCATGGTGGCATCATACCTGTAGTCCTAGCCTTTGGGAAGCAGAGGCATGAAGTCTAGGAGTTCAAGGTCATCCTCAGCTACATAGCAAGTTTGAAGGCAGCTGGGCTATATGAGACACTGTCTCAAAACAACAAGATGGTTCAGTGGGCAAAGAGCCTGCCATATAAGCCTGACAACCTGAGTTCAATCCCCAGAACCCACTTAAAGGTGGAAGAGAGAAAAAACGCCACAAAGTTGTCCTCTGACCACCATGTGTGCTGTGACATGCATTCACTCACACCCATATATCACAGAGACACACAAAAATAGATAAAATTTAAGCAACAGCAGCAACAATAAAAAGAGGTAAGAAAGAAAGAAAACAGAGCTAGGAGGATAGCTCAGGACCTGAGTTCAGTCCCCAGAATCCATATTTAAAAAGTCAGGGTTTGGGGCTGGCGAGTTGGTTCAATGGTTAAGAGCACTGGTTGCTCTTGCAGAGGACCCAGGTTCAATTCCCAGCACCCACATAGCAGCTAATAACTGCCATAACTCCAGTTCTAGGGGACTCCAACACCCTCGTCTCACCTCTGTGGGCACTGTACAACATGGATACACTTACACACATGTAAGCAATACACTCATACACATAAAATATGAATAATAAGTAAATAATAGATAGATTGATAGATAGATAGATGATAGATAGATAGATAGATAGATGATAGATAGATAGATGATAGATGATAGATAGATAGATA
>NW_008328704.1:1608937-1611055 GCF_000622305.1 Nannospalax galili
AGATGATAGATAGATGATAGATAGATAGATAGATGATAGATAGATAGATAGATAGATAGATAGATAGATAGATAGATAGATAGATAGATAGATAAAGTTAGGGTTAGTGATGTACACTTGCAATCCCAGTACTAGGGAGACAGAGGCAGGAAGATCCCTGCGGCTCGATGACAGGCTACTTGGTGAGAGTTCAAGGTCCCTGAGAGACCCAGTCTCAAAAGAGATACAAAAGATGGATGCTGTCTAAGGGATGACAGCTGGAACTGTACTCTGGCCTCCATGGCCATGCACTCCTGTACACATGCACCTGCACACACATCCACCCACATATACACACATGCAAAGACAGCGAAGAGTCAGGATGGCAGACTCCCTGAATTCAGATGTTGCTGTTCAACCTGAAGAGTTAACCCCATGAGACAGCATTTGAGAAATGGCCTGATGTGTAGGTACCTGTTCTGCCCTTTGACAGGACACTCACCCCTGTCAGAGCTGGCTCATACACTTGCCTTCCTCCCAGGCCTCCCGGATGTCGGCAATCCCTCTGCAAGTGACTCCCCAGCCACCCCTCTTCCTAGGACTCCCAGACAGGGAGAGGCTCAGCATCCCTGCTCAATGGATGCTGGTTGTTCCAAGCAACTGATCACTAAAGCTCTAGGCTGTGAGGCCCCACGGTGGACTGCTGACTACTCAAATTGTCCTGGAGGCTATGTTTGTTCTAGAACCTCAGGGCACAACCTTGCTTAGAAGTGCAGATGTGGTGAGCCAGGAAGAGTCCTGGGGGGAAGGGGAAGAGCATATGACTCTTCCTCCAGGCCCAGCAGGATTGATGCTGCAAAACTGCCTGGGCAGGGCAGGTCGGGAGCACCGAGAGCTTACTCTCCTGGGTGTCTCCAGCCTTGACTGCCAGGGAAAGTGAATGTTCTTAATTAAATCCTGAGTATTGGACCTTTTCCTTGCAAGTACCATGCTTGCTTCTTCCTGCTCTACAAAGCAGCAAGGCTCAGTGCCAGGTGCTGGGACCCCATGATGGCAGCAGGACTGCCTTAAACCATTTAAAAGAGAAGGAGGAACAGCTGAGTGTGTGGTGTGCCTATAATTCCAGCACTTGGGAGGTGGAGGCAGGAGGATCAGGAGTTCAAGGTCATGGATTCTCTCACCAAAAAAAAAAAAAAAAAAAGGAAAAAAAAAAAATAAAACCCCAACTGAGGGAAACAGAGAAGCAGCAGGCAAGCTGCAAAGACAGCACTGGCAGCTGTTACAAGTTTCCCTGCCTCTGCAGAAACAGAGACCTGCAGATCTGACTGTGAACTTTCTCCAACTTTTGGCAGGCTCAGAGTTTTCCCACTCCCCTGAGGGACTCGAGATGCAAGGGACACGGTTTTCTCAACAAAAAAAAAAAAAAAAAAAAGGAGGAAGCAGGCTGAGGGGATAGCTTAGTTAAGTCCTTGCCTCATAAGTGTATAAAGAACAGAGTTTGAACCCCCAGTATTCATGTACAAAAGCTGGGTGTTGAGGAGGGTAACTATAATCCCAGCACTAGGGAGGTAGAGACAGAAGGCTCCCTGGGGTTCCGTGGCCAGCTAGTCTGTCCCAACCAGTGAATCCAGTTTTAGTGAGAGACCCTGACTCAAAAAATGAGGTGGATCAGGCTGAAGAGATGACTTCAGTGGTTAAGAGTGTCTACTGCTCTTCCAGAGGACTGGAGTTCAATTCCTAGCACCCAGGTGACTCAAACTGTCTGTAACTCCAACTCCAGGGGATCTGAGGCACCTGCGTATGTGCACATACCCCCCACTACATATGCATAATTTAAAATAAAATAAATTTATCCCAGCATCGACATGGAGAGTGGGTAAGAAACCCCAACTCTATCTGAGGAACTATTGGAAACTGGTGACTTCTGGGAAGGGGAGGGTCAGTCTCTTTTAAGGGTGTGAATTTTGGTAGGTTAACCAGGTTCCAGTGGATGGAGCCACACTGAAGGACATTTGGGAACACAAATTTGATTCTTTTTTTTTGGTGTTTTTGGACAGGGTCTCCCTGTAGCCCCAGCTGACTTGGAACTCACTATGTAGACCAGGCTGGCCTTGAACTCACAGAGATCCACCTGCCTCT
>NW_008328704.1:1611087-1614468 GCF_000622305.1 Nannospalax galili
AGGCTACCCCTGCTCTGGCAGATGGTCCTATATCCATGCACACACAGGCAGAGAGAGAGAGAGAGAGAGAGAGAGAGAGCACATGAAATTGGACAGGGAGTAGTAAGGGGGTGCAGATGGTATAGGAGATTGAAACACAATCAAAATATATTATATGAAATTTGCAAAAATTCAATTAAAAAAGGAAAAGATCTTTAAAAAATAAGATAAAGAGCGACTGAAGAAAACACCCAATGTCAACTTTTGGCTACCACACACACACACACAGGAACACACACACACACACACACACACACACATGCACGCATGCACATATGCATACACACAAAGAGAGAGGACGAGAGAGAGAAAGAGGGAAGGCCAGGCATGGTGGCACACAGCTGTAATCTTAGTTCTCAGAGGCTGAAGCAGGAGGATGATGGGTTTGAGGCCAGCTGTGATAGTAAGGTAACAGAGTCTCGATGGCAAGGAATTCAGAAGATTTTGGAAGAGGCCAGAGATGCACTCACAGGTGATGAACCCAGCCCGGAAGTGAAAATAGAGTCCTGAAAGATCCAGGAGGTGGGGCCTGCTGGGTGGCCCTGTTGCTGCACTAAGTCCTCATCCACTACAGCAGGGAGTCCGTAGATATATCCTAAAGTCAAGAAGGGCATGTGTGTACATTATGTAGGCCTGAGGGGTGATTGCCAGAGAGGTAAATAGAAACAACACAATGTAAGATGGGAGGGGGGGGTCCTGTAAAATTGTCCGTGCTATTTCTTTTTTTTTTTTGAGACAATGCCTTCCTACAGCCCCAGTCACACTAAGGAGACCAGGCTGACCTCGATCTCATAGATTGCTGAATCTAAAGGTGTGCGCCATCACACAAGGCTTGAAGTTTGACTTTTTTTTTTTAATGTGTATGAATGCATTGCTTATATGTATGTAAGTGCACCTTTGTTGTGCAATGCCCGTGGAGGTTAGAAGAAGGTATTGGATCCCCTGGAATTGGAGTTACAGATGATTATTAGTCACTGTGTGGATGCTGGGAACAGAACCTGGGTCCTCTGCAAGAGCAGCCAGTGCTCCTAACCACTGAGCAATTTCTCCAGCCTGTTTTTTTGACTTTTAAAGGGTGTGTGTGTGTGTGTGTATGTGTGTGTGTGTGTGTGTATGTGTGTGTGCATGTGTGCGTGTGCTACAGCATACATGTGGAGGTCAGAGGACAACCTCTGGTGTGGTCCTCACCTTCTATCTTGTTTGAGACAAGGTTCTCTCTCTCTCTCTCTCTCTCTCTCTCTCTCTCTCTCTCTCTCTCTCGGTGTGTAGACTTGCGTGCAGGTCAGAGGACAACCTTGATATTGGTTCCAAGGATCAAACTCAGGCTTCCAGGCTTGCAGAGCAAGCACCTTTACCACTGAGTGATCTTGATGACCCCAGACAGGACCTCTTGTTTGCGACTGCTGGCCCACGAACTTCTGGGATTCCCCTGTCTCTGCCTCCCATCGCCCCACAGGAGCCCTGGGATTACAGACATGTGCTCCCATGTCTGATTTTATATAGGTGCTCAGGATCTAAACTTAATCTTACCCTTATGTTTGTGTGACAACTGCTTTACCCACTGAGCCACATCCCTAGCCTGTCTTAAATTTTGAGGACAGTCATAGAATCTGTCTTTTCCCATCTGGCCTATGTCACGTGTCACAGTAGGTCTGAGGGTCCATTCATGTTGCAGTGTGCCCCATTCCTGGGGCTGGAGAGATGGCTCAGCAGTTAAGAACACTGAATGTTCTTGCAGAAGACCTGGGTTTGAATCCCAGCACCCACATGGCAGCTAGCAACTGTCTGTAACTCCAGTTTCAGGGGATCTGCCAGCCTGTTCTGTCCTCCAAGGGCATTCATGACATGGGTGCACTTACATACATGCAGGCAATACACACATACACACAAAAATATAAAGATAGGCCGGGTAAGGTGGCACACGCCTTTAATCCCAGCACTTGGGAGGCAGAGGCAGGCAGAGCTTTGTGAGTTCGAGGCCAGCCTGGTCTACATAGTGAGTTCCAGGACAGCTGGGGCTACAGGGAGACCCTGTCTCAAAAAGACACACACACACACACACACACATACACACACACACATACACACACACACATACACACACATATACACACACACACATATATATATATATGTATATATATAATAAAGTATTTTTTTAAAAATAATGCCATTCCTTTTTCAGGCTGAATATCCCACCGTGTGACTAGGCCACATTTTGTCTAACCATTCATGAAACATCTGAGTTATTTCTACCTTTCAGTGCTGTTCCTATGAATAGGTGGGTAAGTATCTCTTCAAGACTGTACTTGGTTTACAGAGCTTTGGTTATTCACACAGTCAGTCTCTTGTGGACTTCTATAGGGGCTTTTCTGATGGCATTTTAGAACCCAGGGCCTCAGCAATGCTAGGATGAGAGCTACACTGCGTCACACCCCACTGCCTCTACATGGTTGCCTTGTCCTCCAAAGTCTCCTTCCTCAACACAGGGATTGCAAGTAGAGACCTTGCCAGCTTACCCTTGTCTGATAAATGGGAAAATGGAGGCATAGAAAGGATAGGAATCTTACGATCCACCTGCAAGTTTTGAACCCAGTTCATCTCATGACAGAGCCCAAATTCAAATCCACTTCACTCCATGTTTCACCAGACGTAACCATCACCCAGACAGGTGTAGCTGTGATCCTATGGGAAACTCCGGTCGGCCCTAAGTGGTGGTGAGGCTCATGGGGCCATTCTCTCTAACTCCCATCCTGAGCCTTAGACACCCAAACCTGTTGTTTACAGACCTTCCTCCCCTTCCTTCCTACCCCTTCAGACACGTGTGCCTAGGGCTTTCCTTTTTCTTCATCCAACCATCCCACAGCCCAACAGTGACATTACGACATGAGCTCACAAGACAGAAGTGTCTGCTCAGCCCTGAGTAAATCAGACAAGAGAAAGATTAGGAACCAGTGGGGCTAAAAGCCCCTAAAAGTTTAAAGTAATTCTGCCAAATGGGTGCTTGGCTCCCACCGAGGTTAGTTTTAATCAATTATTAAGTGACATTTAAATATTTTAAGAGTTTTCTCAATCACAGAGAAATGAAACCGTTTCCTGATTTTTTTTTCTTTCTCATGTACATCTTCCAAAATAAACTAAAACAAGCCGGGCGTGGTGGCACACACCTTTAGTCCCAGCACTCGGGAGGCAGAGGCAGGCAGATCTTTGTGAGTTCATGGCCAGCCTGGTCTACATAGTGAGCTCCAGGTCAGCTGGGGCTTCAGGGAGACCCTCTCTCAAAAAAAAAACAAAAAAAACAAAAAAAAAAAAAAAAAAACCAACAAAACACAAAAACCTAAA
>NW_008328704.1:1614484-1616682 GCF_000622305.1 Nannospalax galili
TGTGTTCTGCTTACTGTTCCTTTGTTTTTGAGACAAGGTCTCCCTGTAGCTCCAGGTGGCCTGGAACGCAGTATGTAGACCAGGCTGGCCTTGAACTCACAGAGATCCGCCTGCCTCTGCCTCCCAAGTGCTGGGACTACAGGTGTGCGCCACTACGCCTGGCTTTTTTTTTTAATGTTATTTATTATTTTTATGTGTATGCATGTAATTGCCTGCATGTACGTAAGTGCACCTGTGACGTGCAATGCCTGCGGAGGACAGAAGACACTGTCGGATCCCTTGGAACTGGAGTTACGGACAGTTGTTAGCTGCCATGTGGGTGCTAACCCATGTGGTGCTGGGATTGGAACCTGGGTCTTCTGCAGGAACAGTCAGTGCTCTTGACCGCTGAGCTCTCTCTCCAGGCCTGTTTTTATTTTTAACTTTTGTTTTCCCTACTCCACCCTGTTTGCTACAGCCCAAGTGGGTGCTGAGCAGACACTTGTGAATGGATTTGTTTCCTGGGCATTCTGAGCTGGTCCTGGCTTACTGGTGTCACCACAGTCTGTCTCCAAAGCCTCTGCGGCCAGGCCATGTGGGCAACGCCAGGTCTCTCCTCTTCAAACTTTACTGTCCACCCTCCACAAGCCTGGGATCCCCTCCTCCCTTCCTGCTCCACAAGCCTGGCCTTTCCAGGATCAATAGCTGAGAGCCTGGAGTAGAGGATGGGGAGAGGTAAGGAGAGCATCTCACCACCTACGTGAAGTGAGAGGTGATCAACTCCAGCTTATTCTGGGATCGGCTCCCTTTGGAATCTAGTGCCTTTTACTACCTGTGCATCCATCCATCCAGGGATCCATCCATTTACTCACATCCATCTAACCATCAATTGACTCATCTACCCACCCACCTGCCTATCCACCAACCTACCCACCCACCCATTCAGCCATCCATTTAGCCTGTCAGTCATCCATCCATCCATCTATCCATCCATCCATCCATCCATCCACCCACCCACCGGCTCATCTATCTATCCACCAACCCATCTATTTACCCACACATCCATTCATCTGTCCATCCATCCAATCATCTATCCATCCATTCATCCATCCACCCACTCACTTATACATTCACCTACCCACCCATTTATCCACTTACCCACCTATCTACCCTTCAATCATCCATCCATCCATCCACGCACTCACCCATCTATCCACCAACCCATCTACCCACTCACCCATTCATCCACTTGCCCACCCATTTAACCATTTACCCATCTACCCACCCACCCACTCACCTATCCACCCATCCATCCATCTACCACCCATTCATCCACTTATCCATTCATCCACCTACTGACCCACCCATCCGACCATCCACCCATTCACCCATCCATCCATCAATCTACACACCTACTGATTCACCCACTCACCTATCTATCCACCCACTTATTCATCTACTTACTCATCCATTCATCTACCCATCCACCCACACTCTACCCACCTATTCACCCTTTCATCCACATACCCACTCATTCATCCATCCATCTACCCACTTATTCATCCACCCGTCTATCCCTCCATTGAGCCTTCCATCCACTCACCACACACCCACACACTGGTAGTCAGGGTCTGGATCAGGGGCTTCCAGGGTCTTAGCATCTTATCCACAGAGTTGAAACTAAGGGCTCATACAGATTTTCAGTAGAATATTCAGAATGAACAGACTATAGAGCAATACACTTAAGATTGACAGCCACATGAGCCACATGAGAGAGCACACTCCCCAGCTATAGCCTGGGTCTCTTTCTTAAAAGTATCTATCTATCTATCTATCTATCTATCTATCTATCTATCTATCTATCTATCATCTATCTACCTACCTATCATCTATCTATCTATCTATCTATCTATCACCTATCTATCTATCTACCTACCTATCTATCATCTATCTATTATCTATCTATCTACCTACCTACCATCTATCTACCTACCTACCTATCATCTATCTATCTATCTATCAATCTACCTACCTACCTATCATCTATCTATCTATCTATCATCTATCTACCTACCTACCTACCTACCTATCTATCATCTATCTATCTATTATCTATCTACCTACCTACCATCTATCTACCTACCTACCTATCATCTATCTATCTATCTATCTATCTATCTATCTATCTATCTATCTATCTATCTATCTATCTATGCTGG
>NW_008328704.1:1616937-1649428 GCF_000622305.1 Nannospalax galili
TCCTCCCCAAGTTGGTATTGGTCAGAGTGTTTTGTCACAGCAATGAAGAAACAAACTAGGACACTATCTATCTGTCTATTTATTTTATGTGTATGAGTGCATTGCCTGCATGTGTGTAAGTCCACCCATGCCGTGCATTGCGCATGGAACACAGAAGAGCAGAAGAGGGCATTGGATTCCCTGGAACTGGAGTTACAGTTATTAGCTGCCATGTGGGTGCTGGAATTTGAACCCAGGTCTTCTGCAAGAACAGCCAGCACTCTTAACCACTGAGTCACCTCTCCAGCCCCAACCTGGGGTCTCTTTTTATGGAGTCTAAACAAAGTAAGTGCTGGCTATGAAGGGGCATAGTTTGGGTGATCCCCTATTTTGACTGATAGATTAAGTCATATATTCATTTTTCCCACTGTACATATCCCTTCCCATAATGCACTTGATTTTAATAATACACATACCCAATTATGCATAGGCATAAGATTTTCCCTAAAAGTTCACTTGAAGTACAGAGTTTGTCTTAGTGAGCATGCACCCAAAAACCAGTTCAAGGTAGATCGACCTTTTATTTATACTGGATACATGGGGAATACTCTTTAATAGAAAGTGTCTAAATTTGATTGTTGCTAGAGGTAGAGGAATCTCTACTACTGTCTAGAGATGCGAGTACATGTAGTCTGATGCAGGTGGGGGTTCAAGAGGGTTATGAGGTTGCTAGGTATATTTGAAGAGGGGTGTGTGTGCATAGTACATGCAGGTGATGGAGCTAGGTTGCCAAGTGTATTATCACCAAAACAACATAGGATCCCAAGCTAAACTCTCTCCTATGCTTACCTGCCTTATATCCAACTACCTATTGATTCATCCACCCACCCACCAGACATCTACCATCTACACACTGGCCTATCCACCTACCATCATTTCACCCACTGACCTAGGCATCCACCATCCATCCATCCATCCATCCATCCATCCACTCATCCACCCACCCAGATATCCATCCTCCCAACATTTACCCATCTATCTACCATCTGCCCATTTGCTCATCCCCCATTTATCCATCCATACATCCCCTCCATCCATCCATTGAACAGGATCTCTTTGCCACATTCTGAGTCAGGGGTTCAGGAGCTCACTTTCTGGAGTGAGGATAGCTCTGAAACCTTACATGTCATCCAGAGTACTGAGTGCTAACCCTAAAACAGCGTCAAAGTATGCCGGGTACAAAGGTAAACAGCAGCTCCTGCTTGGGGCAGACACCCGTCACTGAAAAGGGTCTCTGTGCTCAGTCCAGGAAAACCTCATAGATCCAATAGGAAGACCAGATGGGATACGGAGCTTTATCCCTGGGTAGAGGGATCAGCCTAAGATGTTGGTCCTGGAGCCCCATCTGGCCCCTCTGTCGTACCTCCAGCATATTCTTCCCCAATATTTATTCAGTTTGTAGTGTATCACATAATGACACTCCAGCCCTTCCCTTTGGGCTATGAATCACTTCGAAGTGGCCTGCGTGCTGGGCAAGCCCCAGTACTTCCTGCCTGCCGTCTTCCAGGGGAACTGTATAAGGGAGGAGCAAAGCCTTGTGGCACTTCATAGATTATTCAGATTCATTTGCTGTATTTACATCATACATCCTAATTGACACAGACCATCAGGACTGTTCCATGTTCGCATATTTTCTGAGATGAGCCAGTATTTTAAACACCAAGGGTTCACTGGGCATGCTGGTGTCCACCATTAATCCCAGCCCTGGGAAGTGGGGACAGACAGATCTCTATGAGTTGGAGGCCAACCTGGTCTACAAGGCAAGTTTCAGCGAGAGTCTGTCTTTAAAAAAAAAAAAAGTAAATTCTAACGGCCTCTGCCTCCTAACCCAAATTTTCTCTCTCTGTCCACTGAGGTCCCCAACTCCCCGGGCTTCTGCTCATGGTGTGTGTAGGGGGTGTCTTACCACATAGTAGGCACATAGGAACTGTCTTTTGGCTTTCCTGAACTCCAAGCCTTACCAGCCAAGAGCATTTTATAATTGACTTGCTGCCATAAAACTCACAAGTGACTAACATGCCCAAGAACTCTTAAGCCGCTCCTAGCTACAGCTGCTGTCTGCAGTTCACATCACGGCCAAGTGGGTGGATGTGAGGCAAGAGCCTTGCATCTACCACACCGGCTTGGCTGGCCCTCAGCCTTTCCTATATTCTTTGGGTTCGATAACAGGGTTTGCTTTAGCTCCTCAGTCAGGGGATCTGTGTATCCTAAAGACGATCTGTGAAATATTTATCAAGAAGAAGATCTATTTTTAACTGGGGCCGATTTCAGTTCTATTATTCATGCAGCCTTGGAGGGCAGGCCTCATGCTTGCGTGCTTGCAGGAGACGTGAAACAGAGCGGAGGCAAATCTGCAGTCAGAGCCCAAGGCCTGGGGTGGGTAAGAGGATTCCAGGTGGGTGGGTGGGGAGCAGCGGCAGGTGCGGCAGCTTGATGTCATGTCACCTGCCACATTTCCCAAAGCTCCCTAGTCAGGTCACTCTATCCTCACTTTGAAAAACAGAGTCAGCTCCACCCCTGCCAGCTCTTTTGAGACTCCTTCCAGAGAGATGGCCCTGGGTCAGCAAGAATCATCTGGACATGGCCCCTGTCAGCCTGCGGAGCCCAGGGTGAGCCATCCCTATTAAAGGAAGTATTTGCTTCCCTGACAGACCCCTGCTGACAAGGTCTTGAAAAACAAGCTGGAATCTGTCAGAACTAGAACAAGAACACACTTAGTCACCCACTGGCAGGCGGGCAGCTGGTGAAGGAGACAGGAGGAAGGCCTGCTGAGGGACAGGGCTGGGAGCCCTCCACTCCCCGCTGAAATCTTTGGGTACAAATCTGCTGAGCATCTGCTCACCTGGAACAGGAAGGAGGTCACCTGTACATACTGAGCTGGGGACAGAACACACCGGGGTCAGGCAGATGAGGGGGGACCTAGGGCAGGTCCCTTGGCCATACTTGGGTTAAGCGGGGCTTGTTTGTTTATTTAGAGGCAAGATGTTCTAGTTTGTTTCTCCATTGCTGGGACAAAATACTCTGGTCAATACCAACTTGGGAGGAAAGGGCTTATTTGTCTTACATCTCCCAGGTCACAGTTCATCAGGGAGCCCAAGGAAGGAACTCAGAGCAGGAACCTGGAGGCAGGAGCTGGAGCACAGGCCATGGAGGAACGTTACTTACTGACTGGCTTGAAGATGTACTACCTTAGCTTCTACTTTAGTGACTCCTGCTGCGTTGCCTCCCCGCCATGATGAACTCCTGCCCCTTTGGAACCGTAAGCTAAATAAACTCTTCCTTTTATAAGTTCCCTTGGTCATGGTGTTCGGGTTTTGTTTTGTGGTTTTTGTTTTGTTTTGTTTTTGTCTTTTTTTTGAGACAGGGTCTCCCTGTATCCCCAGCTGTCCTGGAACTCACTAGGTAGACCAGGCTGGCCTTGAACTCACAGAGATCGGCCTGCCTCAGCCTCAGAGGTCAGAAGAAGGTATCAGATTCCCCTGTTACTGGAGTCACAGACATTTGTTATCTGCCATGTGGTTGCTGGGAATCGAACCCAGGTCCTCTGCAAGAGTAGTCAATGCTCTTAACTGCTGAGCCATTTCTCCAGCCCCGGTCATGGTGTTTCTTTTTTTAAAAAATATTTTATTTATTATTTTTATTTTATGTGTGTGTATTGCCTGCATGTAGGTAAGTGCACCCGTGTTGTGCAATGCCCGAGGAGGACAGAAGAGGCTGTTGGATCCCCTGGAACTGGAGTCATGGACAGTTGTTAGCTTCCATGTGGGTGCTGGGATTTGAACCTGGGTCTTCTGCAAGAGCAGTCAGTGTTCTTAACCGCTGAGCCATCTCTCCAGCCCCGGTCATGGTGTTTGTGCTATCACAGCAGCAGAAAAGTAACCAAGACACAAGATCTCACTAGTATCCTTGACTGGACTGAAACTCACTATGTCGACCAAGCTGGCTTTGATCTCACAAAGCTGCACCTGCCTCTGCTTCCTGAGTGCTGGGATTAAAGATCTGTACTACCACGCCTGGCAGGTTTAGTGTTTTGTTTTTTTAATTTTTAAAAGTTTATGTGTGTTTTGCCTGCATTTATGCACCCATATCATGCAATGCCTGTGGAGCCCAGAAGGTGTCAGATTCCCTGGAACTGGAGTTACAAATGGTTGTTAGCCACCATGTGGGTGCTGGGAACTCAACCCAGGTCCCCTGCAAGAGCAGTCAGTGCTCTTAACCACTGAGCCATCTCTCCAGCCCAGGTTCAATGTTTTTGTCTGCAAACAGGGACAACCAACAGCATGTGCCTCCTGGATGTGGTTGAGTCCTAGAGGATCCCCTGCCTATGGATGGACAGACAGACATTCTCATCTGATGCTAGACCAGTACCTGAGGCACACCATGTGAGTTCACCCTTCTCTAGCCTCTGTGTTTTGTTTTGTGTTTTTAATCTCTTTGAGACAGGGTCTCCTTGTAGCCCCAGCTGGCCTGGATTCTCTATGGAGGCCAGACTGGCCTTGAACTCTCAGAGATCCACCTGCCTCTGCCTCCTGAGTGCTGGGACAAAAGACATGCACCACTATTCCTGGCTAGCCTCTGTGCCTTGCATTGTGAACTGACACCCTGCAAATGAGGGTCGGTCCCCGGAGACCTCTGTCCCCTTCACACCAGGGACACAGTGTCTAGCCGATGCTTTCACAGGCTCTGGCCCTCCAGAAATAGCTTCACCTGTCCAGGATGCCATCCAGGTTCCCATTGTTTCAAGATGTCCTTTCCTAATCCTGGAGTTTGGCTAAGGAAGAAAAGTCCTTGAGACACACAGGGGTGCAGACACCCTAACTCCTAGCCTACCCCTCTGTGCCACCCTGACCTTGCTGAGTGGAACCAGGGCAATTGACAAGGTGATAAGGCCTGGAGGTTGGAGACTCTCAGGCACATGAGGAAAATGGGGGCTGGGACATGTAGGTCAGCCCAAAGGCCTGTGTAAAACCCAATTAGGCACCACTGTGAAGAGATCTGAGAGTCCTCCAGCCTCGGGGAAGGTGGCTGGGTCACAGTGGCTCCTGCCTGGCCAGCTCTGTTCCTCCCTGGCCTGCCTCCCAGCTCTTGGGGCTCAGCTCCTCAGATAGTGGGTCTATTCACAGCAGACAGCAGGAGGAAGGAGGAGAAGGCAGAGACCCTCCTACCTAACACTGCCAGAGGTAGGACATACGCCCCCTGCTCTGGGGAGCCTCTGTGCTGCCCCTAGTCTGCTTCCCCCTGCTCTGCTTCTGGGGACCACACACCTGGAGCAAACTCACAGACACAGGGCAGTTGCCCCTCAGTCCCCTCCTGAGGCTTACACGACTCCATGGATGGTGCGCCTACTACCCCAGCACCACCTAGAGACCCCTTCCTCCACAGCTCTAGCACTTCCTTTGCTAGCTCTCCAACTCCTTCTAGCTGGGTTCTAACTAAATCAGTCTCAACCTTTGGCTCCCTTCCTCCCCTGTAGCTCCCCACTGACACTCCCAGACCACCATCCTGCCTACAGCTTGGAGGCTCCCTGTGGTCGTCTCCTGGGAAAACCTCAAGACATATCGCCCTGCTTAGAGCCACAGGGTCACAACTGAGGGGGCCTTAAAAATATCTGTAGTTTCAACTGTTTATTATGGCATGCATTTTCTGGTTTAAAAATCTGTTATTAAGTATAAAAGTAACAATAGAAAGTGGTCCATACGGTTTTTTTAAAGGAAGGAAGGCAGGGCTGGAGTGATGGCTCAGCAGTTAAGAGCACTGACTGTTCTTGCAGACGACCCAGGTTTGAATCCCACCACCCACATGGCGGCCAACAACTGTCCATAACTGCAGTTCCAGGGAATCTGACACCCTCTTCTGTCCTCCGTGGGCACTGCATGACACAGGTACACTTATATACATGCATACATACAGGCAATACGCTAATACACATACATAAAAAATAAATAAAGTGAAATAAAGGAAGGCAGAGGCCGAGAGTTGCTCAGACAGTCCTTTGAGTGCTCCAGAGACCCACAGCCCTCTCAGGTTCAAGCCTGCGTGTCCGATTAGCCCAGTTCACGCAGACTCCAGGCTGTGCCCAGCGCACAGCTACTTCCACAGCTATTCCTGCCACCATAGGGCAGCAGGCGTCCCTCCTGTTGAGAAGTTACAGTCCTCATCTGCCACCAAGGTTTGTTACCAGGCCAGTGTTTCATTCCAGTTTTTGTCCTTAGTGAGGTTAGACTCCCAGGGGGCCAGGAGCATCTGCACAGTGGCAGGGGACTCCTCACTCCTGACAAGGGACAATCCCAGCAGAACCCATCTGAGGGCTTGGATGCTGGTGGGTCTGAGCCTAGCTCCCGGGAGTCAAGGCCATGTTCACCATGGAGGTTGCTGTAGCTCATCCAAGGGCCCCCTGTGCCAGCAGCCAGGACTTGCAGTGATGCCCAACTGGTTCAAGGCTTGCCCTGGCAACCATGGAACTATGTCCCCTTGGTGCTAGGACTTACCCCAGGTGTCCCACCTGCATTCCTGTATCCAGCTGGGGTGAAGGAAGAAGGACATGCGGCCAGCACCAGGCAGCCACCTCTCAGCCACCTCCCCTGGTTTGTGTCGCATCCCAGGGGTTGCCCTGCCCTGCTCTGCACCCGGCCCCCAGCTGCAGAGGATAGAGACGTCTGACCCAGAGACAGAGCTGGAGGTCCTCCTTCCCTGCCCCATCTTGGCTGAGGGCTACCTCGCAAGCATGCCAGGGTGTCATGCCAGGGCGGAAATGCTGTGTGAAGCCTCTGGTTGGCCAAATTATTGCCTTAATTTATGTCCCTCTGTGGAGCAGCTTGAGGCTTCCCAGAAGCAAAACACTTCAGAAACAATCAAGAGCAGTCAGGATCTTGACCACAGGAATCCTGGAAGCCAAAGACTTGAGAGCCTACAGCTGGTACTTAGCTCTGTGGAGACTGCCTCTGGGAGGGTAGGAGGACAGCTGAGCAGCTGTAGGACCGACGGAAGGCTGAGCAGGTGGCCCGAGGAGCCAGGGTCCCAGGTGCTCGTTGTGATTTGAGGAGGCACAACTAGAGAGGGCTGAGAATCCATCATGAGCAACAATGGACAGGGCTTCCCAGACGACTTCCCACCCGTCCAGACACTGCCAGCTTTGTACATCACACCCCCTCACTGGCTTCCAAGCAGGTTAGATGTATGGCTCACAGCTGGGAATCTGAGTGTTAGGATTCAACCCAGGTGTGGGGGAAGGGGCCGGCTGTACCCTTTACCTTTTGGGTACCTACGGAAAATGTGGATGCACACTCCCCCAGTGTAGATATAACCACGTCCTTTCATCTGCTCTGACCCCAGACCCGCCTGCACTCCCCCACCAGGCCCCATCCCATTGACAGGCAGGTCCTTACCAGCTGAATAGCAGCTCCTCTTCCAGGACATCAGGAGCTGCCAGAGTATATAGTACCTGGGGGCCAACTTACACAGAAGCAGACATTGTTGGTAAGTCATTCGGTGATCTCGAAGACCAAATGTAAGCTGAGAACTAGGCTCTAGCAGGAGTTGAGACTGAGGGGAGGGGGGGTCACCTGTCTGACACAGGTGTGGTGCAGGAGCCTGGCACCAGCTGCCCCTAACAGCAAGGTTGCTTTCTGGTTCCTTCTTAGGGCATGTAGGTCAGTAGGAGACCCCTCAGGGATCCAGTGGCCACAGCAGAGTGAAAAGAGAAAGAGCCACTTAGAGAGTACGGTGCCCTGGCCTGCTAGGCAAGGTGGCACAAACGTTTACCCCAGCACTGGGGGAAGTACAGGCAGGCGGATCTCTGTGAGATCGAGGTCAGCCTGGAGCCTGCTTTACATAGCAAATTCCAGGCCAGCTGGGGCTATGGGTAGACCCTGTCCCAAAAACAAAAAACGAACAAACAAAAAAGCCCAGGCCGGAAGTGATTATTCCTGACTCAGTGACAGCCAAAGAGGGCTGAGGGGCTGGAGAATGAGTTACTCATGAAGAGATATTTAACCAGCCACTTCTACATAGTGAGACCCCCTAAATAATGGTTGGGTTCTGGGCTTTTGGGTTGGTGGCCACATCAAGGTGTAGGGAGGACAGGGGATCTCAGTGCCTCTGGTCCTGTCCCTGAGCAACCCAGCATTTCCCACAGGTCTGGAGTTATTCAGGCAGCTTGTAAAATCTGAACAGCTTGATGGTAAACAAGTTCAAAGTTGCTAGGCAAAGGAGGACATGGCTCCAGTGGTCAGGAGGCTCAGGCTGGAGGAGGCTGGGATCCTGGGCAAGCCCCTGAGCCTCATTGCAGTCTTGGTTTCAGCATCTGTTCAAATCAGGTAGACTATGTGGACCACTAGATCTGCCTTAGAATATCTGTATACCTCAAAGAAACACATTAAGTCACACCTGGGGCTGGCCCACCCACAAGAGGATTCATGATAGGGAAAAAGGGGAGCAGGGGGAAATGCCAAGTGGCTGAGCTCACAGGAAGTCCCCGGAACAGCGAGTATTACAGAGCCGGGAAATAGAGTGGGAGCTGCTGGGGGCTGGGGAATGGGGTTGAAGAGAGGTGTTTAGTGGGGGCGGGGCTTTAGTTTGGGAAGATGGGAAAGTTCTGGAGGTAGTTTTATGCTACATGAAATTTAAATTATAAGTTAGGCAGAGGGGCTAGCGTGCAAAGATCTGGCTACGGTGCTGCTCTGATGCCCCTCCCCATTCCTGCTCCCTCACCGGTACCAGGAAGCCCTCTGACCTCAGAGCACTGCCGTTCACCCTGCCCAGGGAACCTTGTGTTAGGCTGTCCTGGCAGGATTGGAGATATTCTAGAGACACTTTTGCCCCTCCATTTGGCTACTAAACAACAGTCTCCAAGAAATCAGAATTTCCCCAACAACCTTTTTCTGGAAAAAGGAAAACACTGAAGCCCGGTGCCAGCCAGGAGGGCTGGTCTCCTGAAAGGGATTCCAGACAGTTCTGACAACGTGTCAGTCCACCTTGCAAGAGAGATGGGGGCCAAACAATGATGGGTCAGTGATGGGCAGGACCACATCTGGACCAGAACTGCTTAGCTGTGAATACCTCTGGCCCTCTATTTAAACCTAAACCTCATGTCAGGATCCCAAAGATGGACTTGGGGAAGGGAGGTGGTGAAGAGTCACTGAACCTCTTTGTTCCTCTTCCCAGAGGCTACGCTGATAGAGCCTCTTCCCTCTACTTTTCACTATTGTCTCTTTAATTGGCCTATTGGACATGGGTGGCCCAGCCTGGCTTGTTAGGGCTGCTGGGGCCCAGGCTCAGGTAACAAGGAAGTAAAAGTATCTGAGCCCTTCAAAGGTAGGAACAGCCATCACAACTAACGCTTAGGAAGACCCTTCACAGACCAGCAGTTCTAAGAGCTTTGTGGGCTCGTCCAATGGACTCCCACCCAGTCCAGAGACAAGAGCTCGCCTATCTGAGGACACACAGAGATGGCTCAGTGGTTAGGAACACTGGCTGTTCTTGCAGAAGACCCAGGTTTGAATCCCAGCACCCACATGGTGGCTAACAACCATCTGTAACCCCAGTTCCAAGGGACCTGATACACCCTCTTCTGTCCTCTGCGGGTGCTGCACATGTGTAGGTATAACACTCATACACAAAATAAAGATAAATAAAGCAAAAGGAACTAGAACTTGAGGAGAAGCAGGTATCCAGGCCTGTGGCACCCATGGCCAGAGTCCCATGTTTTCTGGGTGAAGGAGGCTGAGGTCTCCATGAGCAAGTGTGCTCTCTAGGAAAAGAACAGTGGAACCTGCCCACAAGGACCAAGTCCTTTATTATAGTGGGTAGCAATGCCTACCACATCCTTCTGTCTGGAAGGACCCACTGGCCTGGCATATGCCGATTACTTGGTGACCCAGCCCCAGCTCTGAGTCCAGGAGACTCACTGCCAGTCAATTCTGTTCACCCAGGTTTCTGAAAATCACCACTAACCAAGGCAGTGTGCCTTGTCCTATTTCACCAGGAAGGAAGAATGTGGCCTGTAGACAGGGAGGGGCCAGGAGTCCTGAGTCAGGTGCTGACTCAGCACCACCCCCTTTGGGTTTCCACATGTGCCTCTCACATCTCCCAACCCCAGTTCTCACCCTGTCAGCCTTCAGATGGTCGTCTGCACAGATTGAGACTGGAGGTGCCCGGGCTGTGGGCTGGGGATGTGCACCAAGGAGGGTATCGCCTGGGTCCCTGTCTTGGGACCTGACTGGGTGCTACGTGACAGGAGACCTGTGCACAGGTGTCAGGTGAGGGCCCATATGTGGGACAGTGCTGGGAGAGAAGGAAAAGAAAAAGGGAGGAAGAAACAGGAGGTGGTGGAGGAAGGACGGGAGGGAGGGTGTCCACGCAGGGGCCTCATGTGGTGGGCACAGCTGAGGCTGGGTGAACTGGTAAAGCTGCAGCAGCAGATCAATTCCACAAAGCAATCTGTCCTCTCTCCAGCTGGCCCCAAGAGGCTTAACTTAATCACTCTGGAACAATGTCAGAAGATAGCCAGGATGCACAAATCTCCGCCTTTCGAACAGAAACAATCGACTGGACAGGAGAGTCCCCAGGGCAGAGCAGCCCAGACAGCTTCATTAAGTCCCCAATTGTCCCTCTCTGCTTGCTTCCCCTCCCTCACCTTTACCCCCCCCCCCCGCCCAGGAACCTGAGTTCTCCCATGTCCCCTCTTCCCACACTGGAAAGAGGAGCAGAACCAGCTCCAGTGGCGGCCGTGGGCTGGTACCCAGGGAGGGGTCTGAGGCTGCAGGATGACAAGCCCACCTTATATACTCTCCAGTGGGCAGTGAGGGCTACAAGAAATAAGCTATCACGGCCCTCCTGGCGTTTCCCTGTGGGGCTCCTGGTCTGGTACTGTCACCCCGTGCCTGCGCACGGCCTCACCAGGGTGATGGTGACTGTAGGTGGAGCTGACTCAGAGCCTCACACTGTCTTCAGAGTCTTCTCTGCATTCAGGGTGGTGGGCTGCCCTGCACTCAGAGGGCAAGGAACTTATTGGAGAGCACCCAGCAGAGGTTGAGGGGCAGGGTTGTAGCTCTCCATCTTTGGTTCTGGTCTCCAGAGAGAGATGCCCTCCCTGCCACCTGGCCCTCCTCCAGAGCCTGGGTTCCCAGGAACAGCCCTCTCGTGGAAAAAACAGAGCTGTGGAGGAACATTTTCTATGAATGGTCCAAAATCACCCTGGCTGCAGCAGCACCAGTAAGCACAGACTCACCAGTCAGACAGGGGCAGCCCTACCTGCCAGATAGGAAGGCCCTCTCCCCTGGGGCATGGGATTCCTCTCTCCTAGACCTACTTACCCCCAACCCAAAGCCTGTCCCTCCCTTGTTCTGCCTGCCCTCCATTCTTTTAAGGGGAGCACTGCAGATTTAAACCACAAATTAAATTTTTAATGAAATCACACAAGAGTAGTGCCTGGTGCGGTGCAATATTGATGAGATTGCAGTGTCCAGCCGGCAGGAGCTTGCCCCAGAAAGCTTTTTAGGATGTTACACAATATGGAACCAAATTAATTATTGGCATCAGAGGCTCTGCACCTCTGTGGTGCTGCTGAGACCTGTGGGTGTAAAATGGGCGCTCTTCATTGTTGGCTCTAGTGGCAGTGAGGGAGAGAAGGCAGTGACTTCACAGACCCAAATACTAGCAATGTGATGCTGTGTGTGTGTGTGTGTGTGTGTGTGTGTGTGTGTGTGTGTGTGTAGAGAGAGAGAGAGAGAGAATGTGTGTGCAGAGATGAAGAGGGAGGCAGAGATGTGTGTGCTTATGAGAAAGGATAGAGCAAGAGAGCGAGCAAGAGAGAGAGAGAGAGAGAGAGAGAGAGAGAGAGAGAGAGAGAGAGAGAGAGAGAGAGACAGATACTGCAGCAAAATACAGCAAATTCCCTTCTGGCCATAGACTCAGTTCCTGCCGTGTCCTGCCTCCCCACCTGTTCTCCCAGGCATCCGTTACTCTGAAGGGCAGTGGGTAGGCCCCATGCCTTCAGCTGAGTATCATTCTCATGACTCTTCCCTACTGGGGACTGTTGGACCCCCGATGAGGACAGGGTCCAGACCTGAGTAAAGAGGTGCAAAGTGCCCTGAGTCCAACTGTAAGCAGGTGAGTTTCCTGGTAACCAGATCTCTGCCTTGTGTGCTCCTCTCCCAACAGTGCCCAGCCCCAGCTCTACCTGTACCCGTGGATGCTCCCCAGCCAACCCAGGAAAATGGGGCATGTTCCTGGAAAGGAGAGAGATCCTAGACAGGATCTGTACCCAAGACAAGTGGGAAGGCAAGCAGCCCTTTCTTGCCCCTATTCCCAGAGTCAGTGTCCTGCACGCTGAGCCCATCAATAACTTGTCCTGCTTTTGGCTCTTTCTAGTGCCTGGGAGGTGGAAAGTACCTCTCAGAACAAAGGAAGCCAGGACTCCAAGTTGCAATGACTTGTCTAAGGTTTTGAGACTAGAAAGTCCACAGTAGGGCCTCAGGCTCCTGGTGCAGCCTGTACTTGGCCCTTGGAGTCCCATGCCTGAGCCAGCCTCTGTAGGAACCTGGAATTCTTGAGGCTGCTATTTGCCGGTCTAAGCAGGTAGCCTCCACCACAAGATGCTGAAGGGTCTGGGAAAGGGCCACGGGTTACCTTGTTAGGAGTATCAGATGCTGACCTAAGGGAAGGAGACAAACCAGGCATGGTGGCACATGCCTTTAATACCAGCACTTGGGAAGCAGAGGTAGGTAGATCCCTGTGAGTCCAATGTCAGCATGGTCTACATAGCCAGTTCCAGGTCGGCCAGGGCTACATAGTGAGACCTTGTCTTAAAAAAAAACAAAACAAAACAAACAAACAAAAAAAAATGGAAATAGGATCAGGGGCCTGGGCTTGTCCAAAGACTTAGAGAGGGGAGGGAGGGCTGCTGAGCCATGGACAGCTGCCCCCAGGGCAGCTATCAGAGGCAGAGGCCAAATGTTTTACATGTTAACCAGCTTTATAATTTATACATAATAGGTGCTGGATTCTGTAGATGGCATAATTTGGGGCACTTTCCCTACTTGACCTTAGTTCCAACCACCTTCCCACCTAGCTAGCCTCCCTGCTGGTGCAAACACAAGCTGTTTCAGGTTCTGGGGCTCCCCGTGGTCCTAGTGTGGTCTGGGATCTTGGATGTGATCTACAGTGAGGCTCTGCTCACCTCACTTTGGCTATTCCCAAGCACCCTGGTTGCTCCAGGGCCTTTGCAGGTGCCTGGACAACTCCCATTGCAGAGCTGGGCTTAAGTACTGCTCCTGCAGGGATCCAGCCTGGATCAGGCCCGCCGTGTGTTCACCAGTTTATCTCTGCTTTTTCCCCCAGGACAGAGCCCAAGATCGGCAGGGGGCTTGCTGGAGGAATACTGCAGGCAATGGGTGAGGAATGGGGACATTAAATGGGAGGGGAATGGCAGGGTGTTGGATGGAAGCCTCTGGGGTGTGGAGCTCAGTCCTGTGGAGCCTTCCAAGACCACCCACCAGGGGGCATGCTGGAAGTGAGGGAAAGGTTCTTTACTCACTGGCCAGGTCATGGGCGTGGACATATTCCCGCTTGCTTTCAGGTGGGTGGGTGTAAAAAGCTTATACCTGCAGCCAAGGTCAGAGAGGCCCCAGGGTTAGAAGCAGAAGTAGGGAGCCCTCGGCTGCCTCCTGGGGGCACAGTCTGGGAGAGTGACTAGGGCTGCAAGGAGAGGAGATCTCCCTTAGTTCTTCAAACTCTGTAGTCCTCCTGTGTTGTTCAGGTCCACCTCCTCCTAGAGGTAAGGGGGATGGTAGCAGGTCCTCCCTGTGCCATTTGGTGTGACTAGCACCATCCAGTGTGGGCAGCACTTGGTAACTATCCATGGCAGAAATGAGCCCAGGGCTTGTGTTGCACCAAGTGGCAAGGGAGACCTAGGGAGGGGCCTAGAGGGCTCAGGGAGCATGGCGCATACTCCCGTTCAGCTGCCAGGGAGACCAGGCCCTCTCAGAATCCCAGGAGGGTCACTGCCACAGCAGAACCATGAGCTACAGCTGGAACCTGTGTCTCATCAGCTCACAGGGTGGTCCTGAGTGTGGCCAAGGCTGGCTTTTTATCAAGTGTCTACAGATCCCTGCTGTAGAGAGCGCCCTGTGCTGTTCCCAGGCAGAGCAGAAGATGGAGCAGGAGATGAAAATTCACTCCCATAAAAGGGGCTTGGGGGATCCAAAGACATCCCGAGGAGCATTCCACATTCCACTCCTCATTCTATGTTCCTCCAGCTACTGAAGCAGTTTAAGGTTTCTCTCTCTCTCCTCTCTCTCTCCTCTCCCTCCTCTCCCTCTCCTCTCTCTCTCTCTCTCCCTCCCTCCCTCCCTCCTCTTTTCTTAGGCACACAGGGAGTTTGAGGAAGACCCTGCTTCCATCCCAGGAGCCCAACTTCATCTGTGTGAGCTCCCAGGAAAGATAGAGGTCAGAGACCCTCAAGGCCTGAGAGGCCAGGATGCCAAGTCAGCACAAGGTTCAGAGAGGTGGGATGCCCAGCCCAACCTGGGAGCAAGCTCCCTGTTTCCCCTGTATACCTGGTCTGCTCCTCAACTGAGGTTGAGGCCCTCCCTGACATCTCCCAGTTCAGCAAACAACACACCATCACATGATAACCATCATAATGTCTCTGACCGGTGCTCCCTGTATGCCTGGGACTCCCCTGGGTGCCTCCCCAGCACTGTGTAATATGATTCCTATCCTACCCAGAGTCAAGTTGAAATGGGGGAGCCAGAGCTGAGACCCCAAGGCTTACACATAGAGTTATCTTCCTCTACCCTCCAACTTGCCCTTGTCCTTACTCTGAACCATAGAGTGCCCACCACATCAGTTTTTGGTGTTTTCTTTTTTCAGGGTGGAGGCTGGTCCAGAACCAAGGGACTTTCTCTAGAACACTACAAAATCCTGTTCTGGGGGACTCTAGCCATTAGGGTCTAGCTTTAGGCCCATAACCATCTTACAGGCATCTTAATATAATTACAGGCAGCCAATGCCAATGTTTTAAGAGAAGCACACAAAGGAGAAACTTAAAACCAAGAAAATTCTACCCATCAATTAAAAAAAAAATAGCCAGAAACCTCTCAGTGTCTCCATGGTTCAAGACAGTTCCTGGCATACAGCAGGCCCTGAAGAATGCGCATCCAGTAAGTGGATGAATGGACAAACTCTGAAGGCCAGCTCTTGCTTTCCCGGAACTGTGCTCCATTGCATATTTACTTGACTGTCTCACTGACAAAATGACCAAAATAAATCCAGAGGGTCACCTGCTGTGCCACTTCCTAGGTGCCTTAAGTGACCAAAAGAGGAACTCCCAAGTGCACTGGCCCTGGAGTTTATTTGAGCTGTGCCTTTATTCTGACACCTGCCATTCCCTAGCTCAGTGGCTGCCCCCCAGGGAGGCCTTTAGCTTCACGCCAGTTACCACTCTGTCCTGGGGACCCAGAACCCTGTTGTCTATGTCAACCAATGGCCACCCTATCCCCAGGCAGGGAGTCACAGGAGCTGCCTGCTTCCTGCTTGAAGGAGCCCACATTCTTCCCCTCCTAGGTATGAGTGATAGGGTCTGCACACCGGCCTTGTAATAACCGTAATCCCTTGCCGGTACATACCATTTTTATTCCGAAACACTTTTATGCCTTGACTCATTTTATATTTCATTTGCCCTCTCCTGGTGTTTGGCAGATGGTGAAACTGATCTGCAAGGACTCAGTGGGCTGGCAGGCCCCCAGCACCCATAGCACCAGCCAGATACCATTAGCTGTAAAGAGCAGCCTGTCTCCAGGAAGGAGTTAATGCAGGCTGGGGTTCACACAACAGATTCCAGGCCATCCTCGTTTGCATTTACGAGCTGGTGTCAGAAGGGCAGTGTGATGAGTGATGAGCTCCGTGTCGGAAGGGCAGCAAGCTGAGTGATGGAAGGCATGTGGAAGTCCAGAGAGCGACTTACAAATGCCTGTGTATCTGTTGTTGCTGTCACCACTGAATGCGGAGACCAGAAATCTTAAAAGGGCCCTTGGCTACTGGACTCCCTCTTGCATTTCTCTTTAATGCCACCATCTCCCAGGGTGGTCTCTCCTGACTTGGCTGTACCTCCATCCCCAGACTCCAGGGTCGGCTACCCCTCCCCTACCAGCCCCACATCACTTCAGCTTGGCTCAGCAGGGCTGTCTTGTCATTCAGTATTGAGAGTCCACTAATGACAAGGTTCTGGGGTGAGGACTGAGGCTCCATATTCCAACTCCTTCAGATTCCAAGTCGGGTTTTTTATTTTGTTTTTGTTTTTGTTTTTAAATCTTTTAGAGACAGAGTCTCCCTGTAGCCCCAGCTGATCTAGAACTCACTATGTAGACCAGGCTGGCCTCGATCTCAGATATCCACCTGCCTCTGCTTCCCGAGTGCTGGACTTAAAGACATACGCCACCACGCCCAGCCTCACAGTCCATGTCTCCCTCCCTCTAACCTGCCCAGCTGATGCCAGGTCTCTCCTGTAGGTAGCACCAATGTCCTCGCTCCGCCCACAAGAGAAATAGAGCCAGAGATCTCCCATTTCTTCTTCCCATACCCAAGCCCAAGCCCAGGGGTCCCCACTGTCAATCCCCGAAGATACCATCCAGTCTTGCCCTTTCTCTCACTCCCCCAACTGCAGCCTTCTCCCCTCACGACTCCAGTGGAGCCTCATGATTTATGCTGCTCCTCAAGTTTACTCTCCTGGACTCCCAAAGCATCCTATGTACAGCAGTGCACAGGATGAGGTCCTGGCTCTCAGCCAGACTCAAGCCTCCCAAGGTCTGTTTTACTGTTTTCAACAACAGTCCCTATGACACCTGTTTTGCATTTCATGATTGACCAGAATTGCCCATGGTTTCAAAACGTGTGTGTGTGTGTGTGTGTGTGTGTGTGTGTGTGTGTGGTGCTGTGGTACTGGGGATTGAACCTAGGGCATTGCAAATGCTAGGTAAGTGCTGTACCACTGACCTACATCCTATGTTGATTGTACTAGCCACCCCTCTGCCTCCCACATTCTTCCAGACCTTGCCCCCATATCACTTGGCCTGGCGACAGCACCACCGCCCCACCCCTGTTGCTGGCTTGGGTACCTCCTGCCCAGGGGCTCTAGCTCACTGTGAGAAAGGTATGTTTACATTCATTTACAGGACTAGATACAGTGCTCTCAGGGATGGGGGCCGGAATTCTGTTCATCACTGGCCCTGGCATCTGGCCTGCCCTCAGCAGATGCTCTGGAAATATTTGCCAAACTCAGAGCAAACGTTCGGAATGTTTACATTCCGCTAAATGCCCAAGATCTTGCCTGGCATCTGAAACTCCTGTTTGGAGAACAGTCAGCAGTACATTCCTGCCTGCTTAGTGGCACCTAGTCATCAATTCAAAAGCCTGTCCTACCCCTGACCCCAGCACTGGGGTCAACCATGGAGGAGGACCGGACAGGGCAGACAAAGAGACCATTAAGGTCTCTGTCCCTAGCCAGACTGGGCCAGAGGTTACCTGGATGGCTCAGAGGAGGAAGGGCTCAGGAGGAAAGGGACCGTGATTGGAGGAAGCCCTGCTGGGGTGTAGGAAATCTGGAGGGGGTTGGTTTCTGTTCAGCCCCAGGGTCAGCTTCAAATGGGGTGGAAGAGCAAGTGAGAAGCTCTGGAACCCAAAGTCCCCAAACACAGCATCATCTGTCAACACATTGTCTGAGGATGTGCTGGGGCCCTGTCTTCCAGCAGCTCCTCCCCATGTGCTCCCCCTGGCAGGGACCCAGAACTGGGCAGAGAGTGCTCAGCTAGAGCTCAACACTCCTCACAGTTTTCACTGGATCTCCTGTGACCCCACCTCTTCCTCATCTGTGAGGACAGTAGCCCAGACGTGCTCCAAGAAGGCCTGAGAGCAAGCAGGGAAGGAATGCTTTGAAAAAGGACAACTAGGGGTGGGTGAGATGGCTCAGCAGGTAGAAGGGCTTGCCACTTAAGTCTGACAGCCTGAATTCGATCCCTGAACCCACAGTGGAAGGAGAGAGCCAACTCTTGCAAGTTGTTCTCTGACCTTCTTCACACATACCACGAAACACGCATGCCCACTCTCACACACACCTCACATACATACAGACAATAATAATAATAATAATAAATAATAATAAATTTTTTTGAGACGGGGTCTCCTTGTAGCCTCACCTGGCTTGGAGCTCATTATGCAGACCAGGCTGGCCTTGAACTCACAGAGATCCAGCGGCCTCTGCCTCCTGAGCGCTGGGATTAAATGTGTGTGCCACCACACCTGGCTATAAAAAATTTTTTTGAGACAGGTTCTCCCTGTATCCCTAGCTGACCTGGAACTCACTATGTAGACCAGGCTGGCCTTGAACTCACAGAGATCCGCCTATCTCTGCCTCCTGAGTGCTGGGATTAAAGGCATGCACCACCATGCCTGGCTTAAAATTAATTTTTAAAAAGAAAAAGGCAGCTAGGTGTGGTGGTGCACACCTTTAATCCCAGCACTCGGGAGGCAGAGGCAGGAGGCTCTCTGTGGGTTCAAGGACAGCCTGGTCTACATAGAGAGGTCCAGGACAGCTGAGACTACAGGGAGACCCTGGCTCAAAAAGACCAAAAAAAAAAAAGAAAAAAAGAAAAAGGCAGCTAGGTGTGGTGGTGCACACCTTTAATCCCAGCACTCGGGAGGCAGAGGCAGGAGGCTCTCTGTGGGTTCAAGGACAGCCTGGTCTACATAGAGAGGTCCAGGACAGCTGAGACTACAGGGAGACCCTGGCTCAAAAAGACCAAAAAAAAAAAAGAAAAAAAGAAAAAGGCAGCTAGGTGTGGTGGTGCACACCTTTAATCCCAGCACTCGGGAGGCAGAGGCAGGAGGCTCTCTGTGAGTTCAAGGACAGCCTGGTCTACATAGAGAGGTCCAGGACAGCTGAGGCTACAGGGAGACCCTGTCTCAAAAAGACCAAAAAAAAAAAAGAAAGAAAGAAAAAGGCAACTGCTTGTTTGTATGACAAGGTGATGGCCACAGAGGTATCAAAAAAGAGGCAGGAGGGGAGGGCTGAAGGGAGAAACCTCTCCTAGCACAACCTGCCAGCTGGGTCCTGTGCACTGCCTCACAGCTGGTGGGTGGGGCCTGTCAGAGTGACTCTGAGGCACAGGTGGGCTGAGGCTGTGACTCAGAGGCCGCTGAGGCTGGCTGCTTTCAGAGCAACCCCACACCCACCCCTCCATCCCAAGGGTGCTTCATGGATAAGGAGTTTTACATGTCCTGGCTGCATCCTCAAGGCTCACCTGCCAGGTTCCTCTTGTCTTCTAGGAGGTAGTAAGAAGCGCACAAGGTGCTGCCTGTGGCTATTTCTCCCCCATACCTTGTGTGAGGAATGTAACCACATAGAATGTACCAGTGGTACCCAATGAACAGTCACACAGGAAACATCCTTGTGAAACCAGTGGAGAAATCGAACACAGCCAGCACCGTGGGCCTGGTGACAACAGCAGACCCCTCCCCCATACAACACTGAAACATGACAGGAAAAAACCGAATCACTTCCTTCTCAGTAGGGTGTCCTCCACCCTACATGGGATATCAGAACATCTACAGCAAACATGGGGTATCCCCCAGAAGGGCCTGGTCCTGGCTCTGTGCGCTGTGTCCCAAAGCTGTGATCAGGGAGGAGTTGCTCTCTCTGGGGTCCCTGGGCCTCTCTCTACCCAGTCTACCTCTCCCAGCTTCTCCCCAGAAGGGGAGGGCTCAGAGGTAGGAGTTTGGGGAGCTGGTGCCCATCTCCTGTACTGTTCCAGATCCTCCCAACCCCACATATGTCTGTCCTCCTCAGGGAATCCTGTCCTGCTGAGGGTGGTGGTTCTCTCATGACCTGTTCATAGTCATGGCGTGCTGTTGCATGGGGCTTGGGCACACCCCTGGGTGAGCTCCCACTCCCTACTGGATGAAGATCCTGATGGGCACTGAAGTCCTCGGACTGCCCAGCGTCCCTGTGTAGTCCTTCTGTGTATGCATACCTTTTCTACCCTGGCCCCAGCCATCAACTCTCAACCAAAATTTACCTCCTGCCCCCTGGCCTTCTCTATACCGGGTGAGAACTGCTCCTCCCCCAGTGGTAGAGCCCAGGACCATGACTATTCAACCTTCAGGAATTTTGCAAACTGATAAACACAGCCATCACTAAGGCTTTAATTATATAAACTTACAATGAAATGATTATAATAAAAACTAAGCTATACGCACTCCGAATGCATCACTTCCTAATTGTTTTAGTGCTTCTTACTTTTTCTGTTCTTGCCTTTATCTGTGGGCTTTGCATGGGGCTAAGCCACAAGGCTTCCAAATCCAGGTGTGGTGTTCCGTCCACAGACCCAGGTGGGAGTGTTGGGACTCCCTCCTCACCTCAGCTCTGGGATCTGGGGTGTGGGGCCCAGGCCAGACACAGACAGCTAGGTGTGTCCATGTAAGCAGCCCCTTCTCACCCGCTGCTCAGACCCCTTGGATTCCTCCTCTGATGGTCTGGGGCAGGGTGGGCCTTCATTCCTTTTCCCTCCTAGACATTTCAGAGCAATGGGAGGCAGAGCCAACTCCATAAAGACCAGGATGGCCACTCCCTACCCAGGGTCTTGAGTTCAACTGCCAGTGTGGTTACCCACCTGGGCTGGGCAGGGCCGGCAGGGGTCCGGCATAGCGCCTTCTGGCGTCAGACTGCTCCACAATGGTGGCCAAATGGACTGAACCCTGGACTGCCACAAGTCCCAAAGGTCTCACCCACTCTGGACTCCATCCCAGGACCCTCTGACGGCCCCCTCCCATCCTCTGCCGAAGGATCACCCTCCATCAGTGCCTAGCTGCTGAGGTGCCAGGCCGCCGAGGTCTCTCTCGTGGTAAAAGTCTTAAGTCCTGAGGCGGCTCCTGGGGCTCAAGGCACAAAACCTAGCTAAGCGCTCCAGCTCCATCTGCACAGCCTGCCGGGGAAGGACCAGGCTCGTCTCCCGCGCCCACGCACTCTAGGCCGGGATAGCCTCGCTGCAGGGCCGGGTCTGGACCGCTTCCCGTTAGACGGATGGGGAGGGTGCAAAAGGGTCGAAGCCCTGAGCAGGTCCCCGCGTGCGTCCGCTCTAGGTCCGGAGTTGGAGGCAGATGTCTCCAAGCAGCGCGGCGCCCCTGGCGCGGGTAATTCTTCCGGAGTTCCGCCTCGCCAGTGCGGCCGCAGGCGCAGGCCCCGCGTGGGTAGGCGCACGGCCAGACCCTCGGGCGACCTGGGGCTGGGGAAGAGACCAGGGGGGCGCGCGGGCGCGAGACGCTGCGGGCTTCGGTGCTCCGCACAGGGCAGTGGGCGGGCAGGGGCTCCCTCCTCCGCGCTCCCCGCCAGCGCCCAGCGGAGGACCGCCGCGTGCAGGCCGCGGGGTCCCTCTGGCGCCCGGAAGCGGAGGCCCAGGTGATGCGCTGGGCAAGCAGGAGCCACGGTGGCTCGTAGCCCTGACCCGGGAGGGTAGACCAAGACGGGGAACAGAGTCTGCGGGACGCCCCCGTGGGACGCCCCCGGGCCTGGGGCCAGGGGCGTTAGGAGGAAGGTCGGAGAGGGTGATGCCGGCGTCTTAGTCTGGCTTCTGTTCCCACCGCGGGCGAAACCCACGCTCCACATCTGGAGGCTGCCTGTGGGTCCTGGGCTGGGGCCTTACGATAGGGACCCAGTCTGGCCCATCACGGCGCCCAGTTAAAGGCTGCAGGGTAACCGAAGGCTTCAGAGTGACCGGAGAGGGAAGAGGGTGCGGTCAGCTGGGCGGCCTGCTTTGGCCCGGGGCCGTCCTGTCACCTATCTGGAACCCGATTTATAATCTCCCCGCCTTACTTTCCTTCTGTGTATCTTGCGAGCTTGGACTGTAAATACTGCCTGTTTCTGGCTCCGAAGTGGGGGCCAGCAGAGGCCCAGGCCCTGGTCCCGCGCCCCCAGGAGCTACAGAACCTGGACTGGAATCCGAGCTAGGCAGCACCGCCACCCAGGAAAAAAGGCATGGGTGTGTGGGTGGCTGGGGTGGGGTGCCTGTGAGTGCGAAGCTCTGCAGGTGAGAAGCCCCTGTCCACTTGGGGGGACCCCCTCGCCGACGTCCAGAAGCCTGAGGAATGGACTAGGCAGGGCTTTGGTGGAACGCACACACAGACACACCCAGAGCGCACCGGCACGCTGGTCTCGGGAAAGTGCTCCCGCGGGGTCCCTCCTCGGGTGCCCAGTCAGCTTCCGGGGCGCCGCCTGCCTGGAACTAGGCTGGCTTTGAAGGCAGGAAGGGTTCGATCCGCTAAGGCGGCCTCCGAGAAGTTCCCAGCCCCTGCCAGTACCAGGTGGGGGCTCTCGGTCCCTGGGGACATTATTGGGACTTACAAAGGGAGTTAGAGGGCCGGGAACCAGGTCGTAGGAGTCCCAGACTCAGAGTGACTCGTGGCTTTCAACCCCACAAGGACATCTAAGAAACGTGGCGGCCCCCCACCCCCAGATTCCTTTTCTGGCCCCACTCTGCCCACTGGGCACACCGACGTTGGGGAGGGTGTGAATGCTCGGAGCCCGGACCCCACAAAGGCTCAGTGCAACCCAGCGAGCCGAGCCGAATCCTGTCTCCCATCCCCTCCGAGCCCCGTCGGAGAGCCCGAGGCACCGGGAAGGTGTGCCACGCTCTCCAGCAGGCCGTGGCCGAACTCCCCCTGGGCTCTGGCAGCCTTCGGGGAAGCGGCGGGGGTGGGCAGGCGGAGGCGGTGGGAGGGGGCGGCGGCGGCTCCAGGGAAGGCCGAGTGGGGGCGGGCCGAGGTAGCCCTAGCCGGGTTCCCCTGCGACCCCCGCGGTGCGGCGGGCATCGGCCGCACACAATTAAAGCGGGATTCCTCCCCCGCTGACGTCGGCGGCGCCGAGGCCCCTCCCGCGGCTGCATAAAAGGCGCGGGCTCCGCAGCGCAGGCGGCAGTGGGGGCCGAGGAGCGCGGCGGTGCTGACGGTGTAGCCGGAGCAGCCTGCGAGCGCCCGCCGGAGCCGGGTCCCAGCCCCAGCCGAGCCCCAGCCGAGCCCCAGCCGAGCCGAGCCGGGGCGCGCCAGGCGTCTGCAGCCATGCTGGCCCGCTGTGCCGCGCGCACCTGTGCGCTGCTCACCCTGTGCCTCCTGGGCAGCCGGGCCCAGGATTTCGGGCCGACGCGCTTCATCTGCACTTCGGTGCCGGTGGACGCCGACATGTGCGCCGCGTCCGTGGCCGCCGGCGGCGCGGAGGAGCTCCGGAGCAACGTCCTGCAGCTCCGCGAGACTGTGCTGCAACAGAAGGAGACCATCCTCAGCCAGAAGGAGACCATCCGGGAGCTGACCACCAAGCTCGGCCGCTGCGAGAGCCAGAGCACGCTGGACGTGGGTCCGGGCGAGGCCAGGGCTGGCGGCGGCCGCAAGCAGCCGGGGTCGGGCAAGAACACGATGGGCGACCTGTCCCGGACGCCCGCCGCCGAGACGCTCAGCCAACTCGGCCAAACTTTGCAGTCGCTCAAAACCCGCCTGGAGAACCTCGAGGTCCGCGTGAACCGCCGTTCCCCCTCCGCGCCCTGCGCCCCTCTGCCCTCGCCCACCCCATCCCGACCCGGCCCGCCCCCTTCCCTGCCTCTACCGCGGGCTGATGCCGGACCCGCGCCTCCCGGAGCCTGCGGGGCGCCGCGGGCGGCCGCTCGCCGGAGCTCCCCGCCCGGGCCGCCCCCGCAGTCGCCCCGGGGACCGGGCCGCCTGGCCTCGGCGCACGGTCCCGGCTCCACGCGTAACCGTGTGGTTTTCCCCTGCCCTTGTGCCCCCGCAGCAGTACAGCCGCCTCAATTCCTCCAGCCAGACCAACAGCCTCAAGGATCTGCTGCAGAGCAAGATCGATGACCTGGAGCGGCAGGTGCTGTCTCGGGTGAACACGCTGGAGGAGGGCAAGGGGGGCCCCAAGAACGACACGGAGGAGAGGGTCAAGATCGAGAGCGCCTTGACCTCCCTGCACCAGAGGATCAGCGAGCTGGAGAAAGGTAAGGGCTCAGGGGGGCCGTGGTCCTTCCTGTCGCTCCAGGGACTCTGCCCGGGTCCTGCCCCCTGCCCGGCCAGGGGCTGTAAAGCTCTCTAGCACCCCTGGACCCACTCCGTAGCCCCTCCCCAAGTCCGAGCTTCCTGTCTGGTTCCCAGGCTGGAGATTTCCTCGCCTGGGGAAGCAGCGGAGCTTAAGAAGGGATTGTGTGGTGCACAGTTAAGACACACTCGGATTTTTCAAGTCTGATTTGTTTCATCTTCAGTAACTTTGCACGGTAGCTGTCTCTGGCCCAAGCTTCCTTGGTAAGGAAAGCCTTGTTCTAGTTGGAATCTGTCGCCAGCGAAGAACTGGACATCCATCCTCTTGGGCCACTGAGTACCTTTCCCCCAGTTCCCCAGTGCCTCTGGTGGCTTCTCAGGCTTGCCAGCCCCTCCCCCCACCACATCTCGAGCCTCCTCTTCCTAATTTTATCTTCTCATTGACCCAAGCCTGGGCATTTTGCATGCCCCTACATTTGCCCCGGTCACTAACTCAGCCTGGCCCCTAGCACCCACCTGGGTGTATGGATGAGCTGTGTCCAGATGCCACAGAAATCAAACAAGGTTGTAAAAGGGGGGAGGGGGTGCTCGGGCTCAGAGCAGGGCCACGTGACCCTGCTCGGACCGCAAAATGTGCCGGATGGATTTAAACAGTGCCATCTTAAGGCGTGTTATGTAACTGAAAAACAGATCTGGGGAAAGAGGGACCTATGGAGGGAGAGAGAAGAGCCGGGAGGGAGGGGAGGTTCAGGAATGAAAAAACTTCAGGTGCCAGGCACTGGGTTCCCCTACCCCCACTAGGAAGCCGAATGGGGAGGAGGGGCTGCACTGAGGGGCGGCCCGGCCCTGCCTTTCACCTGGCTTAGAGGAGGAAGGGGCTTCTCCCCTGCCCCCATGCTTTCTAGAAGTCTCTCTAGGTTTGGGGACCAGCTTCTTTCTTCCTGGGCTCTGAGGTGGGAGTGCAGGGATGCAGCAAGCAGGATCTGACAGAGTGGGTGCATTCTGAGGTTCTGGATGGGTGGGTGCCCACTGCTGGAGAGGAATCAATTTCCTGGGAGTCAGTCACAGCAGGCTCAGGGCCACAGCCACAGGGGATATAGAGATGGGCGGTGAAAACTGGGCATTCCCAGGGGGGGATACTGGCTGGGCTGACTGGCAGGAAGCTGGTGGGGGTACCAGGCCTGGAGCCTGTTTCCAGGAGGCTCATCAGAGGCTGTGTGGCATCTTCAAAGCAGTCACCTTGGGGGCCCTGGCTCAGTGGAGGCTGACCTCCCCAGCTGTCCTGCCTCTCAGCAAGTGTCAGGCAGTATGGCTGGATGAGTTGAGGGAGGTCTGCAACTACCTCTGAAAGATGCATGGGATTGTGCAGAAGGGCTAAGTGATGGACTGCGGCATGTACTGTCCTCAAGGAAGGAGGTAGGCCACCAGGGCTGGTCGTCTTGGGTGAGCATCGAGAGCAGGACAAACAAGGTTCTGACTACCATCACCATCTGAAATCAGGTCAGCCCCCAAAGGGGCTGCTCCAAGGGGACCTAGCCTGGTTCCTTCTTCCCCTGCAGCCATACCTTCTTATTCAGTGCTCTGGTGAGCACTGAGGCAGGCCCCATTTGCACACTACACTCACCTTTCAGCCCAGAGCAGGTTCTCACACGATGTCCTGTGCTCTTCCCCCGCCCTGGCCTACCCAGGGATGGCACCATGTGGCAGAGAGAGCTGGCCAGGCCCAGAGTGCAGAGACCTTGGGTCAGCTTTTTTGCCAGCTGGCTCTGTGCCCTGTCTGCGTCACGGGGCTTGATGGGGACCAAATAGGACTCGTACCATAAGCTCTTGGTCAAGGTGCAGATGGCAGGGCTGGGTCTTGTCCTTCCCAGGTCAGAAAGACAATCGCCCTGGAGATAAGTTTCAGCTGACTTTCCCACTACGAACCAACTACATGTATGCCAAGGTGAGGAAGAGCCTGCCGGAGATGTATGCCTTCACTGTGTGCATGTGGCTCAAGTCCAGCGCAGCGCCCGGTGTGGGCACACCCTTCTCTTATGCTGTGCCTGGCCAGGCTAACGAGCTGGTCCTCATCGAGTGGGGCAACAACCCCATGGAGATCCTCATCAACGACAAGGTAATGCCACCACCCCTCCAGGACTTGTGACAACAGGGTGAGGTCCCCCCAGAACCCTGGGGTGTCATCAGGGCTATGTAGTCATACACCAGGGCTTGTGGAACAGGAGGTCCCCTAGAACCCTGGGATGAGGGGATGATTGTCAGGGATGTGGCTTTAAATGTCTGCCCAGGAAGACTGAGGGAGGTAGAAGCTGAATCAGACCAGAAACGGGGAGGGACATCCTCACCTGCCCTCCATCAAAAAACAAGGAGAGCTGGAATGTTCCAGAGAGAGGCCTTGGTGGGAGGGGAAGGAGAGGAGAGATGGGGAGGGATGGCTGAGGACAATCCTCGGAAAGTTCCAGTCCACCCTGCTGATATCCTGGCTCCTCCTCCACAGGCTGGCTCTAACTGGCTTGACTTATCCATATTTGGGTACTTTAGGGGGCAAGGGGCCCCAGATTCTTGCTTTTTCTAGAACTATCCAACTTTGCCCATTTGCACATGAGGAGGCCAAGCCCCTTCACCCCAGAAGAGGCAGTCATTTTCTTTCTAATGAACCCGGCTCCATTCTGCCCCTTCTGGTTAGTGGAATTAGCTGCCAGCTTTCAGTGCCTTCCTCTGCCTCCATCATGGGTAGTAAACGGCTCAAACCCAGCTAGGAGCGGGATCCCAAGCTCTTGTTCTTAGTGCTGTGGCCTAGAAAGCACTGTGCTTTCCTTGACTCTGTTTGCCCAAATGTAAAGGGTGTGAGGTCTGACCCTCCTGCACTACACTGTCCCCCTGCCTGGGCTGGAGGGGGGCATGAGCTTCCTGTACTGGCTAGTCAGCTTCCACATGCATGGCATAGTTCCCATAGCCTCACTCAGTCTCTGCAGAGGTTGGTTGCAGGCAGTGTAGACCAGAGGACCTAGCAGCTGGGGATGGAGTGTTGGAAGAGAAGAGAGGCCCAGTTGAGGGGGTGGGGCAGAGACTGCAGTAAACTCAGCTGCCAGGGACCTGCACTCTGTCCAAAGCTTGTTTTGTAGACTAGCTATGAGGGAGCGGGGGGAGGGGAAGGAGGAGGAGGCAGCGTGTGCCCAGATGGCTCTCAGAGGCCCCTTGGCAAAGTTTTCCATTTCTAATGTGACGCCATGGCCCACCCGTGGCTGGTGGATGCTGATGTCTGAAGGGACAGTTAGTTCTGTGAGGGTTCAGTAACGGCCCAACATTAATTGTAAAATCAAAGCGAAGAGAATCACAGCGGAGCCTGTGGGCATCCTCAGCGCTGGGTAACACCAGGTTATAGCACCCATAATGTGTATGTCATCCTCCTCAGGTGGCCAAGCTGCCCTTTGTAATCAACGATGGCAAGTGGCATCATATCTGCGTCACCTGGACCACCCGGGATGGGGTCTGGGAGGCCTACCAAGATGGCACCCAGGGCGGCAATGGCGAGAACCTGGCTCCCTATCACCCCATCAAGCCTCAGGGTGTGCTGGTGCTGGGTCAGGAGCAGGTAGTGGCCTGGGCAGAGGGAGGGAGGGGGAAAGGGAGGATGGAGGTAGCAAGTCACACGGCAGTCAGGCAAAGCCCAGCTCTGAGTGGACTTCAGGAAGCACCACAGACTGGGCCCAGGTTCCAGCACTCTCTGGAACTGCAGCGGCCCTCTCTCTGGCATGGGAAGCCCAGTTCCACTTTTAGCAATGAATAATTTAGTTCCTGTGGAGTGGTTCATCTCCCATTGGGCACCTGGGAGGGAGATGACGGGACAGGAAGCCAGGCCTTCCATTCCTGTTGGTGCATGGTTCAGCTTACAGGGGCCTGAGACCCTGCTGCCTTGGTTGTCCATGGTCTCTGCTCATCCTCCCCAGGGACTGGCTGCATGAAGGGCCGTATCTCAGGGCCTCTGGGGGATGATCTCTGCAGGGGTGGAAGGGAGACCAGGGTGGGCTGGCACTAATCCTTCTTCTGGGCTTCTCTAAGTGGGGGACAGGTGCAATGGCTAAAGACCCAGGCGCAGGAGAGAAAATGATACTGGGTATTCAGGGGGTGGGGGGAGGCACAGGTTCACTCCCTAGCCATGAGTTCAGCTAGTCCTTATGTCACCCAGCCAACCCCTCCCTTATCCCCCCCCACCTCCTTCTCCAAAGGACACTCTAGGTGGCGGGTTTGATGCCACCCAAGCGTTTGTGGGTGAGCTGGCCCATTTCAACATCTGGGACCGCAAGCTGACCCCTGGGGAGGTGTACAACCTGGCCACCTGCAGCACCAAGGCCCTCTCCGGCAATGTCATCGCCTGGGCTGAGTCTCAGATTGAGATCTTCGGTGGAGCCACCAAGTGGACATTCGAGGCCTGTCGCCAGATCAACTGAAGGCTTCAGGCGAGGGCTGAGCCCCCAGCCTCTCACCTGCCCACCCTGCTTGTGCGGTGATGACCCATCGTCTCTTCTGCCCCCTCCCCAGGAATGACTCAAGGCCATGGCCCCTGCACACGCACACGCACACAGCCTGGTTTGTCCTCCTTGTGCACACGAATCAGTCCTGGCTCTCCTCTGGCCCTGAGGACACCCACTTCTCCCTAGGAGCCCGACTGTTTCCCAGGCATGCCCAGCTAAAGCAGGCAACATCAGCTTTGACAATGCAGAATTAGGTGAGAGAGCGTGTGTGTGCATGCATATGTCTGGGGGAGGCTATTCTTTCAGAATGTAGTCTTTCATTCCATCCTCGTGGTTTTGGGAAATCTCACGATGGGTCAGAAGTCTGTCTTTGCCCACCTGGTCGGCTGCCTGCAGTCTTGGGTCTGGTGCAGCTTTGGCACGTGAGTTTATCTTCATTTGTAGACCTCTTTGAGAGTGACACAGCTCTCAGTTGACGTGGTATCTTCTAGTGATTTGTTCAGGCTGGGGCACCTTTCCTCAGAGAATTTTTACCTGGGGTGACAAGTGGATCCTCTGAAGGTGGAAGGCCCACTGTGCTGGGTTGGCACCACCCAGTCCCACCAGGATGGCCGCTCTCTGCATCTGAAGGCAGAGTGAGCTCTGTCCCAGGACTGCACCCCACTCAGCCTTCTGCCTCCTTGTATCCCATGAGGCTAGGGCCTGTTGCTCCCTTTCAGTCTCCAGAGCTGTGCTGTATCAGCTCAGTGGCTCTGAGAGAGGAGTGTCCCACCACAGTCCCACCCTCCTTCCCTCTGGACATGAGAGACCAGAAGTTTCAAATGGGGATCTCATGTACTTGATTGACATCAGCCCCAGAGGGCACTGAGACTTGACCCACAGTCCATGGGAACATCCTCCCTTGGCACTTTTCACAGCCATACCCCTCCCAGCACACCCAAGCCCAGGTGAGCTGGCTCAGACCCCTCCCAGGGGCCAGGGCCTCAGAGACCTCTCATGTGGAGCCTACTGGCCAGGGTGGGGCCTGCCACCTGCTCCTGCATTTCATGGGGCACAAACCCCTCAGTAGCCCCAATCTTCTGCTGGCCTGTGACACTGAGCCTGACTCATGTCCAGACCTGTGACTTTTCCTTATGGAAAGCAGCATGAAGGCCCTTCTGCGCCTTCTGGGAGTGTGTGTGCAAAGTGTGTGTGTGTGGTGTGTGTGGTGTGCAGGTGTGCACATGTGTGTTGAATGACAGAGTGCTCAGGAGGCTGTGTCCAGGGTTGAGTGAACCCCTGCTTTGTCCTACATCTGGTGGGCATCCCCCCTGCCCAGGACACCTGGACTTTGTCTCCGGTAGCCTGACTAGCAAAAGGCTGGCAAGTCTTTCTAGAAACCTACGCACTGCCTGGCCCGTCTGCAGTTGCAGACACTTCCTTAACAGGAGCAGGTCGTGCACCTGCTGTTCCTTCCAGGGGTACCTGTCTCCTTCCACACAGGTCTGTGTTGTGTCTGAACCTAGTGCATCTGTTGTGTCTGTGTAGTGTCTTTGTGTCACCGTTCTCGTGGGTGTCTGCACGGTTCCCGGTCGCCGTTCTGTGGCGCATCGCTCTCACAGAGGGTGCGGATCAGGCGGCATGCCGCATGTTGTCGTCTAGCAGTGGCTTTTTCTTAGATAATTGTGCTTCCTCAGTGCCCGTTGGGTTGTGGCATCCTTGGATCTGCGGGGATCTCCTGTTTGCATGTTCCTCGGGGTGGTGTGTTCCTTGCTCCTTTGGTCCTATGCGTGTTCCCTTGCCTGCATGGACTTCTCCGGTTCTGTGTTGTGTGCTGAGTGCTGCCCAGTGTTCTGTGATCACCCATGTAGCTACCGTAAAACGGCTGGGTAAACAAACCAGGGGTGTCTGGGAGGTCAAGAGAGAGATCAGAGTCCCTCTCTCCTCCCTCTCCCCAGACACACCAGGAAGTATCTCTAACATGTAGATTGAGCACAAGCCTGAATGGTCCCCATGGTTGGGAGAGAGAGCACGAGCTTGGATCACCTTTCCAGACCAGATCGAGCCCCACCCTCACTCTAGCCGTCTGGGAGCCACCATCAGGCAAAGCCCAGAGCCGGCTGTGCCCGGTGCACTCCTGCCAGCCCCTGCCACCAGCCCCAGCCCCTGCCAATGCGGACCCCAGACCACCTGCACCCAGATAGGTGAGGTGGGAGCTGTCCGTTCAGGACCACAAGCCATCCTCTGCCCTGGCTAGAGGGCAGAGCACACCCTAGTGCTTATGCCTCTGCCCTTCTGCCTATCGGCCCCTCCTCCCTTCTCCTCTCCCCTGTCGCACCCATGGTGCCAGGGACAGAAGCTTACACCTAGCTCCCGCCCCACCCCTAACTGGAGTCCGTGCCAAGCCCCTCCCCTCCTTCACTGTGTTCACACTTGGCACTTTGCTGGCCTCAAGAAAGGTAGATGACAGCCACAAATCTAATCCACATAGTTTCCATCGACTCCGTAATCTGATTGATGTTCCCCTTGCACTGAATAATACATGCCTCTCTCAGGTAAGCCATTTTATAAAACCAGAAGGTAAAACACACTGTCCAGACAGTGTTTGCTTTTGCTGATGGTGTCGGACAGCACCCTGGGCGTCGGGGTGGGAGAGCTGCCACGGAGGCTCCCCGGGCCTTGGGGGGCTGAGATCCCACTTGAATAAGCCTTCTTGCTTTTGATAACACAGTATTATTTCTCTTACTGTAGAAGAAAAAGTTTATTACCAAACAAGAGTATTTTTATGAATGAATAGGACAAACCTATAAATTATCTCAACCTATATCTCCCTCGAAGATACTTTCAGGCTCCGCCAAAATGTAGGACTGAAAGCATGTATTTTGGAAGAAAGAGATACATTTTGTATGCTTTCTTTTCCTTTTGTAGATTTCCAGTTTATTTTCTAAGACTGCAAAGATCACTTTGTCACCAGCCCTGGGACCTGAGACAAGGGGGTGTCTTGTGGGCAGTGAGGGGGAAGGAGAGGCTGGCCTGAGGTTCATAGCCATCCCAATGAGCTCCAGTGAGGGGCCACCAGTTCTCAAAGGTGTGTTGGGGACTAGGAGATCAAAAAAGGCTTTTGATGGTGGGCTCTGTCCTGGAGCTGACTGGTTAAGTGGAATGAGTTGAGGATTTGAATTCCAGTTCCAACCTTGCTGGAAGAAACTAGAGTTCTTATGGTCAGCATCAGGGGCCTAGAACCCTTAGGAATCCAAGTGTGGCTTGAAGCAGTCGTGACTTCATCTCTTAAAACACAGCGTGCAAATTTACTCAGCTACTGACGGGAAATGTATTGCTTCTGTGCGCAGTGGACTTAACGTGCAATTTGTTAAAAGGGAACAAGTCATTGAGAAACAAAAGCCCAATACTTAGAGTCCCAATTTTGTCTTATTTGCCAAAAAAAGCAACCCCCCAGAGTTGATATTGTTACAATGTACATACTGTAAAATAGGAGAGAATTGATGTATCTTACTTTTTCATTATTTGCTAACCAAAGCTGTACATTTTTCATACAATCTGCAGCCTTTTGGGTATCAAAGGGGTTAAAAAAAATCCCCTCCCATCAGCCATTCTGGAAATGCTCTATTTCTACTGGTATTCTTGCTTTCTTTCTTTTTTTCCCATTTTCTTGCTGAGATGACATGAATTGTTGAGTTTATTTTTACACAGTAAAGAGTGAAGAAAGACTGTGGTCTTAGACTCTCTGTGGTATGTGTGTGTGTGTGTGTGTGTGTGTGTGTGTGTGTGTGTGTGTGTGTGTGTGTGTGTGTGTGTGTGTGTGTGTAGGCTGAGGTCAGCATTGGTTGTCTTCCTCAGTGGCTCTCCACTTTTGTTTGTTTTCTGGAGACAGGGTCTCCCTGTAGCCCCAGCTGTCCTGGAACTCACTA
>NW_008328704.1:1649513-1654519 GCF_000622305.1 Nannospalax galili
AGTTCCAGGTCAGCTGGGGCTACAGGGAGACCCTGTCTCAAAAAGACCAAAAAAAAAATTTTTTTTTAATTTTATGTGTTTGAATGTTTTGCCTGCCTGTATGTAAGTGCTAGATTCCCTGGAGCTAGAGTTACAAAGTTTGTTAGCCACCATGTGGGTGCTGAGAGTTGAACCCAGGTCCTCTACAAGAGCAGCTAGTGCTCTTAACTGCTGAACCATCTCTCCAGTCCCTCTCCATCGTGTGTGTGTGCGTGTGTGTGTGTGTGTGTGTGTGTGTGTGTGTGTATTATTTTTGGTTTTATTGAGACAGGGTCTCCCGGTAGCCCCAGCTGGAACTCGCTATGTAGACCAGGCTGGCCTTGAACAGAGATCTGCCTGTCTCTGCCTCCTGAGTGCTGGGACTAAACGTGCACCACCATGCCTGGTTCCACCTTATTTTAAAAGACAACTTCTCTCATTGAACCCGGAGATTACCAGTTGAGCTAAACTGGCTGGTCAATGCGTTCCTTGGGTTTGTCTGCCTGTACTCCACTCCCAAGCTCTGGGATTACAACCACTGTTCCTAGCTTGTCCGTAAGTGCTGGGGATCTAAGTCAGGTCTTCATGCTTATACCTCCCCAGCCATTCTAAAACTGGCCAGTGTCGTCAGCTGGGACACAAATGACTCTTCCCTGCCTGGGATGTGGGCCTTGTGTTAGCATTGCTCTATGCCCCTCACCAGCCACCCCCCCCAAACCCTGGGGTGTTGGGATGTGAATTCCCCATCTCCCGGGGGCAGGTGACAGGCAGTAAGCCAAAGTGACTTCGAAATTCCCCCTATGGCCATGCTGGGCCTGGAGTGCAGACTAATTCAGGGTCCCCCTCCATGTGCACCCACCCCTGCTAGGTGTATGGAGGAGCCTAGGAGCCTGGGATTCCCACACAAACATGTCTGTCCTCCTCTGCTGGATTCCCATATGCCTCTCTTTTGGAGCTCCCAGACCACTCTCCAAATAGCTATGAAACAGAGTGGTTGATAGTAATTGCCAGGTTGCTTGGTCCCCGCCCCCCACCCTCCACACACACATTCAGGTCTTCCCCACCACCCCCATTCACACATTGGTGTTTTGCGGTACCTGCAGAGGTCAGAAGAGGGCATTGGAGCCCCTGGAACTGGAGTTATGGATGGTGGATGGTTGTTGGCTGCCATGTGGGGGCTGGGATTTGAACCCTGGTCTTCCGCAAAAACAGCCAGTGCTCTTAAGCCAGCCCTTTATTTTTCTTTTATACGGTGCTCATTTCGTTACAGAGCTGCGCTTCCCCCCTGTGCCTTAGGTACCCGCTGTGTCCCCTGCCCTCACCCAGCCAGCCATTAAAGGGCTCTATGCAAAGTGACCCACCAAACTTCCCAGAGCCCCTGGCTCTTCTTACGTGTGGGAGGTGAGGACTGGGAGAGCCTTGAGAGTCATCTCATCTAACGCCTCGTTTTGGCTTTTGTTCTGGCTACTGTGACAAAATACTCTGACAAAAGCAGCTCAGGGGAGAAAGTTTGCTGCGGGTGGTCAGTTCCAGGTTATGCTCCATCATTGCGGGTTCCTCGCAGAAGCAGTAGCTGACCCAGCTAGGCACATTACATCCATGGTCAAGAAGCAGGGAGCAGAGGCTGGAGAGATGCTCAGGGGTTCGGTGGGGCCAGGGAGATGCTCAGTGGTCACTCGGTGCTGGAGAGATGCTCATCAGATAAGAGTGGCTGCTGCTCTTGGAGAGGACCTCAGTTCTGGTCCCAGCATCCACACGGCAGCTCGCACAACCTCCCATAACTCCAGCTAAGGGGATCCAGCATTTCCTCCTGGCCTCCATGGACAACAGGTCCACAGATGGTACACATACATACATACAAGCAAACACTCATGCACATAAATAAATCTCTAAGGGAGTGGAGATCAAAGAATGGAAACCCTTCACCAGTGTGCCTTCAGGCCAGTCTAAGGTAGACACTCCTTTATAGAGACTCCCTTTCCAACTGGTTCCAAATTTTTTCAGGTTGGCAATTAACACTAACCATCAACCCCACCCCATCCTCACTCCCCACCCCACCACTAGTCAGAAGATTGAGGCCCAGAGAGGCTGTGAAGCTCGTTCAAAGTTGCACAGCTTGATTATGCTAAGGCTGGAATTAGAACCCAGGATTCCTGACTCCCAGCACAGTGCGTTCCTCTGAGGAGCTGGACAACAGGTGAGCTGTAATGTGGGGCTGACAGTGGGCTGTGGGGATATGATGAGAAAGTGTGTGCCAGGGCCTGGCACAAATGGGTTCCCGCGGGGTGGGTCCCCCCTTTCCTCTCCCCTTTCTACCACACGCAGAGCCATCCTGGGACACCCCCCTCACTGGGGCTGTCATCACCAGGAGGGCTGGGCACTGCCCAGTGGCCCCTCCCCATGAGCTGTTCCTTCCTGGGATTCCAAAGACCCCAGAGGATATGGAACTGCTGCTAGGCCGTGAGGTGCTGGTGCTTAATGTGGTTTGAGACGGGAGTTTGGTCTTCAGTGTGGTGCTGCTGGGAGATCAGAACTTTAAGAGGTGGAGGTTCTTAGATCACTGGGCTGCTGCCCTGGGAAGGGACTGTCTGGGTCCTGTTTGTCTGCCATGACGTCCTCTCCGAGTATAGGACACATGAAGTCACCCATGCCCAGACATCAGCCTCCTAAACTGTGACCCAAATAAACCTCTTGCCTTTCTAAAATTAACCTGCCTCAGGTATTTTCATTATGGCAGTGAAGGCCACACTCATGCAGGGATCTTTCTGAGGTTGAGGTCTACAACCTCGAGGTTGTAGGCCATACACTCCCAAGTCCCCAGGGAGTCTCTGTTGGATGGCTCCTCAGTTCTCAGCTCCTGAGGGTCATCTCCCCCTAAACCAGGCAGGCCCTCAGGAGCTTAGTCTTTGGGTCACCACATTCTGACCAGCTCCTCATCAGACTTCTATCCCTATCCCCCGGGATCAGAGGAGGCTGGACCAAGCCTTGGAAGATACAGGGGTGGATGGACGCAGCCCACTGCCACTGCAAGGCCGGCATGAATCTTTGGCTCCAACTGCACGGAGTTCTTTCTGCTGTCTGTGTTAGGCCTGTGGTGCTCAGGCAAGCTGGCATGTGTGTGGCCGGGCACTCAGCTCCAGGGCAGAGCAGCCTGGGTGCAGAAGCCCTGACCTGCTTGTTGCTGTGCCCCTTCCCTCCAGGCAGCTGGGTGGACCGTCCCAGCATTCCCTTCTTTACTGACCTCTGAGGAGGACACCCACTCCTGAGTGTGTCCCACACTCAGGTGGCCCCTGAAACCTTAGCTTCTGGAAACACTGCCCCCGGGAGCAGAATGTTCCTCCTCTCACAGACCAACCCAGCCTCGTCCCTGGAAGTAAACTGCATTCATACTCAGCAGCTCATGCTCCCATGGATGAAATGGAACATCCAAGAAATGTTTCCAGCAGAATTTTTTGTTTTGAGACAGGGTCTCATTCTGTAGCCCAGGCTGACTTAGAAGTCACTATATAGCCCATGCTGGCCTCAAACTCACAGTAATCCTCTTGCCTCAGCCTACCAAGTACTGGGATCACAGGCATGAGCCACCAGTTAACAGCAGATTATTTTCTTTATCCTTTTGAGGTAAGGTCTCACTATGTAGCCCTGGGCATCCTGGAATTCACAGAAATCCACCTGCCTCTGCCTCCTGTGTTCTGGGATTAAAGATGTGTGCCACCATCTTGGGCAGCAGAATTAAGATCTGAAAATCATTTTGTCTCCTAGTTCCTCAAAGAAGGACATTTGTGCCTTCTGAGGCTGACCTGGTCACTCTGGGAAGTAGATAGTGGTCTCCCTCATCCTGCTTCTGGCTTACAATGACAGGATAGGGCTGGATACTGTCCCTGGAGCTTAAGGACCAGCCCCCCAGTCCCTCTGGACAGTTAGTTGTGTCAGCAGAAGCTCCAGGCCCTGGCTTCCTGTTCAGCAGAAACCTGCCCCTTACCCCCTGTGGTCAGACTTTTCTACTCTGGTGAGCTTCCCTAGGGGTGTCCAGGATCCTTCCCCAAACCCTCAGGCCAGACTCCTTCCTTCTGACCACATAGGCATCCACTTTTTTGAATGCTAGTAGTGGGCCTAGAAGCTTCTCAGTTCCCATGCAGATAGAGGTGCAAGGTCCTGGGTGCTGCTCAACCACCCTAATGCATTTGGCGATCTCTTACTTGGGAAGGTACAGGGACTGACCAGAGGGCTGCAGGAGCTGAAACAGCCAGGGCCTAGGCAGCAAATCCATCCACTCCCTTCTGCTTCTGCATACCTGCTACAAGCAGACACCTGGGCCAGGGCCTGTCAGGCAAAAGAGAAGCCCAGCTTGGAGGCCCAGCTCAGGACCCTGGGCCAGATCCAGCATGGCATGACGGGGAAGCCACTGGCGGGAGAGGGGGGCGGTGTGCGTGTGCACACTCTGCTCATAAGACACTGCCAAGGAGGCCGTCTGTCCCCTGTTTGATTTCTGTGCTTCTCAATTCAGGCCAAGGTAGGGGTCCATCTGCTCAAGTGGGCAGAGAGAAAACATTTTCACTGTGCAGAGAATTGGCTTCAGAGGGAACCTGGTCTCAGCACAGAACCAGCAGGGAACAGCGCTGGCAGGTGGTGCTGGGGCTCTGCCTAGAGGCATTGCCCTGTGAGCCAGGACAGGGGCAGGGGAGATGGGGGTGGGGAGAGGGATGGTTCTACCCCTGCAGGCCCAGCAGCAAGTCCCTTCCTGTGGGGCTCTGCATGGGGCATGCACAAGGGAACTGCCTCTTTCTCTCTCAACAATAAGATGCAACTCACAAACCATGTTCACCTGTATAAAGAGCGTATCTGTACATGGTGGCGCACGCCTTTAATCCCAGCACTCGGGAGGCAGAGGCAGGCGGAGCTCTGCGATTTCGAGGCCAGCCTGGTCTACATAGTGAGTTCCAGGCCAGCTGGGGCTACAGAGACCCTGTCTCAAAAAGACGAAAAAA
>NW_008328704.1:1654787-1660146 GCF_000622305.1 Nannospalax galili
TATGTGGTGTAGGGCAGTGCATATGTACGTGTGTGTGTGTGGTGTATAGTGTGTATGCGTGTGTGTGGTGTAGGGCATAGTGTGTATATACATGTGTGGGTGTGTGTGTGGTGTAGGGCATAGTGTGTATGTACGTGTGTGTGGTGTAGGGCATAGTGTGTATGTACATGTGTGTGTGTGTGTGTGTGTGTGTAGGGCATAGTGTGTATGTACGTGTGTGTGGTGTAAGACATGGTGTGTATATATGTGCGTGAGTATGGTGTAGGGCATAATGTGTATGTACATGTGTGTGTGTGTGTGTGTGTGTGTAGGGCATAGTGTGTATGTACGTGTGTGTGGTATAGGGCATAATGTGTATGTACATGTGTGTGTGTGTGTGTGTGTAGGGCATAGTGTGTATGTACGTGTGTGTGGTGTAAGACATGGTGTGTATATATGTGCGTGAGTATGGTGTAGGGCATAATGTGTATGTACATGTGTGTGTGTGGTGTAGGGCATAGTATGTATGTACATGTGAGTGTGTGTGTGGTGTAGGGTATAGTATGTATGCACATGTGTGTGAGTGTGGTGTAGGGTACAGTGTGTATGTACATGTGTGGTGTAGGGTATAGTGTGTATGTACATGTGTGGTGTAGGGTATAGCGTGTATGTACATGTGTGGTGTAGGGTATAGTATGTATGTATGTATGTATGTACGTGTGTGTGGTGTAGGATAGTGTATGTACGTGTGTGTGTGTGTGTGTGTAGGATATAGGGTGTATTTACGTGTGTGTGTGGTGTAGGATATAGTGTATATGTACGTGTGTGTGTGTGTGGTGTAGGATATAGTGTGTATGTACGTGTGTGTGTGTGGTGTAGGATATAGTGTATATGTACATGTGTGTGTGTGTGGTGTAGGATATAGTGTATATGTACATGTGTGTGTGTGTGTGGTGTAGGATATAGTGTATATGTACGTGTGTGTGTGGTGTAGGATATAGTGTGTATGTACGTGTGTGTATGTGTGTGGTATAGGATACAGTGTGTATGTACATGAGTGTGAGTGTGGAGGCCAGAGGGGGATGTTGACCATTTCCCTCCATCATTTTCTTCTTCATTCCCTAACGGAACCAGAAGCTCACCATTTGGGTACAACAAATTCCCCAGATCAACCTGTCTCCAACCCCTCTATTCTGGGATTATAGATGCATGTGACCAATGCCCAGCTTTCATATGGGTTCCAGGATTCGAACTCAGGTCCTCAAGCTTGCATAGCAAGAGCTCTTACTGAGCTATCTTCTGAGGCCCCTCCCTCTAAAACATGATTACATTTTATTTTGTGTGGGTGTGTTTACATTCATGTGCCATGGGCCCCCACATGCCACCATGCACGTGTGAAGGTCAGAGGACAACTTACAGGAGTTGCTTCTCTCCTTCCATCATGTGGATATCAAAGTCAAGTTGTCAGGCTTGATGTCAGGAACCTTTACCTCATGAGCCCTTTCACTGCCCCAGACCCCTTCCTTTTTCCGGGGAGAAGGGTAGTTTTGAGGCAAGATTGCACATGATCCCAAGCTATTCTGGCAAGCCTTTTTACCCTGTAAACACACACAATGTCTGCGGTTTTAACCTTTCCCAGCGTGCATTAATGGCAGTGCTGTGTAACCCTCGCTGTTGTCTGTACGCAGAGCTTTTACATTCCCACAACTCCAGACTTTGTACTCATTAAAAAAAAGCCCCATTCTGTCCCTAGTCTCAGCTCCGCTTCAAATCATGTGCATACATGTGCGCGCGCGCACACGCGCGCGTGCGCGTGTGCGTGTGTGTGTGTGTGTGTGTGTGTGTGTGTGTGATGCTGGGCTGGAACCCTGGGCTTTGACCACTTACCAAACGCTACCAGGGAGCCACAGTCACAGCCCCACAGCTCTGAATCTATCCTGTCTCCATGATCTGCCTGGTTAAGGTGCCTCACAGACGTGGAGCTGCACAGTGCTTGTCCTCTGGTGACTTGACTTCCCCCCACCAGCTTCCAGCTCCCTTGGTGTGACAGCGCACACCAGGCTTTCTTCCTGACACTGCAGGCAGTTACACTGTGTTTCGCTTTTGCCTAACCACCCCTCAGCTGCTGATGGACATGATAAGAACGTGGTAAGTGCCCTTTGAGGCTCTACTTTTGAGTCTCTTGGGTACATACTCAGAATTGCTAGATCATGTGATAAGTCTATGTTTAGCTCCCAAGGGACTGCCAAACTATTCCACAGTGACTTCATCACCTCACACCCGCAACACACAAGGCATGGTTCTGCATATCCTTACCAACACTTGTTATTCCAGATTTTTTTAAAATTGTAACTGTCTTAGTGGGTGTGAAGCAGCATCTCGTTGAGGCTCTCCTTGAATTCTCCGAGTGACCAGTGACATGCACTCTTTCTTCATGTGCTTTTTCACCATTTGTATATCTTCAAGGCAAGATCAGGTCAAATGGGATCATAGTGAGCTCTAAGTTCAATGTGTCTCGCATCCCTAAAAGAAATAACCATTCAGGGGCGGAATAGATGGTTCAGTGGTTAAGCGCACTGGCTGCTCTTACACAGGACCTGGGTTTGGTTCCCAGCACCCACATGACAGCTCACAACTCCCTGTAACTCCAGTTCCAGGGGATCCAACACCCCCTCTGGCCTCCATAGGCACTAGGTATGCATGTGGTGCACATACATACATGAAGGCTAAAAACTCAATTACATAAAAACAAACCTTTAAGAACAAAAAAGAAATAATTATTTGCCTGTCCTTTTAAAAAAGATTTACTAGCCGGGTGTGGTGGCGCATGCCTGTAGTCTCAGCACCTGGGAGACAGAGGCAGGTGGATCTTTGTGAGTTCAAGGCCAGCCTGGTCTACATAGTGAGTTCCAGGACAGCTGGGGCTAAAGGGAGACCCTGCTTCAAAAAGACAAAAAAAAAAAAAATTTACTTTTGGGGCTGCAGGGATGGCTCAGCGGTTAAGAACACTGGCTGTTTTTGCAGAAGACCAGGGTTTGAATCCCAGAACCCACATGGCAGCTAACAACTGCCCGTAACTCCAGTTCCAGGGGATCTGACAGCCTCTTCTGTCCTCCATGGACACTGTACGACACAGGTGCACTTACCTACAAGCAGGCAATACATGCATACACATAAAATAAAAAAATAAAATATTTTTTTAAAAAAGATTTACTTTTATGTGTGTCTGTGTGCATGCATGTGGCCATGGAAACCAGGAAAGGGTGCTGTATCCTCCCTTGGAGCTGCAGTTGCAGGTGGTTGGGAGCTGACTGATGTGGGTGCCAGGAACTGAGCCCAGGTCCTCTGCAAGTGCTCTTAACCACTGAGCACCTCCAGCTCCCATTTGTCCTGCTTTGAATTCAGTTTTTTGTTGGCTGTTTGTTCAAGCACATGGTACAGTCCGGGTATCAACCAGGTGCACAACCGTTTTATGTTTCGATGATGCCCTGCATTGTCTGTGGTTTTGGTGTTAGAGCCAAGAAATCATCTGCCTGACGGAACCCTACGGGTCCCTGCCCCCAGGAAAATCAGTCTTCCTGCCCTGAAACTCATTACAGTGCCCCTCCCTTCCAGGGTACCCCCTCGCAGTGAGGCTGGGGCTGGCCAGCCAGGGCTGGCCACCCACGCCTTGAACTCTGTGGGCTGAGGCCCTGGTTGTTTGTTCTCGGAGCAGTCCCTTCTGGCTTGAAGATTCTTGGCTCTGGGCTTTGCTCTTCTGAATCAGTTCTCGAAGAATCACAGAATGTCAGCACAGATGTAGAAAGCAGAAAACCCCCACAGAAATGCTCCTTGAAACAAGAACTGGCTGCTTTCGCATACTAGGGGAGCACTGCGATTCCCAGGCCACCCTGACTGTTGAGGAAAACACCCCCACCCCATGGCTTTGCTGGGTCTCCCCCGTCTGGGGTCCAACTTGGGAGGAAAAGGTGACGGGAAGTGTGTGGAAATGCTTGCACAAAACATGGAAAGGCTGTGGTTTTCTAGGCACCTGGGAGAGAACAGGTAAGAATTGGGAGAAAAATACTGTGCAGGAAGGGTCCAGAAGGGCAGGGGCACGGCTGGGATCCAGGGTGCTGGCTGCCAACACGCACCCCAAGTTGTTGTTAAGTGCCGTCTCTCTACACCAGGGCACACCTGGTCCACACCTGTGTGAGATGGTGTAGATGAAGGAGCTTGGGGGTGTCCAGCATGAACAGGCATGAGGTCCTTGGCAGACAAAGGGGACACCAAGGGAGATGATGGGATGTGGGATCCACCACGTGCAGACAGAGTCCAAATTCACATCCACGTAGAACCTGTGAATGAGGCCTTTGTTGGAAACACCATCAAGTGAAGATGAGGTCGAAGGGGAGCTGGGTGAACCCCGTATTCTGTGAGAGAACAAGCCAGGTGTGGTGCCTTTTGCATGTGATCTCAGCACTTGAAAGGGTGAGGATCCAGTAGGAGGGCCAGCAGTCCACAAGAAGAGAACAGACTGGGGAGGAACGTGGGGTCAGCAAGGATGGGAGCGACGTGTGTGAACAGAGGGGTGGCATGGCAGCCAGGGCTGAGACTGAGCCTGGGGCAAGCCCCTCATTGCAAGGCGCCAACACCACTAAGTCCTTGATGTCAGCTTCCAGAATTGTTAGAACAAATCCCATGCCCCAGCTGCCCATTGGTTATGGCCACCCAGGTTAGCTCAGGGCTGTGCTGGACAGCGTCAATGGTAACTTGACACCCCTGAGGGACCCTCAGCTGGGGAATTTCCTTTTTTTTTTTTTTTTTTTTGTCTTTTTGAGACAGGTCTCCCTGTAGCCCCAGCTGTCCTGGAACTCACTACGTAGACTAGGCTGGCCTTGAATTCTCAGAGATCCGCCAGCCTCTGCCTCCTGAGTGCTGGGATTAAAGGCCTGTGACACCCGGCTAGAATTTCCGTTTTTGAGACAGGGTCTCCCTGTAGCGCCAGCTGGCCTGGAACGCACTATGTAGTCCAGGCGGTCCTCTACGCCACCACACCCTGGCTGAGGAATTTCCTCTATCATTAGAATGGCCTTGGGGATGTCTTTGAGAATTTTTCATGATTGCTAAGTGATATGGGAGGGCCCAACGCAGTGTGGGTGGTACCAGCCCTGGGCAGCAGGTTGAACACAGACCAAAGGAGCAGGCCAGGAAGTAGCATTCCTCTGTGGTGATCCTCTCTGTGGTGATCCTCTGTGGTGATCCTCTCTGTGGTGTTCCTCTGTGGTGTTCCTCTCTGTGGTGATCCTCTCTGTGGTGTTCCTCTGTGGTGATCCTCTCTGTGGTGTTCCTCTTTGGTGATCCTCTCTGTGCTGTTCCTCTGTGGTGATCTTCTGTGGTG
>NW_008328704.1:1662228-1662879 GCF_000622305.1 Nannospalax galili
CCTCTGTGGTGATCCTCTGTGGCGTTCCTCTCTGTGGTATTCCTCTGCGGTGTTCCTCTCTGTGGTGTTCCTCTGTGGTGATCCTCTCTGTGGTGTTCCTCTGTGGTGATCCTCTGTGGCGTTCCTCTCTGTGGTATTCCTCTGCGGTGTTCCTCTCTGTGGTGTTCCTCTGTGGTGATCCTCTCTGTGGTGATCCTCTGTGGTTCCTCTCTGTGGTGTTCCTCCCTGTGGTGATCCTCTCTGTGGTGTTCCTCTCTGTGGTGATCCTCTCTGTGGTGTTCCTCTGTGGTGATCCTCTGTAGTGATCCTCTCTGTGGTGTCCCTCTGTGGTGATCCTCTGTGGCGTTCCTCTCTGTGGTATTCCTCTGCGGTGTTCCTCTCTGTGGTGTTCCTCTGTGGTGATCCTCTCTGTGGTGATCCTCTGTGGTGTTCCTCTCTGTGGTGTTCCTCTGTGGTGATCCTCTCTGTGGTGATCCTCTGTGGTGTTCCTCTCTGTGGTGATCCTCTGTGGTGATCCTCTCTGTGGTGTTCCTCTGTGGTGATCCTCTGTGGTGTTCCTCTCTGTGGTGATCCTCTGTGGTGATCCTCTCTGTGGTGTTCCTCTGTGGTGATCCTCTGTGGTGTTCCTCTCTGTGGTGATCCTCTGTGGTG
>NW_008328704.1:1664055-1689406 GCF_000622305.1 Nannospalax galili
CCTCTGTGGTGATCCTCTGTGGTGTTCCTCTCTGTGGTATTCCTCTGCGGTGTTCCTCTCTGTGGTGTTCCTCTGTGGTGATCCTCTCTGTGGTGATCCTCTGTGGTGTTCCTCTCTGTGGTGTTCCTCTGTGGTGCTCCTCTCTGTGGTATTCCTCTGTGGTGTTCCTCTGTGGTGATCCTCTGTGGTGATCCTCTCTGTGGTGTTCCTCTGTGGTGATCCTCTCTGTGGTGATCCTCTGTGGTGTTCCTCTCCATCTTCAGCTCGTACCTTGGTGATGGACTATCACTTGCAAGAGTTAAGGTGCAATAAATCCTTTCTTCCCCGAGTTCTTTCTGGTCAAAGTGTTTCATCATAGTAACAGAAAGGAACCAGAACGGGGGCTGAGGCTCCACATGAATAGAGAAGGGAAGACTCTCAGGCTGGACACTGGGGCGTACCCCGTGGTGGATGCAGGGCAATCTGCAGGTCATACTCCAGCTGGGGGCTGGCTCCTGATGGTGAAAGAGCTAGACCCACTTTGGACAAGGCAGGGCAGCTCTCCAGCTTCTGTTCTCTGTGTCTCTCCAGTCACCAGGCTGCTGCCCTCTGGGTGTCTGATAGTGGACAGGGGGAGACTGCAAGGCTGTTGGTTCAAAACCATGCTGCACTGTCTCACCTGAGGCCACTTAGGAGCGTGAGCCCCAAACACTGTCAGGGTTGCTAAGAAAGAATGTCAAGTGGCTTGGGAAGCCATGAGATGCTGATGTGTCAGCCAGACTTTCCCTGTTGTGAGATGAAGGTGGGACAGGGGCCAGGAGACATGAGTCCAGGGAGTGCAGAAGCATGAAGAGCTAGCCCAGTAAATGGCGCCTTCGTTTACTTCTCTATGGCTGTGATAAACACCATGACCAAAAGCATTGGGAAGGAAGGGGTTTATTTCAGCTTACAGGTCACAGTCCATCGTTGAGAGCCAGAGCAGGAACTTGAACAGAGACCATAGAGGAACTCTACTTACTGGCTTATACTGGCTTGGGCTCAGCCTTTCTTTCTTTCTTTTTCTTTTTAATTAATTAATTTTTGTCTTTTTTTTTTTTTTTTTTTTTTGAGACAGGGTCTCCCTGTAGCCCCAGCTGTCCTGGAACTCACTATGTAGACCAGGCTGGCCTTGAACTCACAGAGATCCACCTGCCTCTGCCTCTGCCTCCCAAGTGCTGGGACTACACACCTGGCTCTATTTATTTTTATTTTATGTGTATGCATGTACTGCCTGCATGTAAATAAGTGCACCTGTGCCGTGCAATGCCTTCAGAGGTCAGAAGAGGCTCTCAGATCCCCTTCTTTTATTTTTATTTTTTATATTTTTTGAGCTGTAGCTCCAACTGGCCTGGAACTTACCACGTAGACCAGGCTGGCCTTGAACTCACAGAGATCTACCCGCCTCTGCCTCCCAAGTGCTGGGATTAAAGGCATGTGCCACCATACTTGGCCTCAGCCAGCTTTTCTTACACAACCCAAGATCACCTGCCCACAGTGGGCTGGACCCTCCCACATCCCTCAACAAACAAGATAATTCCCCATAGACATGGCCAATAGGGCAATCTGATCTGGGCAGTGCCTGGACTGGACTTACTTTTCCCAGGAGACTCTTGGTTATCCAATTGAGAATAAAAAACGAACCAGATACCGGGAAGGCATCCAGATATTATGAAGGGGAAGCAGACAGGTAGGGGCAGCATGACCAAGAGAAACAGCACTGGGGTGGGGCCAAGGAGTAGCCAGGATCAGACCTCACGGACCTTAAGGAAGTCAGGCCGCTGGGGACGCCTGGGGACCATTTTGTGGCTAGACAATGTCACTTGACACATCAGACAAGGCCACCCTGACTGAGCTAGATGGAGATGAACAAGATCTCTTGACCTCTCTCTGAACATAGGCATGGGCATCATCCAAGTCTGAGGCAAGGCCCTATGGCCCTGCACCCCCTTTTCTGAACAACGCGATCACCGTACTGCTGTCAGATTTGACATCATCTTGTGCATTCTTCCCAATTCTTACTGAGATTCAAGACCTTCAATTGTAGCTTCCTCATAGCCTCCAGGTCAGCCCTGCTCGCTTGAATCTCCCAAGACCAGTTCCTATAGGTCCTTCCTAAATCCCTCCCGCTGAGATAAGTGGTTCCCTGAGGTGTGGGGTGCAGCTTCTCTGATGGCCACCAGCTGGTTGTGTGTCTTGACTCCCCTGCAGTGTGTGCGGGCTGTGGCTGGACAGTGAAGGATACTTCATGCATACTGTGGAAAGGACACCCGGTTCTACTGATATTGAAGCCACTGAATAGTTTGAAGCAGAGAAGTGGGAAGTGATTTGGGAAAGAAACATTCTGGGGGAACAGTGCAGGCTCTGTCTGGGGGTGGAGGCATCTGGAAGTAGGTTTCCTGTGGCTGTGGAGTGGGGGCAGGGGCTCTTTCTGTCCTGTAGGATGAGCCTGGGTGCCAGGACTGGAACATGCAGGGACCTCGGAAAACCTGAACTGCTCTCTGGGGGGGCTGACGGAAGAAAACAGTGAGCTGGCCAGGGCTGTTGCCTCCACTGCCTCTAAGCAGCCGGAGAGTCTGAGTGTCACAGTGGAGGAGCAACACAGAGCTCGACTGCTGTCACCCTGATTTCCCTGAGCTGGCCACCATGCTCAAGACAGTCTTTAAGACACAAGACTCGGGAAAGACAAGAGCAGCCCAGACCTGCAAAAGTACAAAGGAATGTTGACGTGGGGGGTGACACTAAAGCTAGAGACAGAGCTGAGGTCATTCTCATGAACCTGAAGCTGTGTTCTTCAAGGATGGGTGGGGCCTGGGTATACTATAGACAACTACAACTAACAGTGGGAAAGGTGAACTCAAAGCCCCAGGCCAGAGATGCCTCCGCAGGTAAAGGTGCCTGCAACCCTGCCTAACAGCCTGAATTCGATCCCTAGAAACTATACATGGTGGAAGAAGACTCCTCTAAGTTGTCCACACAGGCTGCAGCATGACTATACCCCTACACATACACACACTACAAAACATACCACCAACTTAACTGAAAAAAGCCCCAGAATGCCTTGTGTGCCTTTCCAGTGTGTCTGCTCTTTTGGTGACTCCTGTGTTCCCCAGAGCAGAGGCAGTGTTCGCATGGGTCCCTTGCTGCCACCATTGTCTGACCTGGCTACGTGTGTTACCCCTGGATCATCCCTGGGCATCTGGAGGTTGTGGCCTCATCTGGACCAGCAGCTTCCCCAGGTCCATTGCAGTCCTTGCCTCAAAATGGAGCACCCACCAGCACTCCTAGGGGTCTGTCTCTTCAGGGGATGCTGCAGCCACGGGACCCAGGGGCCACAAGTGTGCCTGTCACATTTGTGAGCACAGGTCCTCGGGTCCTGGGGCTGCCATTAAGTGTAAGTGGGGCAAGGAGGAAAGGATACTCCATTTGTCCCACTAAATGCCTCGGGACCATGGGGAGGGACAGACACATCCTATCCATTTTCTTAGGAACGTCCATAAGGCGTTAAGACAAAAAAGCCTAGAAGAAAACTTCTGGTGTCAACGTGGTCCAGTACGGTCTAGATCAAAGACTTTCCTGTTTTCAAAAGTCTCCCAAGTTTTCTACACCGAACGCGTGTTAGTTATGTAACTTAAAAATCTTGCTTATTTTAAAGCCGAATTCTCCAGCCAACTGCGCGCTTCCCCAGTTGCGGTAACTTTCCTTTCAGCCCAGATTTCAGGGTGAACCCAAGCAGTAAGCCTCCCTCCTCGGCCACCCCCATTCTCTTTCCCCCTTGGCTACACCCCGGAGCGCTCGGCCGGGCCACCTCGGACTCTGGGCCACCGGGCAGGCCCACGCCGCCCTCCCACCTCCTCCGCCCAACCTCAGGGCCCTCCTTCCTCCGGGTCTCGAACCCCGACTCGGCTGCAGGACCCAGAGCGCTGGCCCCGCCGGGGCGATGGAGGCCCGGAAGGCGGCCGAACTTCCCGTGGCCTGGGCGGGCTGTGCGCGCTCTACCCGCTGCCCGCCGACCCGCTTCCCCCCCAGAGGGTCCCCAGGACGCAGCGCTAGGGCAGAAGGAAAAGCGCCACGCCAGGGACACGCAGCAGGGACTCGAACGCCGGACTCCGCGGTGCAGACCCGCCGGCCCGGTTGTCTCGACAACACGGCTAGCCGCGCGCCCATTGGCTGAGCCGCAGGAGTCCCGGGATCTCGCGTGGGGCAGGCCTCGTGCGCGCTTCCGGCCTGCGCTGAGTGATGGGGCGGTGGGGCGGGACTTCCGGTCCGGGTCTGAGTCCAGGCCCTTCCCCGGTGGTGGATTATCGCAGTGTGGTGTAGGCGTTCATGGCGGGCGCTGCGGGCCAGGGGTCCCCACGGAGCGTGTGCCCGGACGCCCTGACTTAGCCGGAAGGCAGACACGAGCCTGCGGGCCCTCCAGACTCCCTTCCTCAGGGCAGCGCCGCCGAGCAATTGAAATATGCCCCAAACTGCCCTCCTCCCACCGTCTCTGCTGCCATGGAGGTCTGAGCCCTCGTTTACCAAAGGCTCGGGCACTGCTGTAGCCCCCGAGCCAGGCTCTCCCCGCCTGCAGCCCTGCCCACATTTTGCCCCGTCAGTAATGGCAGGAACTAAGTCAGGCCAGGCCTGTCCAGGGACCCCATCAGTTTCACACAACGTTCAGACAGTCACTCAGCAGACCAGAGTTTACTTTGCAAAAGGGTGGATTGCGTTGGCCGTCGGAGCAGCAGCACACAGGACCCTGACGCTTGGTAGGGTTTTGTCTTGGTGGTGGTGGGGGGGGTTTGGTTGGTTTTTTTCCTTTGGCCTTTTTTTGGGACGGTCTCCCTGCCGCGCCCCAGCTGAATTGGAACGCTGTTTGTAGACCATCCTGTCCCCGGAACTCACAGACATCCATCTGTCTCTGCCTCCCAAGTGATACGGTTAAAGACACAAGCCACCACGCTCGGCCTTGATAGGTTTGTAATCCCTAATGTAAGAGTAGTGTCTTTTCTGTTTAGGTTTAGGAGGGCAGGAAAAGGAAGGAGTTTAAGAAGAACCAGAGCCAGACCTGCAACAGGCAAGGAATATGTTCCTTTTATTCAGAACATAGCAAAGGACGGTGCTGTCCTTGGATCTGTCCAGACATCAGCATCCGTGAGCAGGGCAGTCTGGATTTTAGAACTCTGCTGAGCACAGCTGTAGGAATTTGCTTGGTGTCAGGTGTCTGGTGTCATAGTGTCCTTGGGGTACTTGAGGGTCTCCTTCCTGAAGCTTTATTTCTCAGGATGAGCAGGCACAGTTATCTTTTGGGGCAGCAGGTTGATCACTATAGTGATCAATTGATATGGCCAGGCCACCAGAGCAGGCTATGGCACAGCAGGAACTAAGTGCCTCTGTACCCAGTCTCTGTCAGCCAGGGAAGTGACCAGTTGATAAGGCCTGATCAAAGGCCAAGCTGCCAATTTGGGCCATTTGGCTGCCTTGAGGAGTTCATGTAAGGAAGCTTTAGACTCTCCTGCAATTTGCACATCCTGTCATTTTTTCCATGATCTGGGGTCCAACCTCACAGTCTTTCCTGGTGGGCCAGTTTAAAAGAGATTGGCCAGTTTAAAAGAATTGGGAGAGCAAAGGAAGGGGTACACGCTCCACTGCCCCAGGCCACCAGGTTTGGGAATGCCTCAGGCCCTCTCCTTAGGTCTTAACAGGGTGTGGTAGGATTAAGCTATTAGAATTAGGGCGAGAGAGTTGGCCCAGTGGTTAAGAGCACTGGCTGCTCTTGCAGAAGATGAACACCCTCTTCTGACTTCTTCTGACCTCCACGGGCATTGCACCACATGGGTGCCCTTACACACATGCAGCCAATAGACTCAGACACATAAAATAAAAATTAGGTTTTTTTTTTCTTTAAAAAGATTAGAATTCCTTGTCATAAACCAAGTTGTATAGGGTTTGGAAGAAAAGTCCAGTATTGAATGTTTCTTACAGCCGTTTTCTGCTTCCCCCTGGTCATGACAGCCTGGTCCTTACTAACCCTGCCCTTCTGCTTTCTGACCTCCCTGCTCATCCTGTCTGGGCCTTAGTACTTCCTCCCCCTGGATGTCCTGTGACTCACTTTTGGGAACACTTCAGATGCCTCCTTAGAGTGGGGTCCGCCTATTTGAAACTGTGCTCCCTTCACATCCCTGCTGTGTTTTTTCTCTGTAAGGCTCAGCATCCAATGCAGGTGATTGTTCGGGGTCCAAAGAATTCCCTGGATTGACCACTCGGACACTGAGTCTCAGTAAAAACACACAGTGATGACACTGATTGTGAAGGTGGAGAACAGCATGTTCAGACTGTTTACTATGCAGTCTGTGCTTAGTGAACAACAGACTTTTTTTTTTTTTTTTTTTTTTTTTTTTTTTTTGGTCTTTTTGAGATAGGGTCTCCTTGTAGCCCCAGCTGTCCTGGAACTCACTATGTAGACTAGGCTGGCCTTGAACTCACAGAGATCCACCTGCCTCTGCCTCCCAAGTGGTGGGATTAAAGGCATGCGCCACCACACCCCGCAACAGACTTATTTTACTCTTCTCCGTGTTACTCTTCCCCGTGTTATAAATAAAATCTGAGGCCCAAGGACCGCACTAATACTACACCAGAACACGCGGCCAAATCAAAAGTAATTTGGCAAGGTAGACTTTACTTTTGCAAAAGGGTGCGTTGCATCATCCAATGGAGCCAACACATCAAGTTGGATAGGTTTTTATCCCAGTGTGAGAACAGTACGTCTTTTCCCCATTGGTTGGGGGCTACTCTCACAGTCAACTTTTCACGGTTGGCTGGTTGTTTTTTGTTTAGTTTTTGAGATAGGGTCTCACTGTGCCATCCTGGCTGTCCTGGAATTCCCTATGTAGACCAGGCTGGCCTCAACTCAGAGAGATCCACCTGATTCTGCTTCTAAGTGCTGGAATTAAATGCATGAGCCACCACGCCTGGAAATTTTTCATTTCGTTTTGTTTTGTGGAGCTGAAGACTGAACCCAGGGCCTCGCCAGGATCTTACGTTTGCTAGGCAAGTGCTCTGCCACTGAACTAAATCCCCAACCCTTAATTTTTAAAAGGAAATGGGGATGGGGTACGTAGCTCTGGACTGTCAAGTTCAAGTTCAGGGCCCTTGTGTAAGCAAAAGTTTTAAAAGATGGGGGGAGATTAAGAGATTTGAATTCTTGTTGTAAACAAACATTTTACTTGGTGTGTGTGCAGAAAATGACATCACACAGGTTATGTTCTTGTGATCTATTTATAGAAAAGATTTGAATTGCCAGGCATGGTGGCGCATGCCTTTAATCCCAGCACTCGGGAGACAGAGGCAAGCGGATCTCTGTGAGTTTAAGGCCAGCCTGGTCTACATAGTGAGTTCCAGGACAGCTGGGGCTACAGGGAGACCCTGTCTCAAAAAGACCGAAAAGAAAAAAAGAAAAGATTTGAATTTTTTGTAATTATTTCCCTCACCTGGAAAGAAGTCTCCAGCCAAGCAAGGCAGGAGAACAGGAGTCTGCTCTGTTCTAGCAATGGAGTCAGCTCCCTGTGAGGTTCTCTGGAAGGAAGGAATCAGAGCCTTAAAGAGCGTTCCTGTACAAGGGCCCAGGAGCTGATACTGGGCCAGGTACTGTACTGACTGACAGGAGGAGACCAGGGGTCATGTTATAGGTCATGCTGGTCTGGAAGAGGTCAACTAAGTGTGTGTATGGCCCTGGAAGGAGGAGGTGGGACCTGCTTCCAGGCTCTGGTCTTTGGAAGCCACCTCATAGGTCCCTTGGAGCCAATTCAGTGGGCAGTTGCCGGCACAAAACACAAGGGGTGGGGCAGATCACCACATCCCTGACTCTGCTTGATGTGGCTCTCTTGTTCAGCTGACTAACCTTTTACAAAGAAGAATGCCTGCTTCTGACCCAGGCCACACTACCCGCTGTGTCTGAGGGATCACATGCCCAGCCCAGGCAGGAAGCCAGACAAGCCTCCAGGGCTGCCCAGAACTGTATCCAAACATCCAGATAACTGGCTTCCCTGTAGACCTGGGCACTGGGAGAGGAGCTCCTTGCAGGCATGTGGTTTGGGCAGGCCAGGCTAGCCATATGCTAACTGACCTTGTAAGTACTGCAAAGCCACTATGGCAGCAGATGCTCTCAGATGCATTTCTGTCAGGATCCTGCTTGGCTGTCTTCTCCCTTCCACATGCCCCTGCCTTCCTCAGTCCCAGAGTAAGAGGTTCCAGGGCTGTGTCCGCATGGGGTCCTGTCGACTCTGGCCTTATGGCACAGAGCTTTGTGGCCAGGAATGGACAGCTGGTCTGCTTCAACTTCCACAGCCAGGAAATCTGTGGCCCCACAGAGCTCGGTGGCAGAGTCGACACCTGGGAAAGGCCACGTTCTATAGTGGGCCTACCAAGTAGTGGAATATCCCTGCTATGCCCCAGCTGGCATTTGCCTGTCCCACTGAGGCTTCCCAAGAGCCATCCCCAGAGCCTTGCTGTGCCAGGGCTTCCTGTCTTCCAGGCTGTACATCTTAAGCCAAAGGAGGGAGGAATTGGCACTGGATGCCACTGTGGATGCCAGGCCTGTGGGCTGTAGGCCTTGAGGATGGTGGAGGAAGGGGTGGCCTATGGCATGTGCCCGTGACTGGCAGTGGTATCGCCTGCTCTGCCAAACTCAGAGCCAGCAAAGGGAAAAGCCTGGGACGATTCTATGCAGGAAAAGATGCACCGTGAGGAGATGCTCCGTGAGGGCTGGCCACTGCAAGAAGCCGGTGAAGAAAGACCGGCCCCAGGGCTCAGGGTGAATTCCGGCCAGAAGCAAGAACAAGGCCTCCATAGGGGCTCAGGAGTTAGGAATGAGGTCTGGGTTCTGGGGAGCCCTCTAGCTGGCCTTTGTTACCATGGGAACAACCCTGGGTTACCCTTAAAGCTTATCCCAGCCTGGCTGCTCAGCCTCCTGTGGTCAGAGTGTCCTTCCCTGGAGCCCTCCTTGTCTTTGTGTTGCCATGAAATGGCCGAAGGTCCAAGGAGAGCCTCTTCCTAGACAGTCTCACAAGGTGGGATGCTGACCCAGCATTTGCATGCCCTGGTGTGTCAGTTAGCTTTGGCTTGTTGTTTTAAAAGGAGATAGATTTCGGGGCTGGAGAGATGGCTCAGCGATTAAGAACACTGGTTGTTGCAGAAGACCCGGGTTCATATCCTAGCACCCACATGGCAGCTAACAACTGTCTGTAACTCCAGTCCCAGGGGATCCGACAGGCTCTTCTGACCTCCGTCAGCATTGCATGACACAGGTGCACTTGCCTACATGCAGGCAATACACCCATATGCATGAAATAAATAAATAAATAAATAAATAAATAAATAAATAAATAAATAAATAAATAAATTTTAAAAATTGGGAGTTGGGGGAGACGGTCTGGTGTAGCTAAGGATGGCTTTGAACTCCTGATCCAAGTGCCTTTACTTCCTAAGTGCAGGAGAGAGATTTCTTAACTCTCTGGGGCAGGGGAGTAGACTAACATCTTCTCATCCAAACACCCCTGCTCAGGGGTGCCACCTCTCTCCTCAAAGCTGTGAGTCCACAGCTGCCTAATGCAGCCGAGCCCACACACATCCTCACCCTGCTGCATTCTCCCTTGGCATTCAAGTTCTGAAAAGTCTTTATCGTCTTTTCACAGCCATGGGTCAAGGCTCAAGGGTGCGGCTCCTTTCAGCTTCTCCTGCCTAAAGGTCCCTTCCCATGTGCCCCTCATGGTGTCCACTCAGAAAACCTGCAACTGGATCATGATCTTGCCTCCCTCTCCCACTGTCTGTAGTAGTGTGTGCAGAGCAGGGCAAAGTCCGGGGGCAGGAAGGGGCAGCCTGCATCAGGTGGCAGAACACGTAGAACAAGGGAAGGAGAGGTCCCAGTCAGCCTCCTCCCACTGGGGAAGGCATGAAGAGGGGTCTCATCTCAAGAGTGCTTTGGAGCCCTCATGTGTACTGCATCCTGAAGCCAGGACCCATGGGCGCTATGGGGAAGATTACATTTGGGGCCATGTCTGTCCATCTTTCTGTCCATCCAGAGGGCCTTAGAAACCTTGCTGAGCAGTCAGCTTGAGAGTGACACAGCCTGGACAGGCTTTCAGCCCAGGATTGACAGCAGCACAGCGGAGCCAGGAAGCAGCTTTTCAGCAAGGGCCTCGGAGTGTTCTTGGAAGCAGGCTGAGTATAAATTATAAATAAACAAACTAGAACTCTGCAGCAGGGTGTGGGCTGGTGGGAAGAGGGAGAGACAGGCGGTAAGGAGCCACCTAGGAGCTAAGTCCGCTCCCTGGCCTGGTACCCACGGGGCCCTCTTCCTGCCTCGGACTTGGTGGGTCTCTCCCTGTTAATGGCAGCTCTGGGGTCCCAGGGTTCTCAGGGCTCAGGTGTTGGTGACTGACCCTTGCCAAGTGGGGTGGGGAGGCCTCATGGGGATCCCTATCATGGGGCCCAGGAGCCCACCTGGCTCACGTAGCCTGAGGCACACAGTCTCCCTTGGACCAAAACAGGCCCCTGTGGACACTCATCCGTGTGGGAGGTGTCTTACCAAATGTTTGAAGGGGGGTGAAAAAAATCCCACTTTTAGTTTTTTTTCCTTTCTATTTTTGGATTATTTTTCTAGATGACTTCATTTCTAAGAAGGGGGTAGTACAGAGGAGGAGGACAGACAGAGGGAGGGGGCCGGCCTGAGGGCCCAAGGGGCTGGGGCACAGTGGGAGCAGAGCAAGCACCTGAGCCAAGGAATGTGGAGCTAGAGGCCTCTTCAGCATGGGGGCCCCGTATCTTCACCCCAGACATTTCCAGCCTGAGCCAACACCCTAGGACCTGTGGGCCCGTCATGACCCCATGAGGCAGGCCTTCCATCCAGCCAGGTTGGGAGGGGAAGGATCTCAGGAGCTGGTCTCTGAGAAAGACCTCCCTGCCCTCCTCCTGCCCCATGGAAAGAGCTGAGAGCTATGCCCCAGGACACCCCATCAGCCTACTACACACCTCCACGGGCCAACAGAACCCACTTGGGCTGGCTTCATAGGAATGGAGCCATTGCAGGATATGAGGAGGCTCATGCTCACTGACGCATGCGGAGAGCCGTGGAGCTGGTCTTGGAGGCCACACATCCCAATCACACCTTCCACCACTGGGCATGGATCCAGCAGCCCCATTGCTTCAGTAAAGGTTACCCCTGAGAGGCAGGAAACTGAGTAGTGGGGCCAGGTCAGCTGCTGGCATGATAGGGTTAGAACAGAAGCTACTTTATGGGCATCCTTTCTGTTTGAGGGGTCCCATGTGCCTCAGGCAGGAGTGGCAACTCTCCTCCCCTGACTCCCTTGCAGCTATACTGCAGGCAGTTGGCCCTGCCCCACTGCTCGGTCCTCTGGCTCTCTTGGAGGTGATCATTGCTGAAGCAATAGTGCAGAGTGTCCTGGCTTCAGGGCAGCAGTTATGTGCTGCTGGGTTCATGCCTGGTGCTGAGACATGTGTTTGGGACATGTGATTTGGTGACATCTGAAGACCCTTGTCTGTATAAGATCCCAGTCAGAGGTTCTGGGTTGACATGTCTTTCTGAGGCCACAGTTCAGCCCCTTTCAAGGGCATGAGATGTGAACACAGAGCTGAAGGAGGAAAAGAAGGGGCACGGCAGAGGAAGGGACTGCAGGCAGGAAGGAAGTTCTGGGCTAGATGGAGGAACCGACTGCATTATCCCCCACTTGGCTGTGGGGCTGTCTTTCCCCCTCAGTTATTTAAGCCCCATGTCATTTGTGGTATCCAAAGAGGCAGGTATCTGCCTTCTCCCACCTCTAGGTACCATAAAGACCCCACTTACTTGGACCTTAGAACTCTGGGCCCTTGTCCAGGAAGCAGGAGACATTTGCCATCCTCCCTCCAAGCCAGGCCCCTCTTGGAGGTCAAGAAAGGTCAGCAAGTCCTTCGATGCCCACTGCTTCCCTTTTCTTCTCCCCAAGTGTTTCTTCTGTCCTCAGGAGCAAATGCCCTCACAATTAGAGGACCTTCCATATGCAGAGTTGGAATGGGATTGTGTTATCTGAGCACACCTTGCAGCTCCTGTCTTACTGTGTTGGCCCTGGTACCTCCCTTAAAGGAAATAACCCCACTTTAAGGATGAGGAAAGGCAAACTGGGCCTCCTTCCCATTCCTGTTTTTAATGCTGTCTCTACCACTCTTCCATGTGAGCCTAGCTCCAGGAGAGGCCCAGAAACACCAGGGTCACCCTGCTTTGCACGGAGACTCCTAGGGACAGGGAACTTCCTAGGGACAGGGAACTCAGTGCCTGACAGAACCACAGGCTTCCTTCATCTGGAGAGGGCTTTTCCATGTTGCAATGCTCCGCTGTAGCCCAGGGCAGTGGCACACAGCCCCACGCCTCTCCAGGACAAAGTCTCTGCTTCTTACCCATTGAAAACTGGGACTCTGGGCCTTTCCCTTTCCAAGAAGGTCTCTGACCTCTGGATGTTCACCCTCTGACATCAAGGATCCTTGGGTCATGAGGCAGCTGGGGAGGCTGACTTTGGACAGGTGGCCTAGCACCTGCAGAATCAGGTGGGACTGAGGTAAGGCCTGTGCCTGCTCTGGAGGGGACAGTCTCTGGTGCCCAAGGGTGCCTTGACCCAGTATCTGCCTATCAGCCACCTCAGCCAGCATGAGTCAGGGCCCCTCCTGGTCACTTATAGGCAGAGGCCAGGGTTGTAGGAGCTACCAGGCCTTGGCTCATTGGCAGTGTCATACTTTAGGGAAAAAAAAAAAAAAAAGGCAGCCGCTAGCAAAAGGGAGGCTGGGAAACAGCCGGGCTGAGTCACGGCAGGAGGAGGCATCTGGTGTGAGAGCCAGAGAGCGCAGCCAGCCAGGAATGACCACCGTAGTCCTGGAGGGAAGGGGAGACATGAAGGGCCCAGTTGCTGTCCTCTAGGACTTCTGGAGGTAGGTACCAGGAAGCCTCTCCAGAGGACACAGGGTCTTTTCAGGGTTAACATGCTGGGACTGGCATGGAGCTGACTAGAGCCCAGTTTCTGGGCATCCTTGCATCAGGAGGCCCGGGTCTGGCTGATGCTCAGGCCTCCTCACCCTCCTTTCAGCTGTGACTGAGGTATGCATCATCAATGGGCAATTGTAAGGGAACAGCTGCCTCAGGTGTGCAAGCTGAGGACAGGCCTTGGGGCCTGGGTAGATGCTGCTTTCCTAAAGCAGGAGTTCTAGGGATGTCCTTCAGAATCCCACAAAACAGGCCTGCAAGATTGTTGATGGCCTTGAGTCACTTCCTTGACAACTTTCCCACATTTCCTTTTTTGGGTCCCAATATCCCTGAGGGACCCATGGGCAGCGGCCCACTTCCTCACACCTCTCCAGGGCAAATTCTGCCTCTCATTCTTTCCTTGAAAACTGGGACTCTGGGCTCTCCTTCTGTTAGTCCTGGGCAGAGCGGGCGGAGCTTTAGGGGCAGCCATGATGGGATTAGGTTTCTGACCCCCGCCAGCATCCTGTGCAGCAGCCTGGCTAGACCCTTATATGGTTCCTGCTGCAGCCAGCGGGGCTGGAGATAGCTCATGAGGAGCACTGCCCTGAAGACTGACCTCAACTAACACAGTACAAGCCCAGCCTCAGAGATCCCTGAATGGCCTGGAAGAGTATGCTGGGATATCCCCATTGTACCCTCCCCAGATATGTCTGTGTCTTGGTGACACCCCCATCCTGCTGAAGCTCAGGATTTGGGAGCTGGCAGATGCCTGAAGATGGCACTCCTTCAGTCCCTGGGGACCTGAAAGAGAAGGGATTTGCCCAAGACTGCCCAGCCAGACTTGATGGGACAGGGCAGCCCTACTCTGTAGGCCCAGCATCTCACCTCTCTTCTGAGGCTGGGCCAGGCTTCCACAAACTTCACCCCACTGGGAGCCCATGTGATCCCAGTCCCTCCCTTGGATGTGGTCTGTTCCCAGCTTGCTCCAGCGGGTGCCTGCCTCTCCCACCCCCAGGCTCCCTGCGGGAAGGGGTTCCTATGGCACCCCTTCCCCCGCACACACTTAGCTCACTGGCAGCCATCTGCCCCAAGACGGTGGCAGCAGATGCCTCGATGCACAGCGGTGCCTGAAACGCAGTCGGCCCAGTGCCCAGTTGAACCTGAGTGCTGCCAGCCAGGGCAGGGGCTTTGGCTCCCCAAACACTGCTGGGGCAGTGGCACTTTGTCCAAGGGGAGGCCAGGCAGGTCAAGACACTCAGATGGCCTGCCAGGGCTGAGGATGTGTGTCGGTAGGGTTGCAGTCCCCTCCCACTGCAGCTATGCAGGTCTTCACACCTGTAGGGACAGCACACTGCAGCTCCTTGACTTCTGGAGGCAGGCCCACAGTGTGGAGGTCCTGCCCCCAAACTCCAGTTGTGCTTCCCCCAAGAAGGCCACCACTGCTGCAAGTGTGTGCTGAGGCTCATGGGGAGGGCCCAGAGCTTCCCAGAAGACCAGCACCTCCAGCATAATGGAAGGAAGGCTGGCACATTGAGCTCACCTGAGCATCCTGGCCTTGCAAGCTCAACCCATACTCTAGGGCCCCTTTCAGTCTTCTCCCCTGACTCCCCCTTACCACCACTGGGGGCAGATAGCAGTGCAAGGTAGGAAGGCTGTTCTACAACTCCTGGGAGGTGGTGGTCATTGTCTCTGGACCCACCTGTCACTTCCAGGACACACACAGGTAAAGAATTCTGTCTGGTTTCCAGCCCTGGGCTGGGAGGAGGAGACCTGCAAACAACTCTGGGAACTCACCTTTGGCTTAGCTCTGCCTTCTCCAGCCTTTTGATCAGGTTGCTGGAGGGTGAGCCAGGAATGTAGCAGGAACTTTGGGAGAAAGCACTGCAGTGCCCTCTACCCACTAATATGAGCCACACCACTCCTACTAAAAATAAGCAGGGTGCAGTGGAGCACAGTATTCAGGTGGCTGAGGCTAGCCTGGGCTACATAGGAGTTTCTGTTAAACAATGAAAAGCCAAAACCAGAAGATGCTGGTTGACTCTGGAGCCCTCTGAACTCTGGTTTAACATTAGGTACATCCTGATTACAAAAAGAACTTTCGAGGATCTGCAGGTTCATGGGGCTGCAGACATCTGTTCATGGCCTGTAGCCCAGTGTTCACTGTAAGAGGAGAGGTGAGTGTCTTGGAGCTAGCTAAGTGTTCTGCGTGTAAGCCTTCTTGGGGTCACATATGGGCAGCCTAATTCCTCAGGACCCCATAGTGGAGACACCAGGAACCTTTGAAGCCCCAGTCTTTGCAGTCTCCTTGTTCACTCTGGCCCCTCCTCAGTGGGATGAGAGAAGTGTGCAGACACACAGACATGCACATGTGCTCACGCACGCCTCCAGGCCGCCTCTGCTCCCTCGCATCTTGCATTTGTTTTGCTTCAGCAGGGCTCGAATGGGGACACGCTGCACTCTTTCAACTGGCAGCTCCCTCCAGCCCCCCGCGGAGGTGCCATATGTCAGTGTCATGAATAGGCATGAGGCTTGGGGGCTGGGAAGTGGCAGCTGCCAATCACTGGTGGTTGAGTAGACTGGGGCGTGGGTTGGGCAGCATGGGCAAAGCCACAGGGTGGGGTGGGTCATGGCATGGGCAGCCGTTCTCCCCAGAGTGGGCACATCCCAGTACCCAGAGGTGCTGAAAAGCAAAGTCAATCCTTCCAGTGCACAGGCGGTACTGGCATATAGAGGCCAGCGTCCTGAGCCTGTCCCTCAATCTTTGTAGTTTAGAGTTCCAGTTGAACAGCTTGAGCCACCTCGCCCAATGCCCCTGTGCAGGCCTTCACCAGAAGACATAGCCAAACCTGCACCTGCTAGAGGTGGGGGGAGAGACCAAATTCAGCTACAGCTGCTGTAGACCACTATTCTTTCTCACAGCACCCCAGGAACCAGGCCCAGAAAGCTTTTCAGAGACCACCTCAGAGTCTCACAGCCCACTGGTGATAGAGCCTGGATTCTGCTGGGGGCTGCCAGCATGTGGCCAGCAGTTCCACAAGCCGATGCAGCCTGTCTCCAGGTGGTACCTCAGCTGTTCTCTGCTCCTCCTCCCCTACTAGGCCCTTGTCTCTGGAGCCTACTTCTTGACCTCCCAGCTCTGTAATGGACTCCTTCCCTGAACCCCCCTCCACACTGTCTTGTGGATGCTGTCACCCCCTGGGCTCTTGCAGAGTGACACACATCATAGAGCGGACAGCTGGCTGCACTGTCATCCTTCCTCAGCTGTGACCCCTTTAGGCAAGTGACCCTTTTATGAACAAGGGACCGAGCCTGTGCTGAGACTCCCGGCCCAGTGGCCTGCACGCTGGACAGTCTAGGGATGGAGGCGAGGCTCCACCCACTCTGGGCCCCCGAAAGCCCTTCACCTCATTCCCAGCCCTGCTGGAGGCTGAATCTGGATCGGATTGGCCGTTCCAGGTTAATTGGCTTTCTCTCCCTGCCAGCATGACAGATCCTGCTTGACATTTCCCTAGATAGTTAATTGATACCCAAGTAATTTGTCATGGAGACCTCGTTATATGCCAAGTGGGTCCCCTAAGCCGTTAGCGTCTGTGCCCCAGAAATAAGATTGGCGAGTTAATAATGGAGATTTAATCACACGGTTCCCTGCTGGCATTGGAAGGCAATGTCTGGAAGACGGGACCATGCTTTCTTAAGACCTTGAAGATGAAGCTTCATGAGCTCCCAAGTCCCATGAAGAAGCCCCTGTCTTCTCACCCGGCTACCCACTTTTGGTAACAGAGCTTTGATCTTCCACTGAGAAGTCTCCCTACCCCCCCCACCTCAAGATGGGTTAAGGCTGATCCAGGCTGTTGGCTCTGACCAGGTCATGGTACCTCTCTCCTGCTCCAGGACACAGTGAAGTGGCTTAGGCTGAGACACAGATCTTCAGTGCCTGGGGCTTCTACTGGAGCCATCGGGAAAGAGGGTCTCCTTTGTCTAAGGGCATTGAATGGGGGAGGAAGTGAGTGTGGTCTCCCAGAAGGGAGGAGTCTGGTGGAGATTCAGAGAGCCAGGCCTGGAAGTGGTTGGGTCAGAGAGCCAGTTCTGCCATGGATGAACCATCAGGACCCCTTTCCACGTTGCTTGGACCTCATCACAGGAGACCTGGAGTCTGGCTGTACCCAGGGTGACTCCCGAGTGCTGAGATTAAAGGCATGTGCCACCTCACCCAGCACCACGCCCATGTTTGAATCCTGTAGGAGATTCTGAGAGCCGCTTGCCCTCCTTACCCCCTCGGAAACCGCACCCTGTCAGCCTCGCAGCGGCGGACCTGGGAAGGAGGCCGTTTCCTTTTTTAAACCACAGGCTGATCTCTGAGTTCAAGGTAAGATTCCTGCCTGCTGTTCTTCCTATCACCCATCTGAGAGGTGTGAGGAACTCTTGGGGAGGAGGACCACCTGGAGGGAGGGTCTGGGCCAGGACCTGGGCTGCAGCGGTGACCACAAGTAAAGATCCACTCCGTTGCTCTGTCTGTTCCCAAGCCATGGGCCTGAAGGAGGGAAGGAAAGGAGCGAGGAAGTAGAGCTGAGGGAGGAGCGGGACGTCAGCCTTGGATTCAGCACCGAGGACAGCAGCCGCGCAACCCCTTCGGTACAGCCCATGTGTTGAAGGCCTGGCGCCCATTTGGCGCTATGGGGAAGTGGTAGCACTCTTAGGAGGGAGGTCTAGGGAAGGTGTTGGGGGGTGTGCCCCCATGTTCTCTTCTCTTTTGCTTTTTGGCTCCTGGCAATGACGTGCTGTCTCACAGCAGGCTCCAAAGCTACTGGTCCTTACGGCTAGGAGCCAGAACAAACCTTTCTTGTTTCACATGATCCCCTCCAGTACTTTCTTGTAGTTATGAAAGCTGACCAACACAGATGGCCTCAGAAACATAAAGCTTCAGGCTCAGAGGAGGAAGCAGCTGATGCTCCAGGTGGCTGAGCTTCACAGGGAACGTGGAACAGCGCAAGTCACACTGAAGTCGTGGTGTCCATGCACCTTAGAAACAAAACTGCTCCCGCTGCAAGGGCTGTTTTGGTGTGTGTAGTGTGTATGATGTGTAGGGTGCTGGGGACCACACTCAGCATTTGCACATCTAGGCTAAGTGCTCTGCCGCTGAGCCACACCCCAGCCCACCGTGTAAGAACTTTCCCGGTGGCTTAAAAAGGAAACAGCCTCCTTCCCAGGTCCGCAGCTGCGAGGCTGACAGGGTGCGGTTTCCGAGGGGGTAGGGAGAGCAAGCAGCTCTCAGAATCTCCTACAGGATTAAAACATAGGTGTGGTGCTGGGTGAGGTGGTACATGCCTTTTATCTCAGCACTTGGGTGGCAGAGACAGGCTGATCTCTGTGAGTTCAAGGCCAGCCCGGGTGGCTAGATGAGTGAGTTCTAGGCCAGTCAAGGCTACATAGTGAGACCTTGACTCAAAACAAAACAAAACTCAATGGGTGAGAGGGAAGATTACATGGGATGGTGGAAGGAGGGTTGAAGACTGCACCCCATGGTACAAATGTAAAATCCTCAGGTCCAGGAGGGGGCTGCACAGTGGTTACAGGTGGGCCTGGAAGCAAGAATTATCAAATTATCTTGGAACAAAGATTTACTACAGCTTTGTGGTTTCTGAGGGACAGGAGTCTGGAACCAGATGGGCTGGGGCTCTAGCTCAGACACTCACGAGGTCATGACGATGACAGCTATGGTTTCTGTCACCTGAAGTCTTGATGACACTTCTAAGATGGTGTCCTCATGGGGATGGCAGGACCCCTAAATCCTTGCTATTTGGGCCTTCTCAGAGCAGCTTGTGATGTGACAACTGACTTCCATCACTGAGGGAGAGAGGGAGGGAGGGAAAGAGGGACAATCTGAAGTTGGGGATGGCCCCTTGTTATTTCTGCCATTGTCTGTGAGTCACACAAGCAACCCTGGTGCCAGGACAAAGACACAAACCTGGAAAGGTGGGCACTGGGCCGTGCTGGCTTCCAGAGGCACCAAGAAGTCAAGCTCATGCATGGCTACTACTTCCACTGTGCCTAAAAGAGATTTATACTCTATTTATTCCATTGCAGGGTTTGGGCAGAAATAAGTAATGGGTACATGGGAAATAAACCCACCTCCTCCTCAAACAAGGCAATTATTAAGCCCAGAAAAAAACAAGCAGTTGTACAAGGGAAAAAAGTAATTACAATATATTACTCAGCTGTGACTAGTATTTGCAAAGAAATAATCACGCAGACAATGGATTCAGATTCCATAGATGGGGGAAGCAAGAATGTGTGTGTGTGTGTCTGTCTGTATATGCTTGTGCACAGGGGCACACGGCAAGGCCACTGAGAGAGAATATACTCCAATCCCAACAGCAGGGAATCAATGGGTAATTTTTAAAACTGGAAGGGGACAAAAAGCAAAAACCTTTGCATGTTTTTAGAGGTAAATATTTAGAGGCTGGAGAGATGGCTTAGTGGTTAAGAGTGCTTGACACTCTGGCAGACTTCAGTTCCCAGCACCTGTGTCTGAGAGCTCACGACCGCCTGTTACTCCTGCTCTAGGGCATGTGTGCACATACAAAAACACTTAAATAAAAACAAAAAAAATTTTGAGACAGGTCTCCCTGTAGCCCCAGCTGGCCTAAAACTCACTACGTAGACCAGGCTGGCCCTGAACTCACAGAGGTCCCCCAGTCTCAAAAAGACCAAACCAAAAGACAAACCAAAAAGTAAATAATCAGCTAAAATAACAGAAAATTTGCCTCTCAGAAAGGTCAAGGAAGGGGCACCTGGGACAAGGGGCTGCTGGTTTCTCATTGCAAGCCCTATAGAACATGATTACCCAAACAATGCAGGCTCATGACTTTGACTAGAAAAACAGTGAATGAAATTTATGCGACTATAACAAAACGCACTGCTGGGGATGCGGTCAGCTGGTAGTGTTTGCGGTCAGTTGGTAGTGTTTGCGGTCAGTTGGTAGTGTTTGCGGTCAGCTGGTAGTGTTTGCGGTCAGCTGGTAGTGTTTGCGGTCAGCTGGTAGTGTTTGCGGTCAGCTGGTAGTGTTTGCGGTCAGCTGGTAGTGTTTGCGGTCAGCTGGTAGTGTTTGCGGTCAGCTGGTAGTGTTTGCGGTCAGCTGGTAGTGTTTGCGGTCAGCTGGTAGTGTTTGCGGTCAGCTGGTAGTGTTTGCGGTCAGCTGGTAGTGTTTGCGGTCAGCTGGTAGTGTTTGCGGTCAGCTGGTAGTGTTTGCGGTCAGCTGGTAGTGTTTGCGGTCAGCTGGTAGTGTTTGCGGTCAGCTGGTAGTGTTTGCGGTCAGCTGGTAGTGTTTGCGGTCAGCTGGTAGTGTTTGCGGTCAGCTGGTAGTGTTTGCGGTCAGCTGGTAGTGTTTGCGGTCAGCTGGTAGTGTTTGCGGTCAGCTGGTAGTGTTTGCGGTCAGCTGGTAGTGTTTGCGGTCAGCTGGTAGTGTTTGCGGTCAGCTGGTAGTGTTTGCGGTCAGCTGGTAGTGTTTGCGGTCAGCTGGTAGTGTTTGCGGTCAGCTGGTAGTGTTTGCGGTCAGCTGGTAGTGTTTGCGGTCAGCTGGTAGTGTTTGCGGTCAGCTGGTAGTGTTTGCGGTCAGCTGGTAGTGTTTGCGGTCAGCTGGTAGTGTTTGCGGTCAGCTGGTAGTGTTTGCGGTCAGCTGGTAGTGTTTGCGGTCAGCTGGTAGTGTTTGCGGTCAGCTGGTAGTGTTTGCGGTCAGCTGGTAGTGTTTGCGGTCAGCTGGTAGTGTTTGCGGTCAGCTGGTAGTGTTTGCGGTCAGCTGGTAGTGTTTGCGGTCAGCTGGTAGTGTTTGCGGTCAGCTGGTAGTGTTTGCGGTCAGCTGGTAGTGTTTGCGGTCAGCTGGTAGTGTTTGCGGTCAGCTGGTAGTGTTTGCGGTCAGCTGGTAGTGTTTGCGGTCAGCTGGTAGTGTTTGCGGTCAGCTGGTAGTGTTTGCGGTCAGCTGGTAGTGTTTGCGGTCAGCTGGTAGTGTTTGCGGTCAGCTGGTAGTGTTTGCGGTCAGCTGGTAGTGTTTGCGGTCAGCTGGTAGTGTTTGCGGTCAGCTGGTAGTGTTTGCGGTCAGCTGGTAGTGTTTGCGGTCAGCTGGTAGTGTTTGCGGTCAGCTGGTAGTGTTTGCGGTCAGCTGGTAGTGTTTGCGGTCAGCTGGTAGTGTTTGCGGTCAGCTGGTAGTGTTTGCGGTCAGCTGGTAGTGTTTGCGGTCAGCTGGTAGTGTTTGCGGTCAGCTGGTAGTGTTTGCGGTCAGCTGGTAGTGTTTGCGGTCAGCTGGTAGTGTTTGCGGTCAGCTGGTAGTGTTTGCGGTCAGCTGGTAGTGTTTGCGGTCAGCTGGTAGTGTTTGCGGTCAGCTGGTAGTGTTTGCGGTCAGCTGGTAGTGTTTGCGGTCAGCTGGTAGTGTTTGCGGTCAGCTGGTAGTGTTTGCGGTCAGCTGGTAGTGTTTGCGGTCAGCTGGTAGTGTTTGCGGTCAGCTGGTAGTGTTTGCGGTCAGCTGGTAGTGTTTGCGGTCAGCTGGTAGTGTTTGCGGTCAGCTGGTAGTGTTTGCGGTCAGCTGGTAGTGTTTGCGGTCAGCTGGTAGTGTTTGCGGTCAGCTGGTAGTGTTTGCGGTCAGCTGGTAGTGTTTGCGGTCAGCTGGTAGTGTTTGCGGTCAGCTGGTAGTGTTTGCGGTCAGTTGGTAGTGTTTGCGGTCAATTGGTAGTGTTTGCGGTCAGTTGGTAGTGTTTGCCTGGGATGCATGAGGCCCTGAGCTCCATCCCCAGCACCACAGTGTGGTAGCACAGATTACAATCTTACCACTCAGAAAGAGAGGCAGGGCAAGCAGAAGCTCAAGGTCATGCTAGGCTACCTGGGCTACAGGAGACCTTGTTTCAAACAAAACAAAACAGAAACACCCCAACCTCAAACATCTGAGCTGCCTGTATTCTTAGTTCTCCACAAGCCTCCGGCTGGGCCCTTCTGCCTGGAGTCTGGACCCCTGTACTTTACCTTCCCCTTTCTCAGGACTCTTCAAGGAACCTTACACAGGGGTTCCTGTGGGAGGCAAATGGGACACAGTGCTCTGCTCCATCACCTCTGTTGACACCTGCTTAATTACCCCTTGGGCCATGTCAGAGGTGCCTCCACCCTGTGCCTTTGCCTAATTAATAATTTAGTAAATTCTATGCTGAACCTGGCTAGGATGGTGCAACAGGACTTCTGGGCTGGTTGCTGTTGGGGTTAGTGGGCCAGGCAGGTGGGCTTCCACTCTGGCACATTGACCACAAGTTCCTCACCTTTGAAACCAGAACAGTCCCTCTCCCCCCACTGACAGGCAGGTAAGGGGTGTATACAGCTTGGCACTGTCTCTAGAGGGGAAGGTGGTCCAGGCCAATACCCTAAACACCACTGCTGATTCTGGGGCACTAACTCTACCACCCCACTAATAGGGAGAGAGGTACAGAGAGGTAGAGAGGCTTGCCCAGGCACATACAGCACACAGGAGCAGAATCCTTAGACTGGAGCCCTGTATAGATGTCCCCACCAGGACATGATCCCAGATGAACCCTTCAGAGACTCTCGTGGGAGAACACTCCTGGGGTCTTGTACAGGGGGTATATCTGGAGGCAGAACGTGGCTCTAGCAAGGTGTTGAGAAAGAGCCAAGGGGCTCCAGCCTGATGCCTGGCTGTGGGTGGCTTGGGCATCTCCCCAGGGTTGGCCATGGTTAGGCCACAGTGGGCCACTCCAGCCCTGACTGCATCCACCATCCCTGACTGCACAGGAGCAGGAAAGGAAGCTAGCTAGGGTTCTGAATGACCCAAAGGCCAGGCCAGGCCAGGCCAGCTTCTTCTGGAAGCCTTTTCTCTCAGCTGCCTGGCAGGATGAGGACACTGGGAAGGGGCACAGAGGCTGTGGATGAATAGGAAAATCTATTTGGATCTAACTTGAATTATTAAGAGGTTCAAGAATATTCTTAGCTCCAGCAAGCTGTGGTCTGCCGAGATAGACATCACCATGGCCCTATTTTTAAGGCTCTGTGGGAAGCTCAGACGCCACTGCACTTAGGGCCCCCTGCCCTCAGGCACTGGTGTCTGGCCACCCCTCCCCAGCCCGGCCCACACCCCAAGCTCCATCCGCCTGTTCCTTCAGTTTACATCCTTCTGGCCTTTGCACCCTACTCCCTTAAGTCCAGCCCCTACCAGCAGCTCTGGAGAAAAGGCTTGAAAACTCTGGGCAACATGTTGTGGGTGATTTAGTCCGGGGAATGGTGGTGGTGGTGTTAGGGCCTCATGTCACCGTTGCACAAGGCCTGTACCACAGGCATGCTGTAGCCCTGTACCTGGCTGGCACCCCACACACTAAACTCTGGTGTCTTTGAGGTTTAGGTTTCCACCCTGCTAAACCCCAGCTCTGTATCAGGCTTCCTAAGGACTACACATTTCCCTAAGCACCTGCTCCTGGGACCCTCCTGTGGTCAGACCTCTACAGAGGTAGGACTGGGCCTGCTCCTGCCAGCACTTGGAAGGCCCATGGCTGGCTGCTTGGGTTCAGGTAGGAAAGGTCACAGGGGTGGTGGAAGCCTGCCCCTGTGATTTTGGGGGTTCCTGTGGGTCCTCTTCAGGGAACATGTGCTCTCACTGCTCTAAGTCACTACAGAAGCCCACCTGAGAAACTCTTCCACACTGAGCAAGGCTGAGCAAGGCTGACCAAGGCAAAAGTTGGGGTTGCAAAAGCAGGACTCAAAATGGGGCTGTTTCCAATGACCTCAGACAGAAAAATACCAACCAATTAGATTTTGGGACTCCTAGAGGGACACACACTACCATCACTAACATCTAGAACAAAGAATCTGCAGCTCTATTGCAAATAACCCAGTTGTTTAAGAAAACAGAAAAAGGGCTTGCACAGAGACTCTCTCCATGGACATAAAAATGACCAGCAAGAAGATGCAAAGACCCACAGTAACTGGGAGGTGTGGGAAGTGCTCTTGGGCATGGCTGGGAAGGTGTGGGAGGTGCTCTTGGGCCTGGCTGGCAGGGCTGTGAAAGGGGGCGACTTACATGGGAACAGCTTGGTGGTGGGTTTCTCAGAAAGTTAAGCACAAGGTCACCATAGGATCCAGCAACCCCCTGCTGAGGTATGTGCCCAGGAGAACTGAAGCCTTGTTCAGACAGAAGCTCACAACAAATGAACAGCATCACTCGGCCTCAGACAGAAAGTCAAGTACTGGGCAGTTCATGTAAGGACAGAACAAACATGCAGCTCCATGCATGGAGTATTATTCAGTCATAAAAAGGAGTGGGGCAATGATACACAGTACTCTACAATGAGCTGGAAACAGGCAAACCCACAGAGGCAAAGCAAGGAAGTCCAGCTGCCAGGTTCTGGGGGAGGGGATGGAGGTCCAGGCCAGCAGCATAGACTCCCTCTGAAGCAATGAGAACTGTCTGGGGCTGAAGAGTGGCTATCGCTGCACAAGATGGTGAGTCCTTTTTGTCTGGCCTTGGGACTGTGCTGTCCAGGCTGGCCTTGAACCCAGGCTCAGGTAACCCTCCACGCTGGGCATCCCTAGTAGCTGGGACCACAGGCACACCGTATAGCCCACTTGCACTATGATTATTTGAAAAGCCAGTGAGTCACACTCTAATGAACGAAGAGGTGGGTTCTATCTCAAAACAAATTAATTACATAAAAGTTGTCTACACTTCTCCCTACAGGCCCTGGCCTGCTCCCTGCAGGCTCTAGTTGTGCCCTCAGCCTGGAGACCTCTGTGGGAACAGCCCCATTGCCCATCCCTGACTGAGGTCTGTGTTGGGTATTACTTCTATTGGGATAAGACAGATGGTTGAAGGGAGAGAGGGGCGTCCTGGTGGCTCCCTAGCCGCACCCTGGTGGCCTGCAGAAACAGGAACTGCCTGCTCAAGTGCGGTGTGGACAGGGAACTCTGTGACCTGGTTTCTTCCTCCTCATCAGTGAGGCCAACCCTGCAGACTGACAGCCATCACTTAGCCCCTGGGGACCCATTCCTCTAAGCTAACATCCTTCCTTCATCCAATGGCTGCTGTGTGACAGGCCCTGTGTAAAGCCCCTCACACAGCCCTGCTCAGTCTCAACCTTTTGCCTCCAATGGCCCCCACACCCTCCTTCACAACTCCATCTTGACAGGGCTCCAGGAGGGAAAAATCTGGAAGAAGTTAGGAAGGCAGATGGTGGGGCCAGCTGCAAGCCCTCCAGCTCTGGCTTCCACAGGAATGCCAGGAAACACAAAGGGTATATGTGTGTGAGAGAGGGAGGGAAGGAGAAGGGAGGGAGAGGAGGGGAGAGGGGGGAGGGGGAGAGAGAGAGA
>NW_008328704.1:1689620-1751332 GCF_000622305.1 Nannospalax galili
AGAGAGAGAGAGAGAGAGAGAGAGAGAGAGACCTGGCAAAGAGCACCAAGCTGAAGCTGTACCTCCTGGGGACCCTGACAATCTGGGGCACTCTGGCAGCATCTTGGGGCCCACTGATTCATCAGGTGGGTGGAGTTTGGCCACCTAAGCTTGGGCCCCTAGCCAAGTGCCACACTTCCCTTTCCACAAGCACCCTGGGGAAGGTGGGTAGGGATGCGGGCACTTCTGGGGCCATCTGCAGCTGGCACCTTCTTGTTCAGATTCCCTGACTACCTTCAGGGCTCCTGACCACAGAGGCCAGGCCACATATCAGGTGGGTGGTGGGTAGGCTGCCTCACACCTCATTTACTGGAAATTTGCCAGGTGAGAAGACTACATGTATATGCATGTCGAAGGCTCCAAACCTGACATCCCAGGGGTGGTAGCCAGCTCCCAGCTCCATCTAAAACTGCAGCAGGGGATCCGCTCTGAGGAATCCTGACACTACACTGGCTTAGAAGGGAGACTTGGTAGCTCAGCTGACTCTGGACCGGACTGGGTACCACAGAAGAATGTCCCTCTGCTTGTTCCTTTACCACTCACCCTCCTCCCACCCTGACCCAGAGCTGGGGCTGGGGGGTTCCAAAGAATTCAGCAGTCAGCCCCACCCACCACCTCTACCCCAGAGAGCTTGGAGACTAGGGGGCAGGCAAAGGCATGGTGCAGGTGGGCACCTGAGATCTGTTTTAACTGTCACTCTGGCGAGCCTGGGATGTGAATGTGGGAAGGGGACGGTGTGCCAGGGCCGTTGTTGCAAGTGGGCCACCTCTGTGCCCCATCTCAGCAGACACTTCAAGCCCACCCAGAGAGGAACGGCTGGGTTGGAGCCGATCTGCCTTCTCGGTGGGGTGGGTTTTGACACTCCCTTTGGTGAGAGGGTGGCAGGAAGGGAGTGAGGAGCCAAGCCTGGGGCTTTCTCACCATGGGCCTCAACCTGCTTCCCATCTGGCACCCTCCGTGCAGCTGACTCCTTCACGCCCACTCTCGGCCCTACTCCAGGCTGAGGCTTCCCCACCGCAGGTCCTTTGAGCTCAGCAGCCAGTAGGCTGAAGGATGGGCAGCTCAGGGCTTGTGGCCTGGCTCTGCCTGCTATAGGGCAGCCTACTATGGTCCGGGTGAGGGCAGGTGTAACAACGACCCCTGAGAATACAGGCAGAACAGGCAGAATCAAGTCTGTCTTCAGGGAGGCAGGACGGAGCCGTGGAAGCTGACACAGGCCACCAGCCTCAGGGCCGCTGCACACCCCAACTCCAAAGCCCCTCCACGTACTCCGGTGATCGTGTGTACTTTCTGGTCTGGCATGTGATCCTACTGTGGTACAGTGACCACACTGACCAGTCAGTGCTGGAGGGGACTGGGCAACCACTAGCCCAAGCTGGATTGTGCCTGCTGCATCCTGCTGGGGGTTCTCACAACTGATACCTTTGGGGTCTGGTGTTCTACCTGAGGCTGTTGAGGGAGGTTTCCACAGTTCTAGAGAGCAGGCCCTCAGGTTGGTGACTGGCTATAGAAAGAGGCCAGAGGCCTGAGTCTTCATGGTGCCCAGCTGCCTCACTGCTGGTTCTTCTGCTGTTCCTGGGAGCCTGGCTCAGGGCCTCTGCGCTGGTGCTCAGGAGGCCTGCCTTGATCTGCAGGTGCTCCTGGGCCTCCTTCAGGGCATGCCTTTGGCTTCCACTCCTTCTGGCTGCTGATAAAAACACCGAGAAAAGGGGAACATTGAAAATTAGAGTTAGCCAGAGCCACTTTGTTCCCCAAGAGTTCCTGGATGGCCCACTGAGGGGCAGACAGAGAGTGGTCAACTGATCGGGTCTACTCTGCTCTCAGGCTGTCCAGCTTCAACTGTGAAACTAGGGGACGTGGTCCCAGCTGCTCGCTCGGTCCCCCGGTTCTCAAGCAGCTTTTAAGCATTAGGGTGCAGCCTGAACCGCTCAACCACCGCCCAGGCCGCTGCCTCGTCTACATCCAGTAATGAGCGGAGCCAGAGGCAGGGATCAAAATTTAAGTTGCAGCTGCACTCTGTGCTTCTGCTCCCTGCTGCCCTGTGCCTCAGTTTCCTCACCTGTGAGGTGGGGTCACAGTACCCATTTCCTGGCAAGGCTGACCCAAGGCCTGCTCTAATTTATTAAATTATTTAATGTGTATGATTGCTTTGCCTGAATGTATGTAAGTGCCCCTGTGTCATACAATGCCCGTGGAGGTCAGAAGAGGTTGTTAGATTCCCCTGGAGCTGGAGTTATAGATGGTTATCAGTCACCATGTGGTTGGTGAGAACTGAACTTGGGTCCTCTGCAAGAACAGTCAGTGCTCTTAACTGCTGAGCCATCTCTAGCCACATAAGGCCTATTCTAGGAACATGGATTTGTATAAAGAGTTCACAACAGCCGTGCGTCCCTCTTTGAGACTATGCCAGTTAACCACAGTCTCATTGTACCTCAAAGCCAGAAGGACAAGAGCTCATGTGCCTGCTTTGCAGAGGTAGAGACAGAGTCTTGGGCACTGGCAGAGGAAGTAGACCAGGAAAGGCTAGGCAGCCACATTAGGAGGTTGGGCTTCAGGAGTGGGGTTTCTGCAGAGCTCTCCTCCCAGAAACCTCTCCTATGTCACCTGCCAGGCCGTGCTCCACACTGTGGTCCCAGGCTATGGCTCTGCACCAAGAAGAGGCTGGGCCCACAGACAGCTCCCTGTGGGCACCCTCCACATGCTTACCTCTCCCCCACTGATGCAGGTGACCCGGGTTGTCCTAGAGTCCTACGGATATATTCTCGAGAGCGGATGTCAGCCTGGAAGAGACAGAGAAAGCTGAGGCTAGGGCCTGGGCACGTCCTCCCAACCCCCAGCAGTCAGAAGCACTTCCATGCCCCTCCCCAGAAGCCCGAGGCAGGCCCATCATGTCCTTTGGGAGCATGAGCCCCACTGGCGGGTGGTTGATGGGGCTGAGGTCCTGCAGTGGCAAGTCCTAGAAGGGCCCACACAGCTGGGAGCAGGCTGGGTGGGGCCTAGGGCTCCTCCCAGATTCGGCTGAGTGCCTGACACTGAGCCCAGAACTCCTGCTTCTCAGGCACTGCTCAACATGTCCTCTGACAACTTATAGCCCAGCCTGTCATCTTTGGGGTTCACTATTCCCCAATAGGTGTCAGCTATGACATAGATTCATTTCCAGAAAGTTTGGTAGTTACCAGAATCAGAGGACTACGGGCCACAGGCAAGGACATGAAATAGATGCAGGCCTGAGTGGACACCGGCTCCCCCAATTCCCTGGAGGACCTGGCCTCAGAAAGCCCCCGATTCCAGCTCACATGGGTTTAGCTTAGCTTTGTAGCCACATGACACACAGATAGCAACAGCTAATTCTGCAGACAGTACCTCTTCAGCTCAGGGGAGGTGGGCTGTGGGCAATGGGATGTTCTCACGATCAGGACCCCACCAACCAGGAGAGCCTGGAATTGGCACAAGAAGGGCAGTGAGGCCTGTGACCGAGGGCCCTACTGGGTTGTGCCAGAGCCTGGGTCTATGCCAGAGGAGACAGGAGGGAGACCTCAGAGATCCCAGAGACCAGCTGTGGGGTACAAATAGGCACTGACCCCTCTCACCTTCTTGGAGAACTTTGGGGAGGAGGAGTTGTCAGGAGGGAGCTCTGCTGAGGGGCCAGTGGGAAGAAAACAGGCCAAGAGCTACAACCAGTCCTGCTGGGCCAGATCGTCCTTTATTCCCTTCCTCCCTGCCAGCCTGGGTGCCCAGGGCAGATGACCGTGTGCTTGCTCTGTTTGTGCCCAGGATCTGCCAGGCTCTTCTCTAGGGCTGGGTACATGATCTGGCCCTATTTCTAGGTAGTCAAGGTACTCCTCAAGGGGGCTGACCCCTCATCTGCTAGGACAGGAACTGTTCCTTCTGGGTAAACCATGGTCAAAGGGGCAGAGGCCTGCACAGCAGGTCAGGGACAGCATGCTGCAGAGCTGCAGGTCCTAAGGAAGGGTGGGTCTGCGGCTTTCTTTCATTAGACTGCCAAGATGGAAGAGGAGAGGCCTCCTGGGGCTAGGGACATGACTCACAGGTTTGAGTGAACCCACGTACCTGCAACCCCAGTAATGCCCTGGATGAGGCTGGGGTGAGCTAGGTTGATCGGGCCCTCCTGGGGGATGCCAACAAACCCACTCTTAGAGGCCACATCTGGGCAGTCTCTCCAACGGGGCTGAGCACCACCAGAGGTGCAGGCTGCTGCTGCCACCTGCAGGCAACCCTGTGAGTCTGCAGTGGGAAGTGCTGTCCCTCATGGCTCCCCTTGGGCTGGCCCCAGGCAGAGTCCAGCCTGTAGCCCCTGTGTTATGTGCCCATCTTCAAAAGGCTCCCGAACACACAGAGCTGTTGTCTGAAAAACTGACCCACAGGCAACTCACACAGCAGCTGCTCCAAGTCCCTTGCTGATGAGGCTTGAAATCAGGCTGAGTTCCCTGAGCCATCAAACTCCTCCCTGCTCCAGAGCCTTTGGAAATGCTATTCCTGGGCCTGGACTGCTTTTCCCTCTTCCTCCAAAGAGCGGCTTCTCCTTATCTAGGGGCCTCTGTTGTACACGCCCCACCATGTGATGAGTGACACCGCATCACAGCTGAGCACAGGAAGTGGTCTGTACATACTGGGGGCTCACTGCCCCTTTTCTGTGGGCTAAGCTGACTGGCTCCTCAGAGTGCTGGGCCTCTGGATCCTAAGTACCAGCTTAAGTGACATGTGCCTGGCAAAACCATACCCTGGTGTCCCAATTGATGTCCCTGGTCCCTGCACAGGTCTCCTCGGTGCAGCCCTACAGTGACCCTGCAAGGGCCTCTGATGGAGGGCTGCTTCCCTTGGTCCTGAGGGCTACATCTGGCTGCGGAAAGATGAGGTGCTCTGCTGCCTGAGCTGCCAGTGCCCAGTGCAGATGGCTCAGCGAGGTGAGGTGTGGACAGTGGGCCCAGGCAGCCAGGGCCATAGCAAGAATTCCTAGGTGCTGCAACCTCTGCTCTACATTCTTGCCTCCAGGGCCCAGGCAGTCCCACCAGGCTCTCCAGCCAGGGGCCTTAGTCCAGGTCAGCCTGCCCTCAGACGCCTGCAGAGACCCCGACTGAGCAGATGATTGCGAGTGGAGACTGGGTGGCAGGGAGAAGTGTATCGGCCTCCACTGCCTTCCCACACAGCCCCATACCTGGCGCACTGGCTCTGGGGCCCGGAACCTACAGCAGCGGTAGGTCAGGCGCACAGCAGCCTCCAGGCTCATTCTGTGGCCCACGGAGACGTAGAGGGGCTTGATGCAGTGGTCGTGGCTCTTCAGGGCCTATAGATGGAGGCAAGTTAAGCATGGTGGGGACCTATCCCTGGAGCAGGACCAGCCTCAGAGCTGAGGCTCTGACAATGTTCTGGGTGAGAATCCTGGCCCTGAGGCAATTTCTAGTGGCACAGGGGGTGAGTGGCTAGAGGAGGGAGGGAATACATAGCACACCTGGTTGGTGGCAGGATACATAGGGAACAGATGTGACATGCATAAGTGCATGTTTGCAGGAACACACTGTGGACTGGCCTCTTGGACCTGGATATTGGGTGGGTAGAGGTCTTGGTTCACTCACCATCCCTAGGACAGTCCCAGAGCCTCCAACCAGAGGAAATGTGTCTCCCCCAGCCTGCAGGAGCCGAATCTGCAAGAGGGAGAAAAAAATGGCAAAAAATGCCCTTTTAAAAACGTATATAAGCAGGGCTGGAGAGAAGGCTCAGTGACTAGGAGCACTGACTGCTTTTGCAGAGGATCTGGGCTCAATTCCCAGGACGCACATAGTTGCTTAACAACTGTCCATAACTTCAGTTCCAGGGGATCTGATGCCCTCTTCTGACCTCTGCGGCACTGCACGGCATGGGTGCACTTGTATGCAGGCAATACACTCATACACATAAAAAAATGTCAAAACTGTGTATATGCCAGGGATGGAGACCCATGAACTGCAGCCTGGTCTACATAGCGGGATCAAGGTTAGCTGGGGCTACAGGGAAACCCTGTCTCAAAAAACAAAAAAAGAGAAAGTGTATGTGTATAAGTACTTATGTATGTGTGTGGAGGCTGAAAGACATCACTGTCAATCCCAGAAATGCCATCTACCTTCCTTGAGACAGGGTCTCTTACTGGCTTGCAGCTCACCAAGTAGGGTGGGCTGGCTGGCCAGCAGGCCCGGGACTCTTCTTTCTCTGCCTTGCCGGTGCTGGGATTAGAACGGGCCACCATACTCAGTATGTTTACATGGGGGCTGGGAATTAAACTCAAATCCTTGTGTGTGCAAGGCAAGCAAGCACTTTATTAACCAAGCCATCCCCCTAGCACACTGTCCCTTCTGAAAGGGGACATTTTAAAAAAAGATTTATTTTACGTGTATGTGTCTGTGGGTATATCCACATGAGTATAGGTGCCTGAGGAGGCCAGAGGTGTCAGACCAGAGGTTACAGGGAGTCGTGAGGCACTTCACATAGGTTCAACACACATTACATCCCTGCTCCACACAGGCATCAGAGAGCCAGGGAGATGACTGAGACTCTGCTTCAGCAATTTTCCCAGTGGAATAAACAGGATGTTACCGGCTCCCTCTGGATGGCGATATCACATCCCCATTGTGGGGCAGAGAAGGGAGGAGTGGAGGTGGGGCAAGAGCCCGAGTCAGGCAGCATAGCAAGCTGGCCTGGAGGCTGGCTATGAGCTGTGTCTGTGTGTGGGTGGGGGACAGCAAGAGAGGCAGGAAGGCTGGAAAGCTCGTCCTGTCCCCAGGAACAGGAGGACATGCCCTATGTAAACGCTGCAACAGCATGGATAGGCAGTTGGAGAGGCAAGCATGGCAGGAGGCTAGAGAGTGCCCAGGGAGCTTCTGAGGACGGAGCCTCTGCTGGATGCGCAGCCCAGAGGTAAGTGGAGGTACCCAGTGAAAGGTGGGTCTTCTGGACAACAGTCACAGATGTGGGAAGTGTGCCAGCAGATTAGGCTAGCCAGGTGTCCCCAGGAGGTGGCCAAGCCAGGGGACCCGTCCCCAGGGCTAACCTGGATGCTCACTGGCTCAGCCACAAGCAGTCCCCAGGCCCCTCTCCTCACCTTCTCCTTGTGCAGGGCATTGTTTTCCAGCCCGTCCACCTGCAGGAGTTTCTTCGCCACCCCAATGCAGGGCAGCTCTGTAAGGACACCAAGGTGGCAGGCCACCCCGAACCCTGCCAGGAAGAACAGACAGACTGAGCTTGGTGGTAGGGATGCTACAGGAGACAAACTAGAATCTCCCATCTACAGACACAGACTCTGAGACCCAAGCTGACCCTAGCCCATGGACAAGGCCCTCTTCCCTGTCCTCACAGGTCTAAGGATGGGGTGGAGGAAGCCTCCTTCTGACAGGACGGGTAGTCTATTCATGTCCTCAGGGCCTTCCCCTTCCCTCCCCTTTGTTGCTTCTGTCCCTGTGGTCTAGGCCTCCTGCCAATGGCCTAGGTTGTAGTGGCTGGGGATACAAGCCCAGGAGTGGCCTGCTGGTCCCAGTACTGGTGTCAGATCAGTGTGTCTTCCCTCTGGCTCTGTACCTATGGTCCAGGCAGGCCCTTATCATTCCTGCCATCTAGAAAAGCTACCCCTCCATCAGGGCCCCTTGAGTGCCCACCCCTAGGCTTTCAAACAGCCATTTTCTCCAGGCCATGGGCCTGATATTCACAGGAACGAAGCCTCGGTGCCAGCTCAGGGCCCGTGTGATGAATGGAGCTAACTTGAGCTCCCTACAGCTGCCACGTTGACCTGGATGGGTCAGTGTGGGGGCCCTGTAGGAGGCAAGGGGGTGGGCAAGAAGAGGTGAAGAGGAGCTCTTTTCTGGTCGGGGCACCATACTGTCCTACAGCATCCTTTCTGACCCTCTCTGGGGAGAATTACCTCGCTGGTGGAGCACCCCGTTTCCATCCACAAGAAGGACCTACAGAGCCACAGAGGAGGCAGTCAGCTGGGCTGACCCTTGCTTCTCAGGCCAGGCTGTTTGTCATGCAGCAGGAGGAGCTCTTTTCTGGTCGGGGCACCATACTGTCCTACAGCATCCTTTCTGACCCTCTCTGGGGGAGAATTACCTCGCTGGTGGAGCACCCCGTTTCCATCCACAAGAAGGACCTACAGAGCCACAGAGGAGGCAGTCAGCTGGGCTGGCCCTTGCTTCTCAGGCCAGGCTGTTTCTGAGGCAGCAGGAAGGAGAGATAGCCACACAGGCCCTGCTCTTTGGACATTCCCATTCCCACTGTCTATGGGTGGCAGAGGCCTGCAAGGGCCCTTCTGTCTTCAGCCACAAGTAGAGGGGCCTGCCTGCCCTTGGGAGGCACTTGCCTGGGGCATGAGGCCTGGTTCCTTCTCCTGCAGACGCCGCACCAACTCCGTCAGGAAGGGTACTTCTCTGAAAGCCAGGAAGCCCGACACATAGGGGGCTGTCAGGCTGACCATGTGGCTGTCCTCATACACCACCTGCCAGCAAGACCCCCAGGTGCAGCTCAGATGTTGGGTGCAACCACTTGCTCCCAGCCCCACATCCTTCTGCTCACTGCTAACGTTTCTTTCTGCCAGACCCATAGCTCCCATGTCTGCCTTCCCTGTGGCCAGTGTGAGATCAGGGTTTGAAAGACAAGACAATTTGCACCTGGGTAGTGGGGACTCAACTCAAGTGTCTATGAGGACCCTTTGTCCTCGATCTGGTCTCAGGAGCTTGGCGGAGGTGATAGCAAGCTTCAGACTTACCTGCCCTTTGCCCTCCTGGCTCCTTCCTTGTCAGTGTGAGCTGTCTGCACAGGTGCTGGATGTTTAGAGAAGGCAAAGCATAGGAGCCCCTGGGCAAGTGCATGTAAACCCAGGCAGTGCTGTGTGTGCATTAGAAGGTCCTTGGGGGCAAGCCAGGCAGGTAGGTCAAGCTTCAGAAGAAACTTCCGAACATTCAAGAAAAGGACAGGCATATCCTCAGAGCCAGGCAAGCTGCAGGAACAGGGTCCCGAGGAATGGGAGAGCTCAGAAAGACAAATTCTGAGGCTGAATCAAGCACACCATGGTATGGACAGCAGGCCTTGTGCATACTGTGAGGAGGCGTGGTGGATACAGGGAACCAGATGGCTTTAAGGAGGGGCTGGGGACAACCCAGAGAGCTTTGTAAAGGGCAGCTACCTTTCTTAGGACTTCTCTGGTAAAAAGATGAGTTTGAAAACTAAAAGAATCCTACCAGCACAAGAGGGTGGTCAACATATACCTTTAATCCCAGCACCCAAGAGGCAGAGGCAGAGAGGCAGAAGCAGGAGGATCTCTGTGAGTTTAAGGCCAGCCTGGTCTATGTAGCAAGTTCCAAGTCAGCCAGCTACATAATGAGGCTCTCTGACTCAATAAATAAATAAATAAATAAATAAAATGGTGAGGCCAGTTAAAACCTGATTGAGCACTAAGGGGCTCTGGATGGGGCTCTACAGCACAGGGTGAGGAGCTCCTGACTATGGGTCTCCATCAACCTCACTGGCCTGACATGGAGACTCATTCCTATCGTGTCTATATTTTCCAGAACCCTCCATCCCCACTGCTGTTACTGAATCCAGCAGATCTCTTGGTGAGAATTTCCAAACTACAATTCCCATTTGCCCCAAAGGCTGGATCTGTATCTAAGCCCATGTGCAGAACTGACTATTTTCACACATGGGTCTGGGGCTTGGCCTCTTGACACTTTTACTAATGACTCAACTAAGAAACTTCTCAAAGCTGCCAAGGACCTAAGGTGGGGAGGGTCCTCTCTGGAGGCTGACAGGGGAACGTGACTCATAGCTGGCCCAGCCTATTGGACTGCTGAGGCCCCACACAAGAATACGTTCTAGCTGGACACATTTCAGCCTGTGTCCTCATAGATGACAGTAACTGCTCCAGTCAGAATCTCTCCACATAAGCTCCCCAAACCGGAGAGATCAATAAAAAAGGAAATTTCCACCTCTCATGCTGGCCATGAACTCATGTCCACAATGACATATGTTCCTAGGTGCCTGCATGAGGGAGACACAGCTTAGGCAGTGGAGTAGCTCAGAGAGCACGCTGGACAGAAGAGAGTAGCTCAGAGAGCACGCTGGACAGTAGAGGGTAAGGAAGGCGGCTGGATCTCTGTCAAAGTCATCTCAGAGACAGACAGCTGCAAAGTGACCAAAAAACACAGTCAGAGGCTGAAACAGTCAGGGGCCTGGGAGCACAGCTCTGGCATGTGTGAGGCCCTGGGCTCAAGGCCCTGGGTTCTATCTCCTAGCACCACAGAAAATAAAAAGACAAAATCAACTACATTTGATCTAAGAGCAAGTGTTTATCTTTCATTATATTTGCACATTTTCTATAAAAACAAAGAGAAAAATTAGTTGTGATGTAGTTCAGTGTTGAACACTCCTGAACAAGGCCAAAGGTTCCAACCCTAGCAGTGGGGGTTGGAGAGAGAGAGGGAGAGAGAGAATAATTTTTTGTGGGCAAGAGCTGGAGTCTGAGATCAGCAAGCTTCAATGTTAGCCAACACTGTGGCGTTCCCTAAAATTAAGTTGCACTTAGACAGCTGTTGTGTGGGGTTAGGTCCACCTGACTGCACTAGGGTAAACTGTAATTGCTAGGTTGTGTTCAGTTCCAGGTAGTAGGTATGAAGACAGATCCTGCTAACTGACAGCATCACTGGGGGCCACCAGCACGTGAGGAGCCATGTCACTGTGGCCTTTAGGACAGAGCAAACAGAAGGAGCCACAGGGATGTTTGCTAACAGAAGGGTGGGAACGAGTCCTTCCACGCTCTGCTGCCTGGACAGCACTGACAAGATACCAGGGAAGTCTCTTCCTGCGGAGAAGAGCACAATGACCACAGGCGGCTGACTACCGGGTAGGCTATACTGGAAGGCGATCACTTGTCTGGGTGCTGGGGAGGATTCCCAACTGCATAAAGGTGGACCAGAAACTGTCCAACCAAGCTTTGCCTCACAATCATGGGAAAAGGTACTGTGGGAGATGGCTTCCTCATTAAGTGGAGACCAGGGGAAGAAAAAAAATGTATTTAATATCTGTACTGAGATAAATTTTATAAAACGCATCTGTGAAGTGTATGACTCTGATTTTTGGTGTTTACAATTATCACCATAATTTAATTTTATTTAAAAATATTTTATTATTTATGCACGAGTGTACTACCTGCATGTATGTAAGTGCACCCATGTCATGAGGGCCCACAGAGACCAGACGTGTCAGATTTCCTGGAACTGGAGTTACAGACAGTTGTTACCCACTATGGGAGTAACTGAACCACAGTCCTCTGTAGGAGCAGCCAGTGCTCTTAACCGCTGAGTATCTCCCCAGACCCCATAATCTAATTTTCGAACATCTTCTCTGACCCTACAAATTAACTTCCTCCAAACCATGCTCAGCCCTGGTGTAATGAACAACCATCACCATAAACCTGACAGGACTTAGAATCACTTCAGAAACACACCTCTGGGAACATCTGTGAGAACATCTGTAGAGGTTTAACGGAAGAGGAAAGACCCATCCTAAATGTGGGGTCCAGGACTGAATAAAAGGCAAAAAAGGAGAAAGCCAGCTGGGCACCAACACTCCACTCGCTGCTGCCTGGTCCGCTGAGGCGTGAGCATCAGCCTCACGCTCCTGCCACCACGCTGTCCCCGCCACCACAGACTGCAACCGCAAACCCCGAGCAAAAGAATCTTTAGGCCGCTTTGTCACAGCAACAACAAAGGTAACGAACTTGCCTAGGTGAGCACAAACTTCTATTCTCTAGGAGTCTGCCTGTCTAAACTCTTACCATACTTCCAGGTGGCCCATAGTTGAGCATTGGGGGATCACTACGCGACCCCTTCCTGACCTAAGACTACAGCAAGAAGCAAATGCTAAGTGGAGACACAGGCGGTCTGCTCAGTGCTGCGGTCATAACAGAACTGTGGTACACAGTACCCTTGAGAACTCCAGTGCGGGGGACAGAGGGACTGTGCAGGGCAGCAGCGTTCATGCAGGTGAGGGCACTTGTGTGTGCGGTCCAAGAGAGCTGGAGGCAGATGGCACTCATTGCCCACTGTTTCATTAATACCACCGTCATTCTAGTTGCTTTTCTGGAGCTGTGATAAACGCTCTGACCGAGAGAAACGTAAGGAGGAAAGAGCTTATTTCATCTTACATTTCCAGGTCACGTTCATCACTGAGTTTATCACTCAGGAAGTTGGGGCAGGGGCTCCAGCAGGAGCTGCAGCAGAAACCACTGGAATGCTGCTTACTGGCTTGCTCAGCTGGCTTTCTTATACAGTGCAGGCCCACCTGCCTAGGAATTATGCTGTCCACAGTGCACTGGCCCCTCCTCGCCAAGGTCAAGCAAGATGATATCTCACAGAAATGGCCACAGACCAATCTGATGAAGGAAATTCATCAACCAGGTGATTATAAGTTGTATCAAGTTTACAATAAAAACTAACCAGAACAATAATCCTCCCCAGGTCAGAAGAGGCCCAAGGGGTAGAGTAGGGAATGGCAGAGCACATTTATTTACAGAAGCCACCCAGCTCTGGGGTCTCTGCCTACCCTCTCCCTGCATCATCCTACAGAACAGCCAGGGACCCCTAAGACAGAAGCCCTAGGTTCTTTTTACCACAAACCCAGTTCTCAGAAAAGTGGGCACTTAGCCCATTTGTGCTGAAGCAGAACTGAAAGGGGCCTTCTGGGTAAGGTGCAAAGTTAGTCAGAGTAGTGACGGGAAACGCCGAAGCTGGGATACAGCCAAGGCTTCCCGAGCTGCAATGAACCGTAGGCTTACTGCTCATTCACGGACATTTAGGGAGGATTTGTATGTATTCTACACATCAAGTCACAGTTCCAGGCATCACAGAATTTACACTTCTAAAGGGGAGGCAGGTCAATTCCATTCTTGTGTGTCAAAGGAGAGGTTCAGGGTTGCTATGGTCTGAATATTTTTGACCCTGAAATTCATATGCTGAAATTCTAACCTACAAGGTGATGGTATTAAGAGGTAGAGATCTGGGAGGTGACTAAATTACTCCAATGGAGACTTACCAGAACACACGGTGCTGACACCTTGTTCTTGGCCTTCTAGTTTTCAAAATCATGAGAAGTAACTCCTATTGTTTATAAGCCACCCAGCCTGAGGCATTCTGCTACATGAGCCCAAAGGGACCGAGAGAGGATGCTGAGAGGCAACTCCTGGTCTTCTGAAATGAAGGAGGCTCATCAGAGGAGGCAACTCGAAACTGGGCACTTCAGAGAGCCAGTGAGGTGAGGTCTACTCTGAGAGAGAAGACATGTCTACAGAGAAAGGCCACCAGAGGAATTCAAGCCATTCAGAATAGTGTTTGGGAAGGACTGAGGGTGGAGGTGGGTCAAACTAAGCAGAAACAGAACACAAAGGGCCTTTAAGCTACATGACAAGTACGAACTTTATTAATCACGAGAAAGTGGGACTCGCATCCAAATTTTGTTGTTGTTTTAATACAGGGTCTCATGTAGCCCAGGCTGGCCTCCAACTCTGGATTGTCCAGCCTCAACTTCACAAGTGCTGAATTACAGGTGTGTGTACCACCATGCCCAGCAGGAAGTGCTGTAAGAGGACCTGTGAACTGGATCACACTTGCTTTTTACAAAAACTGCCCTCTTATCCACAGAGGAGGAGAAACACTTGGGGAGGGGGAGCCTATGAGGACACAGATCAGTAGTCTACAGGGTGACAGTGGCTCACAGGTGCCAGGGACTGAGGGGAGGCAGAAAGCACAGAACTGGGAGGGATGGGTAGAATGATGTGTGTGTGTGTGTGTGTGTGTGTGTGTGTGAAAGAGAGAAAGAGAGAGAGAGAGAGAGAGAGAATAGGAGCCAGGTACAGCAATACACATGTATGAAAATAACACAGTGAGACAGCAAGAGAGAGTGAGAATGAGAGAGAGAGAGAAAGAGGAGCCAGGCACAGCAACATACATGTATGAAAACGGTGAAAGCCATTATTTTATATGTTGACTAAAATATTCAAAAATAAGAACTTTGAAAATAGAGCTAGTTGGGCTGGGTGTGGTGGCGCACGCCTTTAATCCCAGCACTCAGGAGGCAGAGGCAGGCGGATCTCTGTGAGTTCAAGGCCAGCCTGGTCTACATAGTGAGTTCAGGACAGCTGGGGCTACAGGAAGATCCTGTCTCAAAAAGACCAGAAAAAAGAAAGGGAGGGAGGGAGGGAGGGAGGGAAAGAAAGAAGAAAGAAAGAAAGAAAGAAAGAAAGAAAGAAAGAAAGAAAGAAAGAAAGGAAGGAAAAAGAAAAGAAAAAGAAAATAGAGCTAGCGTGAGACAAGGTGGAAAGATGCAGAGGAACTTTCAGCATGGAACTTCCGGCCGTGGGCTGTGGGCCACTGAGGTGAACAAGCCAAGGCACCAAACCACCAGATTGAAAGTGAGATGTCTGTTGATTCATAGTCACAATATGGCCTCAGCTTTCTGTCTTTTAGATTCTTCCTTCAAAGGCACCCCAACCTGCTCAGGAAATTCTACAAAAGCACCCCAACCTATTCGTGAAAGTCTGCAAAAGAGGTGAAGGTGTGGATCAACGACAAAGAGTACTTGCCTAGCGCGTGCGGGGCCCTGGGGGGGGGGGATCCCCAGCATCAAAATAGAAATTCTACAAAACACGGGTGGGGTGAGCCCAACAGGCCTGTACCCTGTCCTGGGGCCCAGCGCCCCGCTTTGGCGGCCAGCCCCGGGCTCGGCATTCCTCCCGGGTTACCTCGAGCTCAGGGTAGCTCAGCACCACCAGGGAGGCGCAGGCGCGGACACTGTCCCCTTTCACGAAGGACACGTCCACGCCGCCGACCCTCTGCAGACCCGAGAAGGCGCGGTCCCGCTGCCAGGCCTCAGTGTCCCGGTCCACCACGCGCGCTTTCAGCTGGGCTTGCTCCCTACGAGGACACAAACGTGAAGCGGGCCCGGGGCCCACCAGGGCGCGCTCCCTCCCTCGCAGCACACAGCCGACCCTGCCCGGCCTCCTCCCGGCTCAGGGAGAAAGCCGCTCACTGAGCGGATACGCGGACCCGGAAGAGAAAGTACCCGGCCCGCAGGCTACTACTTCCGACAGTCTCCCGGCCCGCACGCAGGGCAGCGCGCCTACTCGCTGCTCGGTCGGAAGGTCATCGGAATGAACCCAGCCCTCGGTCGTGCACGTCCTTAGACCCCATTACCGTTTCCAGAGCGACAGGATTTCCTCCGGCGGCCGTGTAACTGCCTGGCCGGCCATGGCTCGGCCCTCGGCGCCCTTCATACGTCACTTCCGGAGGGCCTCGCTGCTGCAGTCACGGTCACCGCCAGGGGTCGCCGTCACAGCCGCGCGGCCTCCGGAGTCCGCCGACTTTGGACCTCGCGGGCCGCTGGCTTCCGGCTTCGCGTGTCATCCCCAGCCTCGGTCGGTCCTGCTCTGAAAAGGTTCGCCGGAAGTGGGCTTCCTAGCACTTCCTGAGGCCCGGTAGCGGGTCGTTGGTGGAAGGGTAGTGAGGGCAGAGGTCTGCCCGGATCCGCAGACGGCTGCCTTCCGTTTGGAACCGATTCTCATTCCCTGCTTCTCAGCTGTATCAGTTGTGAGAAAACAAGACCCCCACTCCATAACAAATTCAAGAGACTAGCAAAAGTGAGGCAGCTTTACTTCATGACCCTGCAGAACCGGGTGTCAACCCAAACAAAAGGCAAAAATGGCTGCCAATCAGGCGCAAATAGGCGCAAAATCGTTTTGTTTTATTTATGTGTATTGCCTGTGTGTATGAAAGTGCACCCGCGTCGTGCGGTGCCTATTGGAGGGCATTGGATCCCCTGTAACTGGAGTTATGGACGATTGTTAGCCACCATGTAGGTGCTGGAAATCGAACCCAGGTCCTCTGCAAGAGCAGCCAGTGCTCTTAACCACTGAGTCATCTCTCCAGCCCCTGCAAAATTGGGTTTTATATTCCTTTTAATTACAAATATTTTAAAAAATTTTGTTTTTATGAGTGTTTTGCCTGCATGTAAGTGCACTAAGTGTAATGGCCCCAAATGGAGTCCCCCAAATTGTAATAGCCAAAGTAACTTCATTTTCTTCATTTTGTATAAAGCAGTCACTTTAAACTTCAAATAGAAAAACCATCAGCTTCAAGGTCAAGTCTGAACTTAGTTGCTTCCCCTTAGAAAAGTGCTTTCTTTGGAGTAGCTGACCTTGGTCACCTCCCTGACACTACAGCTGAGCTTCTTGCCTAGCCAAGTAGCCTAAATAACAATAATGAGAAAGTTCCTTACTGTCAGGGTCTCTATCTGTTAAGAGAAGGACTAACACAAGCTTATTCTGGCTTCTGTAGTTTGCTTATCTGCTAACTTGGGCCGTCCTGACCCTACTCAGGACCACCTTTCATTACTCATGTGTGATGAAAGTCTTAAGGTATTTGTGGGTTTTGTATTTATAAGCTTGTTTCACCTTCCCCTTGGGGGCCATGGGTCCTGAATCAGACTAAGGGACCAAGGACAGCTATAGCTTTAATAAGTATGACCAATTAAAATTTGAATTGGGTAGGGAGGTCTTTTCCCAGTGGTTTCAAAACTCCATAACAACCATGTGTGAGCAGTGCCCACGAGGTCAGAAGAGGGTTGGATCCTCTGGAGCTGGAGGTAGAGGCCATGTGAGTGCTGGCACCTGAATCCTGGTCTTCTGTAAGAGCAACCAGTGCTCTTAACCCCGTAAGAGCAACCAGTGCTCTTAACCCTGGAGCCATCTTTCCAGTCCCCACACCCTCAACTACCCCTTTTTTGGCAGGGTGTCCAGTAGGGTCATTGTATCCCAGATTTATTTCTTTTTCTTTCTTTCTTTTTTTTTTTTTTGGTCTTTTTGAGACAGGGTCTCCCTGTAGCCCCAGCTATCCTGGAATTCACTATGTAGACCAGGCTGGCCTTGAATTCACAGAGATCCGCCTGCCTCTGCCTCCTGAGTGCTGGGGTTAAAGGCATGTACCACCACACCCAGCCCCAGATTTTATTTCTAACACCACCCATGCTCAGGGAATCATCTCTTAAAATCACACTCACAAAGCCTTGAAGTAGGAGGGGGACTTTTGAGAATATTGAAAATAAAATCCTGGGTCCAAGGACCCCACTGATACCACACAAAGAGCACACAGACAGTGGGAAAGTAACTCAGCAAGGCAGCTTTTACTTTTGCAAAAGGATGCATTGCTTCATTCTGGTGTCAAGGCAGCAGACTGAGAAGGAAATTTGATAGGTTTTTATCCAAACACAAAGTACTGTGCCTTTTCCTTCAGTCTTTTGTGGTTTGCTAGGTTTTTTTTAAAAAAAATATTTTATTATTTTTATTTTATGTGTATGAGTGTATTGCCTGCATGTATGTGAAAAACACCTGTGTCCTGAAATGGATGCTGCAGAGGTCAGAAGAGGGCTTCGGATTCCCCTGGAACTGGAGTTAAGGATGGTTCGTAGCCCCCATGTGGGTGCTGGGAATTGAACCTGGGTCCTCTGCAAGTGCAGTCAGTGCTCTTAACTGCTGAGCCATCTCTCCAGCCCCGGTTGTCTAGTTTTAAAATAATTGGGGCAAAGGAAGGAAAAGCAGTTGGCCACTCTGGACCAAGTATTAGGTTTCAGAGTGCAGAATACAGGAACAATAGGAGAGAAAGAAAGACACCACATCTGACCTCAACAAAGCAGACTGTGTTTATTTAGCACAGGGAGGGACAGCAGCCTTCCCTCGGGATGGAGGCTACTTTATTGGAAAGGGAACTGATCAGTGTTTTAGGAAAGGGGGAGCAGGGCTTAGGTATATGCAAGGTAAAACAGCTGCAGAGGGCACGAGCTGGTTAAGACATTCTTGAGAGACTTATGGCCCCCTTTCCTGAACCTGTTTGCTCAAGCAAGACAGGCTATCTTGGGAAACAGGCTATCTCAGTAGTTCTCCCTGAGTTCCAGGTTGGTTGGTTGATAGCTTTTGAGCAAGGCCAGCAGCAGTCTCAGAGGACTTCTGGTTTTCTACAGTCGGGGCATTCTATCAATGAGTTCCAGGGATGAGATAGCAGGGTGTTTGCATAAAGAAGAGTTTTACATTTTACGAGGATGGCATTGGAAGGTCATATCCCTGTGTCAACTCTTTTAATGGAAAGGATGGAAGTTCCTTGTGATTATTTTCCTCAGGGGTTTAGTGGAGTTCGGGATGTAGGGACTTTAACTCTCTGGTAAGCTGAGGACTCTCCCTGGGTAAATGTTAGGGTTAAGAGTTGAAAGAGTTGCAGGTAGGGAAGAAAAAGCAACCGAACTCGAACTCGTATAATCCATAATGACCTTTTATTAGTCAGTGAGGGGTGACTGCTGACCAGTGGGAGTCTGCAATAGCCACACAGGCCACACAGAAGAGGAGTTTAAGTGCCTTTGTTTATAGAAACAGAATCGGGGTTGGATAAGGGATTCAGGGCCTACATTCTTCCCCAGTCAGGTCTGGGCAGGGCTTGTTTGCAAAGCAGGGCCAGTCTGTAGAATTTATGGTTGGGGGGGGGTCCCAGAAGAGCTTGTTTGCAAAGCAAGAATTGCTTTATGATTTGGAGCTAATGGAGGTCTCCCTTCCAGAGGGAGAGGGAAGGGGAATGAGAGTAATGGGGGTTTGAGAACAGCTAAAATTCATTATACATATGTATGGGGGGGAATGGTGTAAAGGTCCCTCTAGTGAGAATACTCTGAGTGTGTGAGGCATTGAAAGTCAACCAGTAAAGGGAAATCAGGGAAGTATATTCCTAAGTCTTGTAGCCCTACTATACATTTCAAGAGGAAAATATAAAAGACTGTTCTAGACCAAACTAAAATTTGTGGTTTGGGAGAGGCTTCCTGTAGCTCTGACAATTGACAGGGCAAGTTTTCAACTGGGCGAGAGTGAGTCCCATTTCTCGAGCATGCACTGCATATGAGGCACTGTGCCATTATTTACCTACTGTGTCTTATTTCCACAGACCTGGAAGGCATTTTGGAGATGATGAAACTGCAGTTTAAAGAAGTCAAGTTGCTTTCCTGTGGTCATGGAACTGGCAGACAGGAAACCAGGCACCCATTCTCAGGTACATCAGCCTGGCAGTGTGGCAGAGTGGTCAGGATAAGGGGTTTGGTGTTTGGAGGCCATTCATGCCTGTGGGGATGGGGCAGAAGCTGTGGGGTCTGAGGAAGTAACTCTGGCTGAGGTGTGACTGAAAGGAACGCTGGTCTGTAGGTGTAGGTGGGAGGGAAGGACAGAAACAGCTCCAGGGCTCTAGGCTGCTGTGCCCGCCTCTCCTGGCTCTTGCTCAGATGGTTCTCTGAAACACTCCCACCCCTTGAAGGGCAGCTGTGTCTGCTGTCCCCAGAGTACCTGTAGAGGAGGTGTGACTTGTGTAGGCTTCTGCTTCAGAGGAAGAGCACATTCCTGGTACTTCTCCAACTGGACGTAGATTCTGAAGCTTGAGCTTAGTTTGGCGTAGCAAGCCAAGGGGTCAGAAAAGTGCAGAGTGCACTGTGAGTGCTGGTCACTGCTTGCTGGGTTCAACTCCTGCCCACTGAGTACCTCTCTCTGGGCCAGTTGACCCCACAGCTTGACACTTAGCACTTTATCCACCTGCTGCATAGCTATTTCCTCCTAATAGAGGAAAACTCTCCCCGCTGAGTGGCAGAGGGAGGCTCAGAAGCCTCCAAGTTACAAGGCTTCGTGGGCTTCCCACCAAGGTTGTATAAGCAGCAAGCAACTGCTGGGGGAGAAGAGACTTTTCTGTGGTGCTGCCTATACACTGGGCAGGAAGCTCTGGGTTGTCATCACTTTTACCCAAGCTGGGTGGGCCTTGCAATTATGCAGCCTTGAGTCCCACATGCTGCTCCTGTAAGTGACCCCAATAAACTCACCAAGCTAGATTTGTGCTGAGTCTTTTTGATACAGGGTCTCCCTATAGCCCCAGCTTGCTTCCCAAGTGCTGGGACTAAAGGCTTGTGCCACCACCATGCCTGGCTTGTGTTGACATTTTTTCTTTGGTCTGTCGTCAGTGCCCTATCTGGGGCAAATAGACATTTGCCCACATCTCCTCAGGGAAGGTCATGTGACAGCACCCTATCAGAGCAGTTCTCTGTTCACACACTGGTGTGCATGGTGTACTGAGACTTGGGAAACTTTATCTGATTGGCTTGGCTGATGTTTTCTTCACAACGACTACTTACCATTGAAAGTGTTTCAGTTGGAACTTTGTGGCCATTCGGGAATAGCTATAGTAGCTCCTCATGGCAAAGCTTCACAGCTGCTTAGGTAAAGTGCGTCATTCTCTTCCCTTGTCTACTTCCTGTCACCAAGGGGGGTCTGTTACTTCCTGTCACCAAGGGGTCTGTCTTCTCCACAGCCGGTTCATCGAGTCAGCTCTCATCTGTCTGCTGGCAGCTGGGACACCATGTTGTCAGCTGTTTTCTGTGAGGTTCCTTTTGGCAGAGGCTCCCCTCTGTGGTGAGGAGACAGGAGCCGTGCAGACTCTACCAACAAGCGGTTCTGCTGCCCTTTTTGCACTGAGGAAACACTTACCGCCCCGTATTCTAAACCGGGGAGGTTTTCTGTTCTGAACCCTGCAGTTGCAGGTACCACTACTGCAAGTCTTCCACGGCACACCAGCCGCTTCCGAAAAAGCCAAGCTGAGGCTGTGTGTTGTCAATAGAACCCCTACCCGCAAAGGATTCCTTAAGAACACCTTCTAAAATTTTTATTACATTTGTTTATGTGTGTGCGCGCACATGTGTGCCATGGTGCACGTGTAAAGAGTACTATTTGCGGGAGTTAGGTCTCTTCTACTACGTGGGTCCCAGGGGTTGAACTCAGGTCATCAGACTTGGTGGCAAGTGCCTTTACCACTGAGCCATCTCATGGGCCCAAAAGGAAGGATTCTTTTTTTAAAAAATATTGTATTATTTTGTATATGAATGTATTGCCTGCATGTATGTGAGTGCACCCGTGCTATGCAGTGCCCGCAGTTCTAGGTGTCGGATCCCTTGGAACTGGGGTTACAGACAGTTGTTAGCCTCCATGTGGGTTCTGGGAACCAAACCCTGGTTCTCAGCAAAATCATCCTGTGCTCTTACCTGCTGAGCCAGCTCTCCAGCCTCCAAAGGAGGATTCTTTTTTTTTAAATTTTATTTATTACTTTCTAAAAATTTTATGTGTATGCATGCATTGCCTGCATGTAGGTAAGTGCACCGTATCATGCAGTGCCTGCGGAGGTCAGAAGAGGCTGTCGGATCCCCTGAGATTGGAGTTACAGACAGTTGTTAGCTGTCATGTGGGTGCCGGGACAAACCCAGGTCTTCTGCAAGAACAGCCAATGTTCTTAACTGCTGAGCCATCTCTCCAGCCCCCAAAGGAGGATTCTTTAGCAGCAAAAGCCAAGTTTATTAAAAAAAGGATGACAAAACAGGCTTTAAAAACATAGCATACAAAATGAAACATCTTAATTAAAAATTCTTCATGACAGAAAAAAAAAATGCCTAGGCCAAAGGGAAAAAAGGTTTTCACAGCAGGAACCAGTGTGGGTCTGAGCTGCCCTCTGATGGCTAGGGCAAGCTCAACCCAACTCTGAGGTTTCGCAGGAGTTCCAAGGCCAAGTTGGAAAGTTCAGCAAGCCCTATACCCTGCTCCATCCAGCAGGCAACCTGGGATGCAGATGTCTGGGGACAGACATGGTGGCTTTGCATAGTCTGGAGTAAGACAATCACAGATTGCCACATGCAGGAACACATTCTGAAATGAGTTACCAATGGGATTTGGTCCCTGCATCAGGCACGAGGAGAAGGTCAGATCAGAGTGCAGTTCCCACTGCACCCCTGCAGGGGTGGACGGGTGTCATGTCCTTGGATGTGCTCTGACCACCATTCGGTTTTTATAGCTCAAAAATACGTGGGCCCTAGACTTCAAGTATTGGCACTCTGGCCACCAACCAACTTCATTTTATTGTGTTCCCCCTTTTTCCTTCTTCAGTGCTGGGGAGAGAACCCAGGGCTTTGCACATGGCAGGCAAGTGCTCTACCATCTACCTCTACGTTCCTTGCTCTCCAGTTCATTCGTGGCCTGACTCCTAGTTCAGTGCTCTCTCAGAGGGTCTGGCTTTGATCCTTTGCAATTTGGCAGTGACTCACTGTTGGGGGCTGGGATGTATCAGCTCGTGTTGACGTGACCTTACAGCATTCATAGACACTTGGATCTTCTTCTGTTAGTGTGGCGCTTTTTTTTTTTTCTTTTTTTTTGTCTTTTTGAGACAGGGTCTCCCTGTAGCCCCCAGCTGGCCTGGAACTCACTATGTAGACCAGGCTGGCCTCGAACTCACAAAGATCCGCCTGCCTCTGCCTCCTGAGTGCTGGGATTAAAGGCGTGCGCCACCACGCTTGGCCTTAGTGTGGCACTTTTCATACATGGTGGAAACCAAGAAATATGTGTGGAATACTCAGAAGTTAAGGGACTGGGAGAAAGAAAAAGACCAGAATCTTTTCTGTACACGTAGAACAAAAGTCACTACCCTGGTGTTTTTCCTCCCTGTACGTAGTAAAGCGAGGAGGAAGGGACCTGGTGGTCAGAGCATGAGGTCAGAGGCTGGCGGTCTTGAGGACTGGTGTTGGATATGACTATAGCACTTTCTTGTTCCCCCTGGAATTCACATAAGGTTGAATGTCAGTTCATGTCATTACATGGGAAAGTTCTGAAATAGGCACGTGTTCCAGAAACTGCTTGATGTTCATAATACTTGTATAGCACATACACGCCTTGAGTTCAGGGCTGCACCCACATTCCTTCTGGGCTCGAACAAAGGCCACAGCCCAGTTGGGAGCCACGCAGGGAGGCTGAGCTGAGGGAGCTGCTCTACCTCGCTTGCCGGTTCAGTTTCTGTGTGGCAGCCGCTTTCCACACTGAGATGCAGTTGGACATGGGTATCTCTTCTGGGAACTGGAATTCCACTTCTGGAAGGACATCACTCTCTTTAGTCTCCATGTAACTTACTAGAGTGTCCCTGAGGCTGCAAACCAAGAACAAGAGACGGTGTTTATAATACAGGGCTAGTCAGTGGTCACTCTTTCCAGTCATCATGAGGACCAAGGAGCTTGCCAAGACCAGACATGCTGAGAATCTGCTTATGTCAGCTAAGAGCTGAGCCCCTGAACTGGTCTGGAAGCCCAGGCCCAAGAGTCCTGGCGGATGGAACTGGCCTTTGCACACAGATGGCTCTGAGCACTGCTACTGTGAATAGTAGGGTTGTGTAGAAGGTGAAGCCTTAGCGGTGTGTTCTCTTAGTCTCATAGTAACACACTGCAAATTGTCCAGGAAGGGGGGCGGTAAAGATCTGACTAAGTTCAAAGAATACAAATGCATCAGTTGTGTACCATATAGTGTCTGGGAAGAAGAGAGCAGTATAGACTAGATTAATGAGGAAAGCTGGAGTCTGAATGTTTAAACAGTGAAGTGGCCAGCAAGGCAGTACACCTGTCATCCCAGCAGAGGAGGATCAAGTTGTTGGCTTGCCTGGGCTACATAGACCTAGTCTCAAAAATCAGAGACAGAGAGCAATAGCCCACTTTAATCTTTGCCTCACACTACACATAAAAGTAAATTGACTGCTGGGCATGGTGGCTCACACCTTTAATCCAAGCACTTGGGAGGCAGAGGCAGGCGGATCTCTGTGAGTTCAAGGCCAGCCTGGTCTACATAGCGAGTTCCAAAAAGACCAAAAAAAAAATAAATAAATAAAACAACAAAAGTAAATTGGCCAACAAAGCAGATGCACAGCATAGAACTACTGCACAGCAGGAGAGAAGAGAAGGCCGCTTCAATAGCTTGGGTGCTGAGCAAAAGCCTGGGAGCATTTGTAACAATCAAAGGGTAATTTCTGGTTTGGTTTTTTTTTTTTTTTTTTTTTTGGTTTTTTGGGTTTTTTTTGGTCTTTTTTGAGACAAGGTCTCCCTGTAGCCCCAGCTGTCCTGGAACTCACTGTAGACCAGGCTGGCCTTGAACTCACAGAGATGCACCTGCTTCTGCCGCCCAAATGCCGGGATTAAAGGCGTGCACCACCACACCTGGCTAATTTCTGTTTCATATGAAGAGCTTCTACAGATCATTAAAGAAGAGATAAACAGCCTGCAAAGAAAGTAACCAAAAGCTATCAAGAGGTGATTCAGAGCATCATAAACACACTGCTGATAAATGTAAAAACTGTGCCCAGCCATTAAGTACCTAGAAAGTAGGACAATCAAGAGGAAAGGAGATACTGGTTTTCTGGCTCTTAGATTGGCACAGGTGCAAGCCTTGGCTAATCATGTGTATTCTGCAGCCTTGACACATTGGGTACCTTATCCCACCAACTGAAGATGTATGTCTGATGGACATAGTAAGTCTACTTGTTATAAGGAAAGTATATGACTTCAGTAGGTGGTCAAGACAGGATCTTATGTGGTCCAGGCTGGCCTCAAATTTGCTATGTAGATGAAGAAGCTTGAACTTCTGATTCTTCCAGAATGCTGGGACTACAGGTGTGCGTCGTAATGCCTCATTTATGCAATACTGATCTAACCCAGGGATTTTTGCATGTTAAACAAACACGCTACCGATGAACTGTATGTCCTCCCTCCCTTCTTACCTCCCTCCCTCCATGTGTGTGATATGTGCATGTGTGCATATGCACATGTATTCAGAGACTAAAGGATGATGTTGGGTATCTTTCTCTATTGTTCTCTACCTTAACTTCGAGACAGTGTCTGTCCCTGAACCTGGAACTTACTTTTTTGTCACCTGGACTGGCTGGACACAAGCGTCCTGGATCTGTTCTCTGCACCTATTCCCAGTGCTGGTAGTACAGGCAAACAGCCACACCCAGCTTTCTACGTAGGTGCTGGGGATTTAAATTCAGGTCCTCGCGCTTGCACAGCAAGTGCTGTTACTTACTGGACCATTTCTCTAGCCCCCTAGCTCATGTTTTTAAAACTCTCAAGATTAAAGTCAGAGTCAGTGTCAGGTTCAGTGGAAATGAAAAATCAGCAGGAAATGGGTCTTGGGTAAGGCAGGACTATTTTGATATCCACGGGAGGTCAGAGAGGTGACAGAACATTCTGCAGCCCCCGGCCAGCAGCTGCACAAGGCCATACCTCCACTTGGGGTTGAAGCTGCCCTCGGCCTGGGGCCTCCTGAGCTTCAGCACAATCATTTCATGGAGCTCCAGGAGGAAGGCGTCCAGGCTTGCCTCATTCAGGAATGTGCTGAGGAGCCTGGCATGCTGCTGGCTGAGGTCTTTTTTGTACTCCACACTGATCTCCTGGAACGGCTCCTAAAATGAAGGATGAACAAATGGTGCATTAAGACCTGGGAAGAGTGGGGCTGCTCCCTCCGTCAGGAAAAGCAGACGGCAGATGCAGAACCCACCTTCTTCAGTCGCAGCCGCTGTTCTGACTTATAGGCAGACAGGAACTGCCAGAGGGCAATGGTGTGTCTCAGCTGACATCTGTTTAAGGCCTGAAATAGGAACAGAAACTGGAGTTGGAGCATGTGTGAGTCTGTTGTCTCAAGCGTGCTGTGTGCATGGTGGACCGGCTGGCCGTGGGGTGCTCTTCTGCTTTTCCGGAGTGCCTGCATGGGTGCATGGTGGTATTCTGGTAGGAAGCAGGAGCCATTTACTGTGCAAAGCCTTCCACTGTTTTTTTGAGACATGGTCTCGCTAGGTAAGTAGCTCATTATGGCTTAGAGCTTATCCTGTAACCCAAGCTTGCCTAGAACTTGCAATCCTCTCGCCTCAGCCTCCTGAGTATTGGGGTTATTGGTATGCACCACCAGGCCTGGTGCTGGGACCTACCTTTAAGACCAGAGTTGTCTGATCACCCATTTGCAAACTGTCTTGGATGTACACCTTCAGGTCCATGCCAGGATCCCCACCAGCTGTGCTCAGGAAACTCAGGGTGACTTCTGTGATAGACAGGGCTTCACAGGTATCGCTGTAGGACTGTAGCTGTCCACTGATGGCACTGATAGCCGAGCTGGGGAGTGGGTTCTGGGGAACCAGATGCAAGACAGGGACCATGGTTGGACTTCTTCCTCACTACGTGAGAAGAGCTTAGCTTTGTCACCGCCTAAGCCACAGTGGACACAGACTCTCCGGAAACCACAACGGTTGATGTTTGGCGTACACTAAGTGCACGCAGCATTCCAGACTCCCATCAAAATAGACACAAATTCACGGGAGCAGAAAACAGCCCTGGGAGGAGACAGCCATTCCTCTCCCTTTCAGTGCTGATATGAAATAGGGGAACACTTAAGTTCTCTCCCCTTCCTTCACCATAAATGGAAGAAACCAGCCCCACCAGATTCTAGTGCATTTAACCTCAACAAGGAAATTTTGTGATCTGCTGTCCTGCTTTCCTCTGTAGAAAGCACTGGGTTCATAGGGTTCCCTGGAGTTCTTAGGGAGGGACAGAGACTGCAGTGCTCACAGCAGACCTGGGATGAGGCTGGAGCCATCCTCGATGGACAGAACCACCCAGCAAATGAGGAGGGTTATGAGCACCTGTGTCATTTTGTTCTTGATGTCCATAAAGAGATGTTCATAGTTCCAGTCACGTCTGTATACCAGGGTGGGTATTCCCTACATCGAGAAAGGAAAGTTTCAGAAATGAAATCGACAGTGGAGCTTGTCAGTAGCCGGCAGGTGCTGCCTTCAGTGGTGACAGTGTGGTGTGCAGCTAGCTGGCACTCCTGCTGGAGCGGGCAGCAGTGTTACCTCAGGGCACCTCTGTTGGAGATACCATCTTTGGAAACCACGACACAGCAGGTGTCAGCCTAGCTACAGTGGGCTCAAGGCATTGCACACAGCTGAGGGGCACAGGAGGTCCAGGAAAAACAGGTTTGGGAGGGTGACATCAAAGTACAGATTGTGGACATGGCAGTCACTCTGCTGGACCCAAGGGCTGTCCCAGTGAATCAGAAATGCCTCTGGGCTCCAATTCACTGCCTAATTGTACGCTATGAGATGACCATATGTATATCTGTGAGAACAGTAAACCTGTGTGTATAGTGTGTCCTACTGGACTGGAAGTAGCACAAGCAGCCAGGTAAAGGGACAGAGATGTGGCAGTACCACTGTGTTCCATAGGGATGTGAGGATTCAGGACTCAGGGCAGGCAAGTGAGTTAAGGCAGCTGGAAAACTGGGCTAGAGCTAGGCCAGAGGGCCTTCTACACCAAATGAAGGGAAGGCAGTGGGATGCCATGCAGGGTGTCCCAACACAGAGAGGACCCAGGGGGCACCGTGACAGACAGCTGAGTGGCAGGCTGTGGCACTTAAAGGATGAGGACATGCAGCAGGAACACAGCCGGAACCTGGTTCAGACTGCTGAGGGATGGCAACAATGGCAGGGCTCCTTGGTGGTGCCATTAACTAGAGTAGAGACCTAGTGGTGAGTCTGTCCACTCGAGGCTGCCTGTGGGGCACTGAGGTGCAGATGCTGGTATTGAAAAGCTCAGGATCCTCACCAACAAAGGCTGATGAGGCAATGGCCACAGATGCTTTGGTAGGAGGGAGATGACACAGATGTGACAGTGGGAGGCCTAGTGTACTCCAGTCATGGAGTACTGTTCATGACAGACACAGCAAGCACATATCTAGCAGCAGGCTCAGCCTACCTTGAGGGTCAGCCTGGGCTTGCCCTGGAGGAAGCGGCTACTGATCTGCCGCTGGATCTTCTCCAGGTCAAACTCCTGTGAGGTTTCCCCACCTTGCTGCACTTGGTACTGGCAGTTGGAGAGAATCAGTGGAGTCAGGTCCCGCTCCACCTCGTAGCTGATGACGTGCAGGTCAGCAACCTCAGAGGCATCTACAGAATAGCTGAGGGACACAACGCATGTTTGATGTCGGGCAGACACCTGGGGCCACTCCTCTTTCAGCCTCTGTGGTCTGAGCAGGTGAAGGCTGCATGTGCATGAAGGGAGGGCTCTGTAGAGTGTGGCTGAGGAAGTCTGCTGCGGGAGGAGCTGGAGTTGGCAGGGGCCCTGAGGGGCTGGGGCTGGCTAAGCACCAAACTCTGTTGGCTTGTATACATACCTGTTGTTTTCCTTGGAGAACTTTTCCACTGTATAGACCATTTCATTGTGTAGGCTGATTAAGTAGCTGACTAAGGCAGTTGAACAGAGGCCTGGGCCCTGTCGACGTGGTAGGATGACCTCAAAATCAGCATCCAGATCCAAATCAGAGTGGCAGTAATCTGTATGTAGCTTGATCTCACCTGGAAACAGCAGGGTTATTCCCGGTCAGACAGGCGCTATGCCTCATGCTGCTTCAGCCACAGCTTCAAGGTGAGGGAACAGGAGGCACAGAGACACGGCCGCCCCAGCTAAACACAGAGCCCCTGGGGAGCTAGGTTTTAGGTCCCGCCTCCAACTTTTGAAATGATCTCAACTCCTTCTTGATCCCCAGTTTGTGGACTGAAGACTGAGGGTTTATTTCCGATGTCATCATATTCCCTCAGAGCCTCCATCTGAGCACACTTAGGGGGTTGGCAGTGCTGCACACCAAGTAGGGCATTGGGTGCAACAGGCAGAGCTGAGCTGCAGAGCAGTGTGTGCATGGTGCATCTCACGATACTGTAGGAGGGGACGAGGACGCCTACCATTGGTCTCCAGAGACCGCCTCAGTGCGTTCCATGTGGACAGAAAGATAGCGATTCGATCATGAAACAACTTCCTCAGCCCATCTGTTGAGGAAAGCACTCGGTAAGAGTTCATGGAAACAGCAGCCTGACTGGGTTCCGACCGACACAGTGTGAGCTCTGAATGGAGCCAGCTCTGTGTCTTCCTGCTGCGGCTGAGCCAGACGTGTCTCAGGTTCGGGTCCCTTTACCTCATGCTCAGGGCACCTGTTACTGAGCCCTCATCCCCTCCAGCAACCCTTGAGAACCATCTGTTATATAAAGATTGTCCTGATCTCCTGTTTGAGCTTGGGCAGAGTAATACCTGAACGGTGACTGCTAATAAAACCGCTGATGGAGCTGTATTTGTCTTCTGAAGCATTCTGGAACTGTTTCACTAGATCTCTTTGCAGGGCCAAAATCTCAGGCAAGAATTTCACCAGCCTAAGTTCTGCTTCCTGGAGAAGGGAGGAGGGTTTAGTAGCAATGCCTATACTTACCTAAGAAAGGCTATTAGGTGTGTAGATAGATGCTGGGTATACTGGGGGGACTGGATCTGGGACATTTCATTTATAAGGTCAACCTTCCACTTTATACAGCAATACACCTTCAGGCTCAGAGATAGGTGAAGCGTCAATTTGATCTTTCTGTTGGCACCTACAAGAGGCTTGAACTGTCAGATACCATTTCCCAGAGTCCTGACCTCCTGAACCAAAAGTCAAACCTGTGTGCCAAATCCAGTAAGAGAGAGCTGCTCCAAAGACTGTGCAAAAGTTAACTTAGAATGGATCAATACCTAAGATCTGAAACTGCTAGAAGAACAGGAGCGACATGCTGGTGTCAACGACGGTTTTCTGGGTAAGGAACCCAGAAGTACAGACTGGTAACTGAACACCTGTACAGCAAAGCAAAGAATCAGCAGGGTGAAGACACAACTGCAGAATGGGAAAAAAGAGCTGCCGTGCATGACCAGGGTTAACATCAGAATATGTAAGCTTCTCGAGAACTTAGCGAACAGCTAATCTAACTAAAGATGGGAAAATGATCTGAACAGATACTTCTCAAAGGAATTACAGATGGCCAACAAATATATGAAAAAATGTCCAATATCCTTAACAACCAGGGAAAGGCCAATCAGAGCTACACTGCAATGCCATTTCACCCTGCTCAGAATGCTATTGAAAAAACAGTCAATGATCAATATTGATCAGGATGTGGAGATAAAGGGATCCACACACTGTCAGTTGGAGTGTAACTGAGAACAACTGTTCCAACAAACAGTATGAAGGTCCTCAGAGAACTAAAGCCTCAACTACCACATGATCCAGCCATGCTACAGACCCCAAAGAATGAAACCAGCACACCAAAGAGACACGTGCGTGCCCATGTTTACCGACAGGATGTCGGCCTAGGTGCCTATCAGCAGATGAACGGCCGGAATACATCTGGTGTATACACAGGGGAGAATACTCAGCCACAGAGCATAAGATGAATGGAATCCTGCCATCTGAAGAATGGGTAGAATTGGTCTGGAGTACGCTGTGTTAAGTCAGACACAGAAAGAGAAATACCATATGTTCTCTCTCCCATGTAGACACTAAAGGTGCAGGTTAGAGATTGAGACGGGAGAGGGTAGGAGGAGGGTGGCAAAAGCGAGGCTGGATTCATCAGTACGTGCTGTGTATGTGTGGAAACGTCCCACTGAACCCCTTAATGTGTATAATTAGCATGTCTTCATAGCAAGGACAGTTCAAAAAATAAAGAGAAAGAAATGGTCCTTTGGGCCCATGTGACTTTCGTGAAAAGCTGTTGGGAGCAAAGAGCTAGTGTTTAAGCAGCAGTGGCTGTTGTTCCAGAGCTCTAGACCTAAGCTTCCTCACAGAAAACTATGTGAGATCGAAGCCACAGCACAGCCAGGAGCTGTGTGAGCATCAAAAGATTTTGGATCAGTTTGCTAGCTGAGCACTGTTCCCCAGGGAAGCCGTGAGAAGACTGTGAACAGGAGCGCCAGTGGATAACAGGAACTGTGTATTTCCAAGGCCAGTGGACAGGGCTGCCACGTCTCATGGCTCCCCAACCTCTCCCAACACACACTCCTAACTCCAGTCTGTGCCCAGATGCTTTAGAAACAAGGAAGGATTCTTTTTCCTTCTTAAAGTTTTGGAGTCACTACAGCAGACACTATAGGTGGCCAACTGCTCCCAGACAAAGATGAAGAAGCAGCTGGATGCCTGTGGCCTGTTCATTCTTGCTGAGTGGCAGGGCCCTCCTCAGATTACCACGGACCCTCAACTCATGTGGATTTTACCTGTGCCTTGACACTTCAGACAGCCCGTGACCGGACAGACCTGGAGACCTCTCCTTTCTCCATGAGGCTCTTGCTCCTGACATTCTATTAGAGCCACAGCATTGGCAGCTGGCTGGAGTTCTGGCTCTAGGAACCATTATTCTAAACAAGGATCTAGGGTCTCCGGCTTCCCAGGGGCTATCTGCACAGACAAAGTAAGGCTGACCAAAAGTCACCGCACCTTCTGGAGGAACTTCCAGAGGACAGGCACGGCCTCCTTGCCATTCTTCTGCTCTACGATGTGCTGGAGGTACTCCACTGTGATCTTCTTCTTACAGCTCCATATCTTCGAGCAGTGAACCACACTTTTCTGGGGTAGGTGGGGCAGGAAGGTCGCTGGGTCCCCATATATGATTTTAGCCACAGGGTTGGAGCTGATGCGCTCATCTTGGCTGATGAGAGCATTTACAGTTGGCAGGGTTTTGTCGAGATGCTGGATGGAGAAATGATGCAGAACTGGAGAAGTGAGACATGGCCACACACAGGCTGAGCCCTAGACTTCACCAGTGGCTTATCTTCGGGACTGACCTACTTGGGTGCTTCCAAACATGGGGACTAAGAGGCCTGATTCACTGTGCTGCTCTCGTCTCCTGACTTAATGCCCGGCTGTGCTGAGTGTTTCTCAATGTTCTTGCCTGAGGGGAGTGATCCATCTGTGACAGCTGTTTATGCTAGCAGGTCTCTGTAGGACAGCCTATTCTCCGACCTGCACACACAAGCTAGGGCAGGGGTGCACCACTCCCTACCCCACACCAATACAGATCTCAAAATGTAGTAACATTTTCTTCCCATTGACACTTTGAATGATTTTTTTCGGAGTTTGGGTGTAGTTCAATGTTAATATCTGCATAGCGTGTACGAGGCCCTTGGTTCCACCCCCAGCAACAGCATTTTTGCTTCCTACCCTCACATCCTATTGTTCATAGAAACTGATGGTGAGCGAGCTGCTGCCCTAGGAAGAGAACACTGAAGTCTGAGGCTCAGCAGAGGCTCCTCAGTCCTTTCCCAAGGGTGGTGGGCCCAGGCTCCTCAGGACATGTGTAGGAATGACTTAGGAAATGGACAGAATCTCGACTAATGACTTTTTTTTTGGTCTTTTTTGAGATGGGGTTGACTTGTAGCCCCAGCTGGCCTGGAACTCACTATGTAGACCAGGCTGGCCTTGAACTCACAGAGATCCGCCTGCTTCTGCCTCCTGAGTGCTGGAATCAAAGGTGTTCAGTATCATGCCCCACCTGAACTAATGACTTTTAATTAACCTTGACAACTTCAATTTACTACTCCACCTCAAAAAAGATAATGAAGGATGTGGATGTGCTTGAGGATGAGCATATCTGGCTGCTGAATGACAGCATCTGCCACGAGCACGGTGAAGACTGGGGAAGGAGCTTGGCATTGTGTGCCTGAGGTATTCTACAGCCAGGCCGGAAAGGCAGGCTGGTCTGAGAAGACAAGGGTGGATTCAGCTTGTCATTCCCCAACTGAAGCTGGAGAAACTGGTCTGAATAAAATTGTGAATGAGGCCTGACTGAAGGCACGGTTCCAGGCAGTTCCAGGGCACAGACAGCTCCAAAAATGGGGACCGGTGTCCTCAGAGCTCAGGCCCACTCTTAAAAACTAAATTTCGTAGTTGGCTGTTCTGTACAGGTATAACTGTAATGTTGGTGTAGTAACACCACAGAGATGTGTGAGACACCCCACCCCCATCCTGGACAGAGGTGTTGAACGACCACCAGCCCTCACCTCCAGTTCAGGCAGAAGAAGAGCTTCGACGTGCTTCTCCCAGTTGTTTCTGTACCCTTTGGTTGACAGTTCAGCATTAAAATTCAAAGTCCCTACAAGCAAAATAAGACTGTGTGGGTTGTCAAGAACAAGGGCCACAGCAGACTGCATGTAGTGAGCTCCAACTAGAAAGGTTTTGTACGGGGAAAGTACCTTCCTAACCACCCCAAACCACCCCGAGGATGCCGGACAGTCCCTGCTGCCACTGCTTAGCCACTGATGATGTGATGATACCTCAGAATCCCTCTGACTCCCACTGTCATTCTGAAGTCACCTGAACAAAATTACTAAGGATAACTTAAAATCACAAGCCCAGGAGCAGAGTGACAGTGGCCAGTGCTGCCAGTGCCACCACCAGTCACCATCAGTCACCCCAGCTGCTGCCTTCGGCCTGCAGGCAGAGCAGACAAGAGGCTTTCAACACTAAGGTTTCACTAGCCAGGAAACACCCTGTGATGCTGGCTGTGGGAGGAAGCCCCTGGAGGAGCAAGTTCTCTAGTCATGTACAAGGGCCTTGGTTCAATCCCTAGCACCACCAAAACAAAAAGATTTTTTGCAGTTAAGAACATAAACTCACTCTCTTAATAATGCCATTACTCAGTGACATTTATTAACTTATCCTACAGATTTTTCTTATGTTGATTTAAATGCTTAGAACAGAAATAGCTCAGTTTGGTAGTCTGCTTTTTCCTATGTAACAAAGTGTACAGATGGAGACATTAGGTCAGTTGTGGACTATGGTCACTCCGGCAGTTTGAGGAAAGCAGAAGCTGGGGTAGTGACTGATTCTTGGACACACATCCCCTGCTTTGGATGACACATGTCTCCAGTATAGTAGGTTTGCGTTTGTGTATAAGTATTCCCAAGTAGCAAATACCAAAGATCCTGGTCAGGTGTGTGGTGAAGGGCCACAGCCAACTCTTCTGCTCTCCAGAAAGAGCTCATGCTTTTGTCGCCCCTCTCCTCTCTTTTTTATTTGAAAAAGGATTTTACTTTGAAGCCCAGGCTGGCTCTGTACTCATAGCCATCCTCCTTCCTCAACCTCCCTAGTCCTGGAAGTAGAGGCTGCCAGGCCCAGCTCGAATTTGTGGGCTTTACTCACTTGGGGCCACGGGAAGTGATCCCTAGCCCAGCGTAGAGATCATCCCCTTTGCTTACTCTGGCCAAACACAGGGTGCTGCTCCTTGAGGAAGCGGCACAGGACGAGGTGCACCACGTGGGTGGTCTCGTCAGCAGTCTTGCCCAGCATCTTGGTCAGCTGCTCCAGGTCTCTCTGGATGTGCTGCTGTAGGAAGCCCTGTGGGTCCTGGACCTGAGGCTTAATGATCTCCATCAGGGCCTGGGAGACAGGTAAGGAGAAAAACGCTCAAGGGATCTCGTGTGCAGATGGGGTGATGTGTTTAGGGGAGAGAGGCCAAGCAGAACACCAGCTTTGAGATGGAGGCTGGCTTCTGCAGTGAAGCCAGAGAGATCTCGGCAGAGGTGGGAGGAGCATCCAGCAGCTGGCTTTGCTGTTACCTGACAAAGACCTGAACCCTGCACTCTGTGCCCTCTTGGCTAGTGTTAGCGTGGAGGAAACACAGTTTCTTTGCTTCCTTCTCTAGGGCTGCAAAGAGTATGCACATGACCTAGGATCCCAACAACCTTCCCGAGCCCAGGTGTGGAGTGGGGAGTAGCTGCACCCTGAAAGGGGACTTTATAATCTGATCCTTATGCCTCGCATACAGGTACTAAGATGTCACACTGTCCCCCATAAATGCAGACAACTGGTTGGTTGGGATAGGTTCAGTGAGCTCTTGCCTCACATTCATGAGGCCCTGCATTCATCTAGAGCACTGTGAAAAGCAAAATGAAAGTGTATTCATTAAAAGAATAAAGTGGATTTTACATCATCTGAAAAGTATTCCACTATCCCATCCTGTGCCACGGTGGGAAACATTAGGTGATGTTAAGTTAGTGCTACCTGGTGGATTAGGTGCCAAGAGCGCGTCTCAGAATCCACAAGTGGAGGTGAGGCTGTTTAAACAAAAGGGCGGGCAGAGAACCACAGTAGGTCCTCCCTCTAGTGGCTGAAGACAGCCCTGGGCAGTAGCTTGCTCTGCATACCTCGCGATTCTGAGTGGCCCCCAAAAGCAGAGCCAGATGAGTGAGTAATCGGGTAAGGATGAAGACCACTGGAGACAGTCCCCGGTCAGATGCCACTGCTGCACCAACAGGCTGTGGGTTGCCCAACACGTGGCCAGTCTGAGTTCTGTCCTCATTGCTTCTGGAAAGGACAAGAAGAGACAGGGGCACACCTCACATTCTCAGGACTTGAAGAGAGGGTGCCAAGTTTCAAGAAAAATATTAAAAGTCTTTCTTCTACAAAGCCTAGGCCACCTGCCTATGAGTTTTTTTCCTAAACTCACCTTTATGGCTGACCAATTCCCCCCACCTCCCCAAGCTGTAAAGTGGCTACATAAGTGGCTTCTGGAGCTGATCCCTGGGAAGGCTTGGGAGGAGCACTCATTCATCTGTCTCAGGGCAGCTAGAATTTGGGACATTTTACATCAACACAGGTGTTTTCCACATTCTTCTCATTTCCCAAATCAAGAACTAGGATCCAAGGACTAGCAGATGTCTTATATCATGTTCAGGTGAGAGATGCAGTATGATACAGTCAGCTGCAAGGATACTGCAGTGTCACGGGCATTCTGTGATGTTATGGGGACAGACACCCACTTGCTAGATACTACAGTGTCACTGCATTCTGTGAGTTACGGGACACTCAGCTGCCAGATACTACAGTATCACTGCATTCTGTGAGTTACGGGACACCCAGCTGGAGTATCTCAAGCTTTGATAACACCAGAAGCACCAGAATGCTTGGTGCCTACAGACAGGCCACCAGCCAGTCCTCAGGGAGCCATCAGTTGTATTGTGCTAAGATTATGGGATCAGACTTTCATGTGGACTCTACAGTCTGCTACAACAGGTCCTCTGTCCCTGTAGACCCAAACAATTGCAAACCAAAAGTATTTTAAAAAGTTTGTTAGTACTGAAGATGGACAAGTTTGCTTTCTTGTCATGATTCCCTAAACAATAAATACAGTAGAACCTTTGCACAGGACTTACACTCTGACAGGTACTGTAAAGAATCTAGATGACTTAGCCCATTCAGGAGGATGTGTAGTATAGTTCTGTCCAGAAACTATGCCATTTTATATGTGGGAGTTGAGCACCTTCAGATCTTAGAATGTGGTGTCCCAGAACCCACTCCTCACATATACCAAAGCATGATGGCGATGTTCGACAAGTCTGAGTCTGTGTCCTTCATTTTTCTCATATTTTGAAAAATAAAAACAAGCCAGATGTGGTGGCACACCTCTGCAATTCTATCAGAGGCTGAGACAGGAGGATTGTTATAAGTTCAAGACAGGCCTGGGCCACGTAGCAAGTACCAGATATCCAGGGCCTCAATGTGAGACCCTGTTCCAAAAACCACAAACACATACACACACACACACACACACACACACACACACACGCAGAGAGAGAATGAGACAGAGACACACAGAGAGAGAGAAAGACAGCAGAGAGAGACAGCAGAGAGACAGAGACAGAGAGACAGAGAGAGAGGAGAAAGGAGAGAGAGAGAGAGACAGCAGAGAGACAGAGACAGAGAGACAGAGAGAGAGGAGAAAGACTTTTCCAGAAACAATGAAGACATGTTGGGAAACCCGTAGCCCATTGGTATAGCCGTGGTGTCTGACCAAGGAGTGTCCCTAGTGGGGACATCCTCATGTAATTTACTCATTTGGCTATGCTTTTGGAAGCCCCTCACAAGAGGGGGGGGAGATAGAGGGAGAGGAAGGGAAGTAGGGATGGAGGGAGGGAGGGAAGAGAGAGATGCTACAAGTACAAGTGTGATGACAGCGCTGAAGTAGAGAGAGATCCATTTTCCGTTTTTCAAACATAAATGTCTTGGAATCAGGTCATGTCTTTATGGCAAACATTTTTCTATAGGGAGTGAGTCAAGGCCTTAATGGAACACATCTGTATTAATAAGTATTAATGTATAGACCACTGTGTGTCTAAAACCAGTGACCGAACACCATGTAGTTAGCTAATGACAGGCCTTGGCTCTGGTGCTCCATGTGACATAGATCCAAGTGTACAACAGCCTCTGTGAATCTAGTTAGTGACAGTTTAGCAGATAGAGCAGATACAGTCCCGTAGCCCAAGCCTCACTGCTAGGAAAGAAATAACAGCCTACATACTTGATCATCTCGAAGCCCTTGTTCGGTACATGACTGAGGCCTCCGATCTGAATACCGCAGTCCACACAGAAGCTCTGCTCCATTGGCATGCCACACTGCGGTAAACAGACAGCACAGCTTTATGCACAAATGCCACCATGTACTGACGTTGCTCTGCCACTGGAGGTTGCTGTGATCACTTCCTCTGTACATATATATTTTGGGGGTGTGGTGGAGATGTGGGGACAGGGTAGACACGTACTGCATACTTAGCCCTGCTCCTTCCTGTGTCAGCCACTCCTGTCCTGGATAGGGCTTCATCTGTGTTGGTCACTCCTGTTTTAGGTAGGGCTTCTCTATCTAACACAGGAAAATCCTGTCACTCCCTTCCAGCCTGATTTTCTTACATAGGTTGGAGATTGTTTGGTTGGTTGGTTTTAGTTTTTGGAGATAGGGTCTCCCTGTAGCCTCAGCTGGCCTGGAACTTGCTGTGTAGACCAGGCTAACCTTGAGCTCATATAGATTCGCCTGCCTCTGCCTCCTAAGTGCTGAGACTAAAGGTGTGGGCCACCACGTCCAGCTAAATTGGAGCGTTTTCAAAGAGCATCAGTTATTTTTATTCTATGTGTATGAATATAGAATTCATAGAATATATTGCCTACATGTGTGTTAGTGTACCCATGTCCTGCAGTACCCATGGGTCAGAAGAGGACATCAGATACCTTGGAACTGGAGTTATGGATGGTTGTCAGCCCGCCATGTGGGTGCTGGGAATTGAACCCAGGTCCTCTGCAAGAGCAGCCAGTGCTCCTAACTGCTGAGCCGTCTCTCCAGCCCCAGAGACTTTTAAGTACTCCCAAGGCTCCCCTTTAAAGTTAAATGGTGTGCCTCTGTACTATGACACATGGCCTGCAGCACGCTAAAACAGCCATAGATCCCTAGACTGCAGAACTCCAAACCTGGAGCAGTTGGGGAGAAACTATGTCTACCTCATGGACAAGGAAGTGACTGAAGTGTAGCGGTGACGTGTTTGGACAGGACCCCTTCATGCCTCTTTACTGAACAGCACGTGTCACTCAGTAAGCACAGGGCCTGAGGTGGTGCCCTGGCATTCACAGATCACTGCAGTTGTTCTTCCCCATGGGCTTACTGTTGGGTCTCTTTCCTATCCAGTGGTGTCCAGACTATATGCCCCTCTCTGGTCAGCAATCCAGCCAACCATCTAGTCAACACATGGCCACACAACAAGGTATGCCACCAACCCCAGCTGCAGGGCCTGAGAGGAAGCAGCGGCTCTTAACCAGCAGCACTTTTGGGTCCTGGTAACCTGTGGCAATGTCTAGGAACTTCCTAGCTTGTCACAGTTGGGGTAGGTGGGAAGTGCTGCTACTGGCATATAGTGAGTAGAGGCCAGGCATGCTGCTAAATGTCCTCCAATGCTTGGAGCAGAATGCCCACAGTGCTGTAGGGAGAAACCATCAGAACATTTAGGCACTTAGTCAGAGTACCCTGAGTGATCCTCAGAACAAGTCTGTGTTCTCCCAGAAAATCAACACCCTGTTTACTCATTCTCTAGCCCCATCTCCTCAACTCTATGTGAACATGCATTCGAGTGTCTACCCACCCACCCAAAAACTATCCAAACCCCCAAACTTACCTCTCCCACAGAACACGGATGACCATTTGGACAAGCTGGTAAGAGAACAACGGGATACACGTTGGCCAGTGAGGGGCCACATGACCCACAGGAGCCCATACCTTTCCCTCTGGCCCTGACCAAATACAACACAGAAGATGTGCTCAGAGACCCCTAGAAGTCAGAGCCATTTGACATGCTGTCCCTAGTGTCTGATGTGTACCTAGTGTTCAGCAATGCAACCACTAGTGGTGAATTCAATTTTAGAAAGCTGAGAGAAATTAGATTACGATTCACACCAGGGTAGCATGACAGTGGGCAGATAGCAGTTCACACCTTTCTATCTGCTTGGATTTATTTATTTGCTACAAGTTTTTTGTTTTGTTTTGTTTTTGAGACAGGGACTCCCTGTAGCCCCAGCTGTCCTGGAACTCACTATGTACACCAGGCTGGTCTTGAACTCACAGAGTTCAAGAACTCACAGAGCCTCTGCCTCCTGAATGCTAGGATTAAAGGCATGCACCACCACACCCGGCTTTATTTGCTACGATTTTAAAAACTAATTATAAAAGACCACTTACTCAAAGCAATGCAAAATTTATATAAAGTCATGGGTTGCATGAAGTTGCATCTCAATTCTACATTTTTTTTTTACTTTTATCTGCGTTATGTACAATTTATTCCTGTGCCATAAGTTTTTGTTCAATTCTACATTTTAAAAGAGCTATCTTGGGTCAAAGACTGCTCTATTGCACCTGACCTTTGAATGAACCGTGGTGTGGTTCCCAGTCCCCCATCCTTCCAAATGGAAACATCTAGAAAGCAGAGTGCATTCCAAAGGGCCCTTTCCCCGGACTCAGACATGACAGGGTTGGGACCATGTGGCCAGCAGGGTGTGGGCCCCACAACTACTGCTGTCCTGTAAGCCATCAAAGGCAGAGGAGCAGGCAACTGCAGCCCAAACACAACCCAAGGGCTTGTGTAAATATGGGCTGATCGTCTAAGCTCAGAGGCATAGGATTTCAACACTTACTGTACCAGTGGACTTTTCCCAGGCCCTTCCAACTCTTGGCTTGAACCAACAGGTCTTCAGGCATCGTTGGAAGAAAAGCATTCTGAAAGACCAAAGCAGGGCCATACCCTCTAAGCAAGCGCACCACCTGAGGGCTGTGCGCAGCGAGGGGCCAGAGCTAGAGAACCCCTAACACTTCAAACTACGCAGCAAGGGTTCCTGTCACAGTTTGTTTGGTTGTCAACTTGACTGGATCTGAAATCAACTTAAGACATAAACTGCTGGGTATACCTATGAGGAATTTTCTTAATCAGGTTTTCTGAAGTGAGAAAACCCACCCATGTGGGTGGCACCTTCCAGGGGCAGCCAGATAAAAGGTCGTACAAAAAAGTCCTGCTTTTTGCCTGCTTGCCATCCATCATGCTGGGCAGTTCACCTGCCATGTTGCCGCCGCCACACCCTTCACTTACATCAGAACCCAGCTTCTTGGACTTCCAGCTTGGACTGAAAACCTTTCAGAGCCAGGCTGACACTGCTGAGGCTCCAGCCCCATAGTCTGAGCAGTGATGGGGTTCTCAGCCTCTCCAGTGTGAAACAACCATTGTTGGGCTACCCAGGCCTGCTATGTAAGCCAATCTAATCAACTTCCTCTTAAGATCTGTCATCCAGAACTCTAATACAGTGTGATAGCTCTGTGGGAAACAGCAAAGGGCAGGCCAAGTTTTCCCCACCACTGTGGGCAGATGGGTCGAAATACAAATGAGATTAACAGTTCCCAAGGCCATAGGTTTGGCTGCCACAAGCGTAAAGCCCTGAAGAGCGTACTAGAAAATGGAAGTGATCTTACCGCCATGTTGGCTGGATAGAAGGCCAAATTCCTCAGAGGTTCCAAGACTTTATTTTGTCCACACAGGAAGATGGCTGCAGCGTGGATGGCCATTTCAGCGACTGTTCCTTCAAGGCTGCTATTATTGGAGCCCCTCCTCAGCAGAGGCAGATCATTAGCTACCAGGGATTTTGCAAGGTGTCTGACATTAGGAGCAGAAAGGATCTTGCTTTCCTCAATGAATCTGTTAACAGCCTCGCATTGCTGATGAGAAGAAATGTTCTCACGTTAATATATCAAAGCAACATTGTAGAGCTGGGTGTGGTGGTACACATCTATAATCCCACAACTTGGGAGGCTGAGGAAGGAGGACCATAAGGTTGAGGACAGCCTGGGCTACATAAAAGCAGACAAGGTCTGAGGATGCTCTGTTGTAGAGCACATGTCTAGCATGTACTGTGTTCTGGGTTCTTTCTTCAGCATTGAATAAAAACACTGTGTTTTATGAGTCACACATTTTAATGCCAAATATAAAGGCAGCGTGGCTGAATTATCACCAGTTAAAGGACAGCTCTTCAGAGAAGAGATTTTTCATGTGGAAACAGAGCCCTCACATACCTGGGCACAAACTGAGATTCTGTTTTGGGAAACATTACCTTGTAATCCTGAACATAGTTATAGTCTTAATTCTGTAAGTTTGGGGCTAAATAGAAAATAGTTCTTCCAGTGATAAGGTTGAAAGCCTCAGAAGCTATGGGCATATTTGTGATTTGAATTCAGAAGTCTAAGTGATAAGGCTGTGGGCATGAGCCATATGCGGGGCTGCTCACCTCTGGTTTTGGGTGGAGGTTGGCATTGTGGGAACGGTACAAAACAGCCACCTCTCTGTACAGGGCCAGCAGTAAGTAGGTTGTCTGCTGGGCTCTGGAACTCCTGCAGGCCTGCAGAGGTAAGGACACCAAGTAAGACTTAAGGGTTGCATGGCTCGTCCTGAGGCTTCCCAGGCCCTGGACACAGTGCACCATGCCTGATAGGGGAGGGAGGTCCATGAAGCACAGCCCTGGTGCTTCATGGTTCATGGGCACTGGCCAGACAGCCAGCATCTGGCCTCTCAGTGACTTCTTCCCTGGTCTCAGAAACATTTCCTGAGCAGAGACAGAAGTTTGTTCCCTCCTTCGTAGCACAATGCCACATGAGCAGGGACTCAAAAAGGAAGCAAGACCAGGACCCTTTCATGGTTAGAATTCTAAAAGCCTGGCATCATTATCAGAATAGTCACAAGTGCATGTGTGAACTATGATGATTCAGAGGAGTTTACAAGGTGGGACATTCTTCAATCTGAGTGATTCCCAGAGTGGCTTTTCAGCAGGGTCTCAGCCAGACCAAAGGGATCCAGCCCAACTCAAGTGTTGCTGTGCCTGATCCAGCCACTAGTTCCCTCTGTAGTCAGCGTATCATGAAGCCATACATACCTGATTTCCGATACAGTGTTGCCCTAGGGGCTGTTCAGTTGCCACTCCATCATTTAACATAAATAGATGCAGGCCTCCAGGGAGTGCCTCCTGGTACCACAGAGAAGCCCAGAGCCCATCCTACCGTCAGAGCTGCCCCAATGTCTAGGGTCTTGCACTCAAGCACAGCTTTGCCCATTGCGTCACGAAGAGCCTTGTACTCATGGCCATGCACTAGGTACCGGTCCATCTGGCCTGGATGGTCCTTCTGAAACCCCAGGAGTAGAAGAATTAATCACGGTGGGGTTATGTGAGGGATATTTTGCAAAGAACTCTAGACCAGCGAAGGCACCAGGCTATCCTTAGAGGCTTGGAGGCGGCTGAGTGGGGACCCCTGGCTGGCCCCAGGTACAGCAACCCAGTGGCATCTTTGGGAGGATCTGCCTCTCCTGTGGACCAAAAGCCTGGGAAGGGGGCTGTGCTGACTTTGAGCCACTCGCTTTCTGCACTCACAGCACTGCATAGAGCCCAGGTGACATAAAATGTGTCCCCCGGACCCAGTGGGCAGTGATGACGATGATAAAAAGTAACAAGGCCAGGATTTTCAGTGCCGTTTTACAATCCTAGGACAGTAGGAACTGGCTAATTTCTGAGCACTCTGAGGGGTGCTAGAGAGGCCCTGGAGCTCTACTTCATGTCATTGTCTGTCTTGTTTCTTAGTCTTCCTGGCTTCTGCCTGCCAGAGGTACAAAGGACATAATTTGCTGGAAGGACAGAAATATTCATTTATTTTTTTGTGTCCAACTAGTGAAGAAATCAGACCTAAATAAACTGCAGCAAATGACAAACCAGAACTCCATGCATACGGGGTGTGCACACACACCAACCCCTGCCCTGTGGCAGGTGGCTTACCCCATACTGAAGCAGAGGCAAAGGCCCATTTCCCAACTGGACAGGGGAGGGTGCAGATAGGCATTGCACTGAGCCACAGCCCAAGTCAAGCTGGGCGTGCTGCAAGCAGAAGGGTCCCGACAGCACACCCTTGGTACCCAGGACCCTGCTTCTCACCTGCTGTGCGATGACATCCCTGGGAAACACCCACTGGCATGGATGGCCGGGCCGAGAGAAGTTCTGCACAAATTCCATCCCACGCTGGCTCGAAAGCGTCCTCACTAGGTACACTCGGTGCCAGTCGTTTTTGACGCGGTTGCAGAACTGCTCAACGTGCTTCAGGAAGCACTGCTTATCCTCAGCCAGCTCTGTGAATTTTGGGAACAGGTGAGTACTGGTCACAGGACATTTGCTGGACACAAAACCTGTCAGAAGTCCTGAGCCTGCTGTTTGGGAACTCAGTAGGACACACTCACAGAGGGAAGGGTTCATGCAGAAGCCAGCTATCCTGAGAACATGTTTCCTATGGTTCCTAAACTGCTGCATTAGAGGGTCTCTGTGGAGGAAAACCTACCTGAACCCTCCTGAAGCTCTGAGAGGAAGTCAGCTGCCCAGTCAAGGCACAGGCGGACTCTGGCCACCTCTTGTAGGTAGTCCACCGAGGCAGCGGTGGCAGGCTCCTGGCCTTGGCTTCCGGGGGAACAGGTCCTGAGGAAACAGCCTTCCTCTCTCAGGCGGCTCTGCTCGTTACTTCTGCAGCCAGAACTTCTCTTCTCATGCACTGAGTCCTGAGGAACACAGGGCAGAAAGACCAGGGTGTCAGTCTGCACAAGCAAGTCCCCTGCCTCCTAAAATTACCACAGCGAGCTGCGAGCGCCGAAGGAAAAACAGTGTCATCAGGGATTTCCATGTGAATTGTTTTTGAATCTTGGAAATGTAGCATCCCTTTCTATGTAATGGCAAGAAGGCAGGAAAAAATTGTGAGGATAAAAATGTATACTTAATATGACAAAAGTGTTCGCAGTAGCAAGCTGACGATGACTGCTGACTCCCTGGGATAGTCCAGGCCGTGGCTTGTTTTCTGCAAAAAGTGGCTACACAGGCATTGCTGAATAGGGGTACCTTCAGAGAAATCCATCCCTGGGGAACTCAGATGTGCAAATCACTAAGTGGTCTCACCTCACAGGATAGACAATGAACGAGTGGTACCCAAATACCATCACGTGGCTCATGACTATATTTGCAACTGCAGAAGGCAGACACATGGCTTTGGAAACTTTTTTTTCTACCTGCAACTGAGCATTTCTTTATTGTACTGACTAAAGACATCCTGTTGATTTTCATAAACACTTTTTCATTGCATGAACCACATGGTTCAGAGTTTTAAAAGAAATGCAGGGACCTGACAGCCAGCTCACCTCCAGGCAGTTGATGAAGAGCAGGTAGAGTTCTGTTTTATCTTCAGCTAAGAATGCTTTGTTCTCTAACTGGGACAAGTAATCCTGAATGTAACCTTTTACTTCGTGGAAGCTATTGAAAAGGAAATATTATTCCAGTCAGTTTAAATGGTCCCCCCCCCCCCGGGCTGGGTCTAATCCAGGGTCTGCACATGTCAGGCAAGCGCTCTACCACCAAAGCACACCCCTAGCACCTGGATCCTTTTTTAACACACAGGATTTTGTGATATCAAGTATTAGTCATTTGGAAAACCCTTATAGTGTCAGTACATTTTTATTCTAGAATGCATTGGGAAAAAATACCCTACCTACATTGCCATGGATCTCCTCTAAAAGTATTTTAAGTTCTATGAAGCTGGTTAGCTTGTGGTGGTATTGTTGGCAGGAAGTGCCCATAGTGTTTGGGTGTGACAGGATCACTTTGTCCTCAGGAAAGTGCCCACCAGCTCTGTACCCTTGCAGTCACTCTTCCAGACATGAAAAGAAAGCAGCTGGTTCCCAAATCAGGACCACAGCATGGGACACTGGGAGGTAACTGCTCTTTGCTGCAGCTGGTGTTCTATGAGCACTTCCTGTTCCCACAGAATGCTAGGAAGTCCTATCATAAGGTCAAGACTCAGTAAAGCTAGTAAGTGGCACATTTCAGCAGCTCTGTGAGCAGTGAAGAGAACTAGGACTATCACTGCTTGTTTTGTCATGACAATTCCAGTGTGCCACTCACATCCAGGGATGCCACTGCAAGCATTAAAAAGGCCCGTCCTGCCTTGATAGGACTCTGTAAGAAGTTTGGACCTAGGACCACACAGGCACCTGGAGAGCTGCAGCTATGGATCAGCACATCTGCTACACTCTCTGGGGGCATAATCCACTCCCTTCTACCAAGGAAACATACACAGAGCTCATGTTCTGTAGGACACCCGGCATGCAGAAGGTGAAGGACAGTGAGTCACTTCCCAGCATGTCACAAGACTGGGCAACAGTGAGCTGGGGCCAGAACCAGAGCCTACACCTACAACATGACACCATGGCCCCTTCCTGGTACTCTCTTCTTGCTAAGTACACACTTGCCTCTGGACCACAGGACCACACACAACCCTCAAGCAAACCAAGCTTCCTCTCACAGCACCAGGTTCGCCAAAGCATGGTGAGCTCCCAGCCACGGGGCAGCCAAGATGGAGAGCCACAGAGAAACAAGGAAGAGCAGCCTCCGGGTGGCCGTGCCAACCTGTACTTCAAAAGCAGCTTCAACACCACAGAGCGGATGATAGGAGTCTTGTCGATGACATCATCAAATGGAGACAGAGATTTTGTGTGTTCACGGTGTTCTGCAGCTAGAGAGAGAAAGAGGCTGTAGCTCACACCATACAGACCAAGCTGAAGCATGGCCTTTAGGTTTACAGGAAGACGGCAACTCACTCTGGAAAGTATCTCTCAGCAGCTCCTTTTGTACGAAGAGTAAGGACAGCAGGCTGTGGATTACTGCCTTCTGAGGAGGGGTGTTATCTTTGAAGCACATGGTGGACACCAGGTCCACGAAGAAGCTGTTGCACATCTGCCGGAACTGGGCGTGCTTCTCAATAACTTTTCTTAGGAAGGGTAGAAAAACTGTCAAAAGACCTGTAGAGAGTATTCCACATCCCTCCACGCAGAGTGAGGTGAGATTTGGATAGCATTTTGGTTTTTATGTTTTTTGTTTGTTTTTGCTTTTTAAAAAAATTTATTTTTAGCCAGGCGTGGTGGCGCATGCCTTTAATCCCAGCACTCAGGAGGCAGAGGCAGGCGGATCTCTGTGAGTTCAAGGCCAGCCTGGTTTACATAGTGAGTTCCAGGACAGCTGGGGCCACAGGGAGACCCTGTCTCAAAAAGACCAAAAAAAAAAAAATTTTTTAGAAAAAGATTTATTTTAATTATGTGTGTAGGAGGTGGAGCACGTACACATGAGTGCAATGAGTGTGGAAGCCAAAGAGGACACTGGATCCTTTGGGGCTGGAGTTAGTCAGTTGTACGTCACCTGATGTGGGTGCTGGGAACCAATCGCTGCAAGGTTCTCTGCAAGAGCAGTTGTCATCACTGCTGAGCCATCTCTTCAGCCTCCCATTTTCTTTCTTTTTCTCTTTGCTGGGATTAAAGGCATGCACCACCACGCCCTGCTCTGTTTTCTTTTTTGAGACAAGGTCCTGCTATGTAGCCTAGGCTTGGCCTTCAACTCAGCCTCCTAGCCCCAATCGCTGGAATTAAAAGTGTGCACTACCACATCCGGGTAGCATTTTTTAAAAAAGTGTTTTTAGTTTTGAATCAGCAGATGTATTGAGCTCCTTACGTTGATCAGAACTCATCTCCAGCAAGCACTACAACACTGTCTGTCTGTCTGTCATTGTTTGGACCCTTAGATGTCCTGAACACTGTCTACATCTCCAGCACTACAACACTGTCTCCAGCACTACAACACTGTCTGTCTGTCTGTCATTGTTTGGACCCTTAGATGTCCATGGGGAAGTGGCCACTAGCAGGGTCTGGGCTGGTGGGGCCCACAGAGCCAAGGCTGTGCTCCTTCACCTCCTGAAAGCTGGGCCAGAGCTGTTTTCATCCTCCCGTTGGAGAATGAGGCGGCATTCACACATTAAAGCAGATGAGGGCCGTGGACACCATTCCGCTGGTAAAGTGTGTGCCATAGGATTGTAACCTCAACACTCAGGATGTGGGTGGGAGACACGAGGAGCCTTAGGGCTAGCTCATTGGCCAGTCAGCCTAGCTAATGGATGAGCTCCAAGTTTCAGTGAAACACCCTGTCTCAAAAGATAAGGTGCAGAGCTGCGAAGGAAGACATCTGGTGTTGGCCTCTGGCCCCAACACCTTGTTCCCCCCATGCACGCACTTACACACAACACACAGAAAGGACATGATGGGTAGGAGTGTGGTTCACTGGTAAGGCACCTGCCAAGCCTGCATGAGTCCAAGTGCCATCCCCAGTACCACTCCAACCCTTCCCCCAAAACATGCTGTCTCTACATTTGACCTGTTTACTTGGGGAGTGAAGGATTTTGAGGCAGATTCTAGAAAGATGCCCTTCTGGGATCTCTCATGAAAGCTCTCTGAAGTCAGCCTGTACACCCAGGGAAGGCTAATTAAAAGTGGTATCTCAGAAGATTACATTTGAAAAAAAACGGAGAAAGAGGAAGTTTTCTTAAGAGGAAAGGTGTTTTACCTGTGTTCCTGGGAAACAGTTGGTGAGAACGTGTCTGACACGTCTGTTAAGCAGTAGGGGCACATCATTTGTCCTGGGATGAGCCAGGCTTTGATGCAAGGCAGACAGAACACATGCTCACAGGGCAGACAGACAGGATCCCAGGCATCTCCCAGGCAGATGGGGCACGGCTGAACACCAAACCTAGAAGCCAAGGAGGTGGTTGTTTCCAGAGCAGAAAAGCTGGCTACAAAGAGCAGGTGCCCCACCATCAAGGCAGAAGTCTCTCTCGGTGTTTACCACACTGCTCACCTGGTCAAGGTCTTGCTGGCTTTGTCCTTGCATTCACACAGAGTGGTCATTACAGCCTTAAAAGGCCTGAAGGTCTTGATGTCAGGGTCCTCCTCAAGGCACTGGGGGAGAAAGGCAGTGGGCACAGCTGTGAGCATCGAGGCATCTGTAGGGCAGACGCCCTTTGGATGGTTAATTGGCTTTGGATGTCCCTACACTTTAAATCTTTTTTTTTTTTTTTTTTTTTAAATCTTTTTGAGACAGTCTCCCTGTAGCCCCAGCTGGCCTGGAACTCACTATGTGGACCAACCAGGCTAGCCTCAAAGTCACAGAGATCCTAGTGCTGGGATTGAAGGTATGGCCACCAGACCCAGCACTTTTTTTTTGTTTTTGTTTTTATGAGTCATCACTTGCTTAGTAGGAGAGCCCCAGGGATCTGTAGGCTCCACCCCCACCCTCCCCAGTGCTGGATTTACAAGCACCAGTCACCCCGGCTTTTCTTAAAAAAATGTGGGTTCCAGGAATTGAACTCAGGTCCACAGGCCCTCGACTGAGCCACTCCCCCTGACTGTGCTGCTCTTTAAATGTCAAAATCCCCAACTTCTGAATTTCCTGCTACTCTCTTAAGGTCCTACCTCCTGCCCCATTATGAGATATTTCAGCTTTTAAATAATAATGCCACGTACGCACCATCAAAGCACCATCAACCTTTAAAAGCGATCTTAGCATTTGGGTCTCTCTTTGCTTTAAACCATGGTTTAGGGAAAGAAAACACTGCAGTTAGAGCTGCAGCAACTTGAGCACTTCTTCTGATCCAACTCCCGTGTTTGTCTCAGGATATGCATACCTGTGGGCAAACATGCCCTCTGTGTCCTATGTGTTCTAATGCTGTGTACCATTGACACGCCCTACAGGCAGGCTCTGGCAGGCAGGTGGCTTTCGTCCTTGATCTGTGCAGGTCTGATTCTTTCACGCAAACTGCTACCTGTTCTCCATTTTCCAGCGAACGATGTTCACATGTTCTGGCTCTGGGACTCTGAATGGTCCTGAACTCAACACTGTTGTATGTGTCTGCTTCAGTAAAACTCAACAGTGTCCCTGGGACACACATTTAGATGTGAAGCATCTGATTTGTAAGAAATACAGATCTTAAAACAAGCCAGTGAACCTAAGGGCAATGTTTCCAGAAGTCTGTGGTAGGGCATTTCCTATGGAGGTTCTCACCTTAAGCATTCCACATTAAGCATTCCAGAGCATTAAAGACTGAGAAGAGCTCTGACTTACTAAGAGTTATTTTTCCCCCAAATCATTACTTTTGTTAAATGCTTTCTACTTTTTGAAATGATCATTTACTTTATCTTTTAAATATTTTATTAATTATTATGTGTATGAGTGTATTGCCTGCATGTATGTGAGTGCACCTGTGTTGTGCAATGCCGCGAGGTCAGAAGAGGGCATAATTAATGACATTTATAGATTTAAATTTTTGAGCCATCCTTGAGTTGCTAAACTTAAAATAATGTGTATTTTTTATATTCTGGGCAAAGGACCTAGACGTTTCTGAGGTGACACAAAAGCACAAGATGCACATGAAGTGACGCTCTGCGTTCTTAGTCACAGTCCTGGTGAAGTACTTCACCACACTCCACATCTCAGACGCCTGTCCTTAAGGACAAAAAGCATGCTGGCCAGGACGTGGTGCGACCGAGCCCCACATGCTGCTGGTCGAAACATAAAACGGTGCAGCCACCGTGGAAAAGAGGAGAGCAGCTGCCAAAAGGGTAGACATAGAATCAACGGACATGAAGCATGTCCAGAAGAGGTGGGACTCAGGCACCTTCACACCCGTGTACCTGCTGGTATCGATCAGGGGCTTCAGCCACACAGAACAGTTATAATCAACCATTGAAAGGAAGGAATTCTGACATGCTGCAGCACATGGAATGGGCCAGAGAAAAAGGACAAATACAGTACAGTTCTGCTCACGTGAGGCACTTATGAAAGTCACGTTCACAAAGAGAATGTAGGAGAGAGGTTGCAGGGAGCCAAGGGAGGAGTAGGGAGTGTGAATGGAGGCAGAGCCTCGGTTTATGAAGATGATAAAGTTCGAGATGGAAGTAGAGATGGAGCACAGGGTGACTGTGCTTAGTGTCACCGAACTGCTCACATGATGTGTTTCATGTTACGTATTTTTTTGTTAAATATATTTTATTTATTATTTTAATTTTATGTGTATGAGTGTATTTCCTGCATGTACATGAGAGCACCCATGTCATGCAATGCCACAGAGGTCAGAAGAGGGCATTGGATTCCCCTGGAACTGGAGTTAAGGACAGTTCGTAGCTGCCATGTGGGTGCTGGGGATTGAACCTGGGTCCTCTCCAAGAGCAGTCAGTACTCTTAACCCCTGAGCCATCTCTCCAGCCCCTCATTATGTATATTTTAGCACAACTTAAAATAATATGGCAGTGGCCTGTGGGATATGACAAACCAGAAAATCAGTGCCCAAATATCCTGTACCAAAACATCCAGAAAGACTGTCACGTGAAACACCTTGGATCACATGCCACAGGCATCTCTCTTTACCGTCCTACCTGGAAATCATCTATCTATCACCTACCTATCTGTCATCTGTGTACTCCTTCGTATCAAAGCTAACTGAGGAAGCCTGAATGTCTATCATGTGTTAGCTATTTTCTGTAGCTTTGATAGTGCTCGGAGGAGATGGAGGCATCATGACTGTGAAATCCTTGGTCAGGGGCCTACCTACAACAGGGTCTACCTACAGCAGTCTAACTGACCACAGCAAAGATCAGATTGAGGGTGATACTCCTGTTTCAAATGGCCCAGGGGCTGCCCTGTAGTAGGAACATGAGGCCATGCAGGGCAGGCTTCATGTTCGAAATGAACTAGATAACATCTCTGACTTCAGTGTCTGTCACACAGGTCTGATTAGAAGGAAATAAACCAGAAACCTATTGAGTTTTTGAGGTCATTATAGTGGCAAATCTTCCCCCTACTCTGAACCTCTACAGCCCTATGGGAGTTGCATGGGCCAGATAACTTACGTCTTCATTAATGGATTACACGGCCTGAAAGTCCCAGAGGTCCAGCAATCCTGAACAACCACGGCATGTTGTAGAGAGGATGTGTGAACGAGGGAGGATGGTGAAAGATGTTCATGTGGCCGAGTCACAGCACGGTATTCCACTCTCCTTTCTCTGCTTTAATAAAGAACCCTTGCGATCCACCTGGGCATATGCCCACTGACCACGCCACAAAAGGAGCTGCAGCTTTGTGTGCATCTGGTATGTTAGGCAGACCTAGTGGCACAGACTTGCAATCCCAGTTGCTCAAGAGCCCGAGGCAGGAGGATTACACGTTCAAGGCTTGTCTGGGCTACAGAGTAAGTTCAAGGCCTGTACAACTTAATGAGCCACGGTCTCAAAATAAAACAAAGGCTAGGGAGCCAGCACAGTGATAGAACGTTGCCTGGCCTGCACCGGGCCCTAAAAAGACTGGCTGTGTCTGTATCCAGTACCCCACCTTTTTTTTTTTTTTTTTGGTTCCATGGGCTGTGATCCCAGAAACCACCTTCCAAGACCCCCACCAGATGGTGTCTGTTACAGATGACGGAGGCTTGCACCCCTGGTGTCTAGGAGCTGTTTTAAGCCCATCCTGTTACAGAAGTGATAAATGACCTTCTGCCTGGCTCAAGCCCTGTTTGCAGCTCATGTCCAAGATGATGGGCACTGGCCTCCTCGCCAACCTCCTAGTGCACCTACCGGCACTGCAGCAGCTGCGTGGATGCCCAGAGCTGTGTTTCTTTGATGCCAATAGCCTTCCCCCACTGCTGCCCTCATGTGAAGATCTGGGGAGGAGGGGCAGGGAGGCAGAGCCTGCATTGTGCTGAGTGGTGGCTGTTGGGGACAGCATGTTTAGAGATGGTGGCTTTTTCTGCAGCGACCCGCCTGTACTGTCACTGACTTTATCACAGGTGTTTAGGGCAGAGGCTTGGTGGTTTCCTGTTCCCTTGGTTCTCGCCTGTTCTCGTTCTGACTGTGGTGATGGCATTTCTTACTGCTGAGGGCTGGGCCATTGGGCTATTCTGGCCAGGGGCTTCCTTTGTCTCTCTCTCTCTCTCTCTCTCTCTCTCTCTCTCTCTCTCTCTCACACACACACACACACACACACACGTACACACCGGATTTTTAGGCTATAGCTCTAAATGATGCCACACACACACGTACACACCGGATTTTTAGGCTAGCTCTAAATGATGCACCTTGGCTTAGTGATCTGAGAGTAAATACTCCAACAGCCAAACACTGAGAATTCAGCCACCCACAAAGGATATCGTTATACTTTGCGTGGCCATGCAAAACTTCCAGAGCACTGAGCATGAGCACATCAATCTGAGGGAACCGTCAGGGGAGATTTCTGCCCTCCATATGGCCAGGAGGCAGGCAGGACCACACGTGGACAAACCAAGCCCAGCACTCACCTTGTCTAGCAAGAAGACATACTTGGTCACCAGTTGAGTCAGCTCTGGAACCTGGCTCTCGGTCCCCAGGAGAACGTGATCCACAAAGAGAGCGATAGAGAAAATACGATTCCACTGGGCTCTGTCAAAAGAGGGGTGTCACTCAATGAGCTCCAAAAGAGAAGCCTGAGCCATGGGATGAGAGAGCAGGTGCTGGGCAGGGGATAAGAGAAGGTCAACAGACAGGAAGGAGCACCCACCTTCCTGACAGAGAACTCCTGACATGCCCTACACTCTCCAACACACACCGGCAGCACCTGTCTCTAGTTCAGTACCTCCACCCACATTGATGAAGCACAGCAAGGAGCTGTCCCCTGACCTGGACAGCCTGTCCCTTCTCTGTGTGCTCTGCCTGCCCTTGCTGTCCTTCCTAACTCCGCTGCAATCACAGTGGTTCTCAAAGGGCATCATAACGACTGCCTTCTACCACCCCCAGGACAGTTGCCTTCCTAGGTCTCTGGAATCTAATACGCTGGGCAGCCCTTGAGAGAGGCTCAGCAAATGTTAGACAGGTGGGTGAGGCAAGTACCCTTACCACAGCCAAAAAGCCTACCAACCTCACTTGATCAGATGCCAGAGCTTGGCAGGCTCCAGGGGTGAGCACAGGCAGAATGCCACAGAGGCAGGTTCCCACATCTCACCTGACCCCTTGGATGACAGCTTTGGTCATATTCCCACTGTCTTGCAAATACCCGTCGGAACAGATAAGCTCCAGAGGCATGGACAGAGTCTTCACCAGCTGTAACCAGGCCTGGGGAGATGGCTTCAGGATGTCTCTCTTCAGCATTTCAACACAGGCCATTGCTGCAAATGCATCCAGTATCTAGGGAGAAAACAGACACATGACCCAGCAGGGCCCTCATTCCCACCTGCCTTTCAGTACAGGCACTGCATCCTTAGGCCCACGTGTTTTCAGGTCCAAGCTTGTAACCTCCCCTCTCACCATATTACACACGTGCCGGAAAAGAATCTCTCACTTGGAATGTGGCCCCATAAGCCCTCTCCTTGCAGGATGGAGGCTGAAACAACCCTTATTTGGGGCAGTCCCAGGTCCAGGCCTCCCCGAAGAGGGGCCGTACCATCTCACATCCAACCAAGTCATGCTTCTGTGCCGCTTCGGTGAGGCTGTGCAGAACCTGGGGATGGATGGTCAAGATCCTGGAGAAGTTCTGCAGCCGGGTCCTGAAGTGCTGATAGGCCAGGTGCACCCAGGGCAAGGAGAGTCCTTCCTCAAGCACTCTTGATGCTTCTCGAAACTCACTGAGGCAGGACCACAGGGCCATCTGCAGAAACTGGGGTCACAAAAGACCTTCAGTACATACTTTTAAAGGATGAAGACATGCTCCCCCTTGGGAAACTGAAGTATCCAAAAGCAACAAAAATGAAAATTAAAAGTCAGGCCTGTGAGCACATCAATGCCATTTTTCCTCAGGATCATCCCCAAATCAGAATGCCTGTTCCCGAAAGTCTCCACTCAGTGTGACAGCGTAAATAGTCCTCCAGCCCTAGGAGACTTGGAAACATTGTCTTAAATAGTTGGCAAATGGTCATTTTAAAATTAACACTTTAATTTGTCCTTCCTTTATTTTTTATTGATTTGTGTAGCCCAGGTTGGCTGTGAATTCAACATCTTTCTTCCTTGATTGCTTGTGAGCTGGGATTCCCGCGTACACCACCATGTCTAGCTCTCTACTGTTTTGAAAAATTAAATTGTTTCTAATTCTTCATTATTACAAACAACACTAAAAGGAACATTACTGTGTTTGTCCCTAAGGCTAATAATTCTTTTGGGACAGAAAAAATAGTTCAGATGGTGCTGGGCTCTCCCTCCATCCTGCCATATGCCTTTTGGATCACAGCTGTGTGTATGACCATCACTGGGTGGTCTGTCCCCGCCTTCCTTCCGTGTGTATGACCATCACTGGGTGGTCTGTCCTCACCTTCTGCCTTTTCAGCACTGACTCTTACCTTTTTAAGACAGGGTCTCCCTGTAGCCCCAGCTGGCCTGGAACTCCCTTATGTAGACCAGGTTGGCCTTGATCTCACAGGGATCTCCCTGCCTCTGCCTCCTGAGTGCTAGGATTAAAGGTATATACCACCATGCTGGGCGGACTGTTGTCTTTTACAAATATTTTATCATTTTTATTTTATTTATGTATATGAATGTATTGCTTGCATGTGTGTAAGTGCACCTGTGTTGTGCAATGCCTGTGGAGGTCAGAAGAAGGCATCAGATCCCCTGGAGCTGGAGTTCAGACACTTGTTAGACCCTATGTGGATGCTGGGAACTGAACCTGGTCCTTTTCAAGAACAGCCAGTGTTCTTAACACTGAACCATCTCTCCAGCTCCACCTTGTTTTTTAAAAGCTAGTTTTTGGCAGTAGCTTACGGGCAGCAACCACGTAGCCCACTTTTCTGAATTCTTCTAAGCATGCTTTCCTTAACACTCTCTCTAAAGCTCCCCCCCAGCCATGTGGCTGCTAGTCTGTCATGTGTCTGACCTCCACACTGGCCTAGATGTTTTTCCTTCTCTCCTCCATTCTCCTCCTCCAGGCAGCTGCTAAGATTTACAGCTTGCCGGCTCTGAGAGTTTTCCTTCAAACACAAAACAAAACAAAACCACACCACAACAAAACACAAAGCAAAGCACCTGTAATAAAATTGTCTTTAAGCTTAAAAAAAGTTTTTTCTTTTTTTAAAAAAATATTTTATTATTTTTTATTTTATGTGTATAAGTGTATTGCCTGCATGTATGTGAGTGTCGTGCAATGCTGCGGAGGTCAGAAGTGGGCTTCAGATTCCCCTGGAACTGGAGTTAAGGACGGTTCGTAGCCGCCATGTGGGTGCTGGGAATTGAACCTGGGTCCTCTGCAAGAGCAGTCAGTGCTCTTAACTGCTGAGCCATCTCTCCAGCCCCCTTCTTTCTTTTTATTTATGTGTGTTTGTGTGTGTGTATGTTACAAATGCTTGGGGGTGCCAGCAGAGGTCAGAGAAAGATGGCAGATCTCCAGGAGCTAGAGTTACAGGTGATTGTGAGCTACCTGGTATGGGTGCTGGGAACTGAACTCAGGTCCTCTGCAAGAGCAGCAAGCACTCATAACCTCTGAGCCATCTCTCTGCTACCCGGTTTTAGCTTTCTAAGGGCAAGGAATTAGGGTCAAAGCCTAATGCCTTACACAATCATACCCCAATCAGTTTTGCCAAATAAATAGGTAACCGTTGCACCTCAGAACTGGTTACATTTTATTGACTTAGCAATGAGACTGAAAAAGTTACACAAGTATGTTCTAGAAGTCTGTGCAATTATTTACTTAACAGCTGGCTTTTAGATTATTATTATGGTTTTTTTGGTCTTTTTGAGACAGGGTCTCCCAGTAGCCCCAGCTGTCCTGGAACTCACTATGTAGACCAGGCTGGCCTCCAACTCACAGAGATCCGCCTGCCTCTGCCTCCTGAGTGCTGGGATTAAAGGCGGGCACCACCACGCTTGACTTTTTTGGCTTTTTGAGGTAGGGTCTCCCTGTAGCCCCCACTAGCCTGGAACTCTGTATGTAGACCAGGCTGGATTCAAACTCACAGAGATCTGCCTGCTTCTGCCTCTCGAGTACTGGGATCAAAGGCATGCAACACTACGCCAGCTTATTTTTTTAATTTTAACTTTTTTTTAGTTTTATGTGTAAGAGTGTTATACCTGCATGTATGTAAGTACACTCATCTCGTTCAGTGTCCACAGAGGACAGAAGAGAGTGTCAGATTCCCTGGAACTGGAGTTACGGAAGGTTGTTAGTTACCATATGGGTGCTGGGATTTGAATCCAGGTCTTCTGAAAGAGCAGCCAGTGCTCTTAGCCACTGAGACATCTCTCCAGCCCCATAAATTTTATAAATTTATTTTATGTGTATGTGTGTATTGCCTGCATGTAGGTGAGTGCACCCATGTCATGCAATGCCCGCAGAGGTTGGAAGAGGCTGTTGGATCCCCTGGGACTGGAGTTACGGATAGTTGTTAGCTGCCATGTGGATGCTGGGATTCGAACCCGGGTCTTCTGCAAGAACAACCAGTGTTCTTACCTGCTGAGCCATCTCTCCAGCCCCCATTTTTATTTTTTATTTCTTTGAGACATGGTCTCATGTAGCCTAGGCTGGTCTTAAACTTGCTATAGACAAAGATGGCCTTGAACTCCTGTTCCTCCTGTCTGCCTCCCAAGTGCTAGGATTATAGATGTGTGCCACTATGCTGGGCAGCCATAAGGAGATCTGAGGGTGTCTTCAAGTAACAGAAGGTTTGGTCCTAAGAGTGTTCCAAATAGCTGAAGGGGTGTTTGACATTTGACAGTGCCATGTGTGGAGGCTGAGGACATGCTCTGTTCTGATTATACAAGATCCACACTTAACCTGACTCCACACCTACCTTTAACTGTTCCCTCGAAGACACTCTCAAGGTCAAGAGCAGGAAGTCCTTCATATAGCACTGTAGCAGTTCCTGCTGCTGAGCCACAGGAAGCTGAGCAAGAAACTTGCCCAGGGGAGTCTTCTGGAAGATTTCTACTAACTTCTTTGACAATCCTACAGACAGGAGGCCAGAGAGTGGTGTGGGTGAGACAAATCCGGAGTTCAGGGAGGAGCTCACTGTTCTGGGAGGCAGCCCTACACCCAGGATAGAGGCAGCTCTGTTGAACTACTCAGACAAGCTGGATGCCTGACCGTACAATGAAGGGACACCCACTGTCTCCACAAGAGGAGAATAAAGAGGGAAGAACCAGTGGTAAACGTCAGTCACAAACAGCCATGCTAATCCCAGTGGGAGAGAGCATCTGAGACCTCCCGCCTAGGTTATCTGTCAGAGTTCCTAGTGGATCAAGAAGCTGGGCTGCCCTTAGGGTCAGAGGCCAGCTGATTAGAGCTCTGCTTCCCATGGCTCTGGCCACATGTTGCCCTCTAGAAGCAGGGGCAGATGGGCTGCCATCTTGAAAACAGGTGCTTTCTCATCAGGAGAGGCTTCATGTTTGTTTAAAGATGTGGCAGATGCCAACCTAGAAAAGCAATGTCATGTGGGAGTACTTTGACCAGCGCGCCAAGTGAAAGCTTAAGAGGTGATTTCTTGTATGAACAACAACTTCTAAAAAATATTAGGGGCTGCAGAGATGGCTCAGCGGTTAGGTGCACTGGTTGCTCTTGCAGATGAGCCAGGTTTGGTTTCCAGCACACACAGTGGCTAACAACTGTTTGTAACTCCAGTTCCAGGGGATCCGATGCCCTATTCTGGCCTTCATTGGATATACATAAAATAAAAATAAAAATAAAAATTTCAATGTTAGGAGGCTGGTGAGATGGCTGGTTCAGCAGTTAAGACATTTGCCACTGTTCCAGAAGACCCTAAGCCAGTGCCCAGTACTGACATCAGGTGGTTAATAATCACCTTTAACTCCAGCTCCAGGTGATGTGACACCACAGGTACCTGCACATGTGTACACACACAAATGCACACACTTAAAGAGTAAAAACTAAAAGTATAATATAAAAAGTTAGGTTATCATTGTTTTTTCTGGAGGGATGGTAGCGACACCCCTTATGTGTGACAGCAGAGAGGGGTGCTTGTGTGACTGGGGAGGGCCTGACAGCTGCATGCATAGGAGGACGGTAGGCTCTGCTTGCCAGCATTTGCCGGCAAAGTTCCACCATCGTGGCCTTCCTACAGCAGGTAGCAAGCTCTCCCTGATGGAAATGAAATTTCTGTCAGGCCCCCAGGCAATGCATTACTAGCGTCGCCTTACGGGCCCCCCTGGCTATGTCTCTTACAGGCTTCCGGTGCTTGGTGAAACTCACTCTTCAGCAGAAAAGTTTTTAAAAATTGTTGCATCTATGTTTGTGTGTACGCATGGGTGGTACACATGTGGTGGTCAGAGGATAACTTTTAGGAGTCAGTTCTCTTCTTCCACCACATGGGTCCCACGGACTGAAAGTTGTCAGGCTTGGCGGCAAGTGCCTTTACCTGCTGAGCCATCTTCTGGGCCCTGCAGCAATTTAAAAAATACTTTATTATTTTTATATTGTGTGTATGAGTGTATTGCCTGCATGCATGTAAGTGCATCTGTGTCATGAAATGCCCGCAGAGGTCAGAAGGGGGCATTGGATACCCTAGAACTGGAGTTATAGACGACTGCCGTGTACGCTGGGAACTGAACCTGGGTCCTCTGCAAGAGCATCCAGTGCTCCTAACTGCTGAGCGTCCCTCCAGCCCCTCTCTACAGCAATTTTAGAATGAAGGAATGGTATACCTGAGTATACCTGAGGCTACTCCACAAAGTCCTAAACTAAAATCTCCAAGATTAGCCTGGCTGATTCGTCTACACTGCCTTGAGTCTGCTATGGGGCCTCACCTTCTGTGTCAGTGATATACTGAGCCTGGACCCAAAGCTCCTCCAGGAAGTCCCTGATTCTCCAGCTGAACGGGACAGCATTGCACGCATTCTTAAACAGATTCATGTGGCTCTGCACCAGGATGGAGGACATCTCGGTTTTAGACCTGTAGCAAGGCAACGGAGAACAAGAGTACAGCTTGTGAGATGTCAGTAAGACACCGTACAGTGAGATGTCAGTAAGACACAGTGCGTACAGCTGACACCAGCCCTCCGTTTCTGAGAGAAGGGGCTGGGGCTGGGGCATGGCTCAATGACAGAGCACCTGCTAGCATGGGTAAGGCCTTGTGTATCATTTTACCATTAAAAGGGCTAAGAAGAAAGGCACTGGGGGTGGAAAATGGCTCAGCCGATAAAGAGCTTGCTCTGCAAGCATGAGGACCTGAGTTCGATCGCTAGCACCCACGTAAACAAGCCAGGTGTGGTGGCACATGCCTATAACCCCAGTGCAGGGGATGTATGGATGAGAAGACCCTGGAGCTCACTGGGCAAACAGGTGAAGTCTAGATTCAGTGAGGCCTGTCCTGAAAAATAAGGCGGAAAGCAATTGAGAAAGATGGCTGATGCCGACCTCTGGCCTCCACAGACATGGGCATGTATGTAAACACATGTATAAAAAGAATAATTAAGTAACCTTTAAAAGTAAAAAAATTTAAACAAGAAAGACACAGAGTTGCAGGCTGTATGGATGGCTGCAGGTGGGTTTCCAGGTCAGGGTTTTTGCTATAAAGGAGCTAGAGGTCGGCCTCACAAAACTTATCTACACACAGAAGCAGTGGGACGGGGGGACAAGCACACTGTCCACGGTCTGTGGCCGAACCAGATCTGCTGTGTCCACACCCGCCCCCACACTGCCCCTCCTGCCTGTCCCTGGCCTCTCCTGCCCTCCCCTCACCTCTCCTACCTGTCCTCTGCTCCCTCTTCTCTCTCCTGCCCCCTTCTGCCCATCTACATTCAAGTATGACCATCAGGATGAGGCCTTTTCTCAGGCATATCAGCCACAGGCTAGTAGTTCAAAATTCCTGGGGCTGCAGAGATGGCTCAGTTAGGAGTGCTTGCTTTTCTTGCAGAGGACCCAAGTTCAGTTCCCAGCACCCACATCAGGTGCCTCACAACTTGCCTGTAACTCCAGTTCCCAATGCCCTCTTCTGGCCTCCACAGACACCCCCATACATGTGGCATGCACACACATACACAGGAAAAATAAGAATCCCTTGTGTTTTCCTTTGCCTGCATTCTAGAACCAAAGTCCCTTGTGAGCCTGAGCCCCACAAGGTCAGGCCACAGGGCAGGGAACACCTCAAGGGAAGCCCAAACATAGCATCTCTGTGTTTTCAACAAGATGTTGAAGCTGGCTATGTGAACAGTCATAGGCGCTTGCAAAGGTGGGAAATGGGACAGTGGAGAGTGATCGAAGACCTCTGAGGACTTGAGTCAGCATCCTCTATGCTGTCATCCCGAGATCATCCAGGGTAGCTGGGCAGAGGCAAATGTCAGGCTAAGGGTACCACCTACAGTCCATCAAAAGCTTGTGAGAGAGGACAAAGATGCTGCTCTGTTATGACTCCCCCTCCATAAAAGCAGGTCTGCACTCACCTCGTGTTATTCATCACAAGAGGAATGTTCAGGAACTTAATGTCACTGAAGATAAACATCCAAAGCTCTCGGACCCAGGCTGGTGACTCGGGTTGGTCCAGTAGCTCTAGATTGCCATCCCTGTCGATGTAAGATATCATGCTTGCTAGGAATGGAGTGACCACGCCTTGGACCCGCTTCCAAAGGGTATGCCTGCAGCAGGAACAGAGGGGACCCGCTGTAGCCAGGAAGCACATTCCTTTCCTGAGTAACAGCAAAGCTTTCGGGCGGCTGATTCCCATATGGCAGGCAGGCAACATAGTGTTCAAGGGTGGGAAAGGCGACTCACAAAAGGAAGCATCCGAGATCAGAGAGAGAACTGGAATGGAACCGATTCTATACCAGTAACTGGAATTAATTCATCAGAGTGGTGAAAAAGCATTTATTTTATATATACATTTAAGTATTATTTTTATTTTTTGTATACAAATGTATTGCCTACATGTAGGTAGGTGAACCCATGTTGTTCAGTGCCCCCAGAGGTCAGAAGAGGGCATTGGATCCCCCGGAACTGGAGTTATGGACAGTTGCTGGCTGTGGGTGCTGGGAATTGAACCTGGGGCCTCTACAAGAGCATCCAGTGCTCTTAACCACTGAGCCATCTCTCCAGCCCCTATATATACATTTTTTTACATGAGTATAAGGTGTTTTAATCAAATCCATTCGTATTCCCTCCCCTCCAACATTCCCGCCTCTGAAGAGGTAACCCTAAAATCTTTTAGGGATTGGATACAAGCTCCCAATGACTCCATAAATGAAAATAATGACCAAATTCATCAAAAAAAAAAAAGTATTTTGTCTAGCTATAGATAAACATAGCAAAGACAGAGACTAAAGTGAACTTTCTCTAGGTCAGGTTAAATATGTGTTTCCTGGGACTTGGCTTTTGAAGTTTCTGTATTCCAGACATGTGTATTTTAGTTTGATATGGTCAGCTGACTAAATTACATTACAGTTTGTTGCTAAAATGACATGTTTTAGGCCAGGCATGATGAAGCATGCCTTTAATCCCAGCACTGAGGAGGCATAGGTAGGTAGATCTCGGTGCGATCAAGGCCAGCCTGGTCTACATATTGAGTTTCAGACCAGCTGGGGCTACAGGGAGACCTTGTCTCAACAAACAAACAAACAAACCAACAAACAAACACATCCTTAGGGCTTGGGATGTGGTTCAGTGGAGGGTACTGGGATGTGGTTCAATGGAGGGTACTGGAATGTGGTACTGGGATGTGGTTCAGTGGAGGGTACTGGGATGTGGTTCA
>NW_008328704.1:1751706-1766706 GCF_000622305.1 Nannospalax galili
GGGATGTGGTTCAGTGGCAGGGCACTGGGATGTGGTTCAGTGGTAGGGTACTAGTTGACCATGAACAAGGACCTAGGTTCAATCTCTAGAACCACCCCAACGATATATATGTTTATACAAAGTAGTAAGTCTGTAATTTAAAAATTGTGGTAAAAACAGGGCTGGAGAGATGGCTCAATGGTTAAGAGCACTGTCTGCCCTTGTAGAGAACCCAGGTTTGAATCCCAGCACCCACGTGGCAGCTGACAACTGTCCATAACTCCAGTTCCAGGGGATCCAACACCCTCTTCTGTCCTCCTCAGGCATTGCACAACATGGGTATACTTACATACCCATGTAAGGCATAATGCTCATACATATAAAATAAAATAAATTTTTTAAAAAATGAAAAAAAAAAACCTGTGGTAAGAGAATTACTGAGTAATTAATGTTGGATATATAACCTGGCGAGGAGAGGTTTCAAACGTGCACTGAAGGAGATAAGCACCCAGTGGACGGGGACATCACCCAACTTAACGAGCACAGCCCAAGCTTTGAGGAGCAGGGAGAGGATAGACGTGTGAGGTGAAGGCTGTGGGGATGGGAGCAGTGGAGCTGAGGCAGTGTCCCTGAGAGATGTGTTGGTCGGGAGCTGGGAGAACTTCATTGCCAACAGACTGCGGACTCCGACTGTTTAGTCCTGAGGATAAAGGATGAAAGTCCAAAGCACAGGGCCCTGGCGAGCGCAGGCAAGGCACTACTGTAAAAGCAGACTGGAGGGCTGCTGGGGCCTGCCAGCTCCCAGGACAGGTATGTGCATTCAAGGGTCAGTTCCGGGCTCTCGGGTCAGGTGTTCGGGACAGTACTGGTGACCAGAGAGGAAGCCACTATGAGAGCTGCAATGGCAAGCACAGAGAAGTGAGGCCACCTACCCAGCTCAGAACCCTAGAGACTGAGCAAGTTCTAGAACAAAAGGCTAGAGAAAAGGGAGATGGAGCATATGGGTTTAGAAGGTCAGCAAGATGGTGAGCAGCCGTAGGAAATCCAATCGCACCTGGCTTTGGAATCTGGTTCTAAAAATCCTGCAAAGAGTCTAGTAAGGAAAGAGGGAGGACTTGGAAACAATCGAAACAGAAAAGCCCGCAGTAAGGAACCAGCACCATGGGCTCAGGGTGCCACGCCGGAAATCACACCCAAGGGCTCACAGGCCCGTAGGGTTAGGACCGGGAGAGGCACGGGATGACTTCCATTGTCTTCAGGGATGAAGACACAGCCAGAGAGATAAAGTCTGGAGCTTGGGAGGCCTGAGGTCCTCTGTGCAGAGTGCCACCTCAGCCCCCATAACACAAGCTCATCACAACTTCAGAGGAAAGGGTCGATGTCATAGAAAAAAGACCACAGACAATTCATTGCTCTCATGGCTTCTAATGCTGTCGTTAGTTTCACGTCAAGCAGGTGAGGGAGAATAACATTTGTCCCTTCTCTCTATGCTACCAGCTTAAGTTAGCCTGTGACAACATGGCTTCCTGTGGCTTATGACACACTGGTGAATACACATCCTATGGGAACAGTGATCTGGGGTTTTCCGTGCATATTTTTACTATAGAAAAAGTTAAAACACACAAAATAACAGAGACCAACAATGCCCCATATAGCCACTATCCAGGTCCATATCTGGCCCTTGAGGGAAAACGTTACAGCTCTGATTTGGTCAGAGGTGTAGGAAGAGATGCCTGGGCATACTCCCTCACAGCTGGGAGCCGCACCAGCTGGTGCACTTCATTGGCATGGAGCAAAGACCACTGTGGTTCCCTTCCCCTGTACCTGAAGGTGCCCGCTTCCTGGAGGGCGTCCTGGTTTGCAGCCTCCCTGGTGACCCATTCCTTCAGACTGCGGACCTGGTTCTCCTCCTGCTTCTTTAGAAGAACATGGAGGCGCATCTTGGACACCCTCAAGAAATAGGCTGTGAAAGGCAGAGGAGACCTGATTGGGCCTACCCATGGGCGTTGGGTTACAGAGCCTATCTATTCACCCTACCCAAGAGGAAAGCCAGCTGTTCTTTGCCAGGAAAGTTTGAGAGATTGCTTTAGAGTCTCACCATGTTCACCACTTCTGCCGAGCCAGGGAAGCCTGAAATGATGAGATGGGAAGTTCAGCCCTTGGGGGCCCAACACTTACCACTGCACGTGCTGTCTTCACTTAAGAGGCCGAGAAGTATGGTGACCCTCCTCATGTTGCGTGCACAGCTCTCATTCTGGTCTCTGAGCATGCCCACGGCGCTCTGCACACAACTCCGCAGCAGTCTGGTAGTGTCTAGTACCTGTGAACACTGAGGGACCTGGACAAAGGCCAGGTCACCCATGTGAAACGATGGCCCAGCGTCAGCATGAATGACACCCCAGTTGGTAGTCATGATGGCAAAAGTTACATGACCTACTACTCCATGACCCTGGAAGCCCAACATTAACGAGTCAAGGACAGAGGAATGTGGCAAAGTTAACTTGGAGAAGGAATGACAGACATCTAATAATTCATCACACAGCACTGTGGACGGAGAGAGCTCAGCCCGACCCTCTTCTCCTAACTCACACACAGCCACTACGGAATGACAGAACTCAGCCTGACCCCTTCCACATACACCTGCAGGGCTTCCTCAACTCCCAGGAGTCAGGGTGGATGATGCAGCTCAAGAGCCTCCCTTAGCTGATGGGGAAAAACAGAGGACTCACATCACAGCCTCCTGGGTCAGAGGCCTTGTGCTCCATCTCCTCTGGACTTTCCACTTCCATTTCTTCCTCCGCCACCTCCCCTGGCTTGCTGGTCTCTGTCTCCATCTCCTCCTCTGGGTCACCTGCTATAAATGAGGCAAGCAGGATCAAGTCAGGAGGAGACTGGAGAGGGGCGGCACTGTCTGGGTCTGTGCTTGGGCTGGGACTTGCTGGCTCCCCGTCCCTGTCTGTAGCAGTGGCCTCAGTAGAGGGGACCTGTGCCATGTGGATTAGCTCCAAGACCCCACTCAAGTGCTCCCTGGCCTGGATTCCGAAGGCTGGCAAAGAAACCAGGAAGTGGACCAGCCTGCTGTTGGCATACTCATGTGGCCTTCCCTTTGGCCCTGGCACCACTGATGATGATCCCTGCTGAGGAGCAGGTGCTGGGACTCAGCTGACAGAACAGGGGCTTCCCCCCAGCACACAGCACTGCCACACTTGACATCTCCCACCTGCCATACCTACCCAGTATCCCTAGACTGCCACCTCCTGACTCAGGCTCAGGCTTGTCCGCTGGCTTGAACAGCTGGCTGATCGTGACGCTCTGTAGCTTGGTCACGTCTGAGGCCATGAGTGTGGATCTGCGGAGGTCATCGATGTGCACAGACCGCCACAACCCTGTGAAGATCAAAGCCACCAGAGTCTTCTAGAACTTTTCTACTTTCTTCTCGTCAGTTAGAAACAGGGACACATTACCACCCTAATTTTTTTATTACATTTATTTACATTTTGTTATTATGCTTAATTAGTGTCACATGCCACGGCACCTGTGTGGAGGTCAGAGGACAACTTGTGATAGTTGGCTCTTGCCTTCCACCATGTAGGTTCTGGGGATCAAACTCAGGTTGTCAGGTTTCAAGTTGAAAATGCCTTCACCTGCTGAGCCATCTTGCTGGGCTAACCCTGATTTTCAAATTCACTACTGCTGAAGGAGTGATCAGTATCCCAAAGTTTAGGCCTCGGGCCCACGAGCAACTACGACCAAGGCCAACATAAGTACCGGAGATGAAGCCTTGAAACAAACACCTGCAGAGGATCCACGGGTAAGGCCTGAGGTGCTTCATCCTTGCTTCCTGTATCTGCCACGTCATAAAGGGTGGAGACGCTGGCGAGGCTGGCTTTCCATTATCTACTAGATTATTCAATGGTTATTTCCTGTTCTAGAACACCATGTGCCCTGTAGCTGGTGACCACTATTCCACAGAAGACAGGAGGGTAATGATCTGAAAACAGCATTTCTCCCACAAAGAATCAGTGCAAAAAATGGAATGGAATTAATGACAGTGCCCTGGTGCAGGGAGCTCTTCTGTGACTTCCCCACATCACAGAAGGCGGAGTCAGAGCTGCCATGGCACTCGCGTAGACAGGGAAATGCTGACACCATTGCTACGAGGCCAGAGCTGTTATTTTTTCCCCTTTCTCTTTTGAGGCAATGGGGTCTCTTCATGTGCTCCAGGCTGACTCTGAGCTGCTAATCCTCCTGTCCCAGCCTCCAGAAAGCTGCAGTCGCAGGTGTGTGCAACCAGCACCCCCACCTTGAGATGATGCCTTTGAACACTGACTCTGGGTAAGACATCTAGTTGCTTTTGAGAATATTGTTGGGAGTGGCGTTCTATTATCAAACACAGGACTACATGAGAACACCTCAGACAATCCTCAGGGGAATGCACTGCGGTGTTTGGACCCCTCACCTCCATGGAATCCCACGTAGGCTGCTCCACTTCCCATGCGGGACAGCTTTGTGATGAAATAGACAAAGACTCGGTCCTTAGTGCCTTGTGTTTTGTTGATTTCATTAATGGCTGAATACCTATTTAAAAGAACAACACACAAAAAAATCAAAACAGAGCAAGCGAACATTAGGTTGGGAGATGGCTAATAAGCCCTGTGAACTGCTAAGGTCAAGCTAAAGGTCACAGTTTTAAAAGCTTTAAATACATTCACACCCGTGTGTGAACTGCTTCTCTGGTGAGGGCATGAGGCCTTCTCAGTGGACTCATTTCCTCTCTCTCCTGGTGCCCTCTGCTTAGCTGGCATTCCTTTCCTGACCAGAATGCTATGCTCTCAGGACTATGCCATGTGTGACCCAGGTTGAGGCTTGCTGGCCTTCCCTTAGGTTCCATGCACAGTGCTCTGCTCCCCACACGACAGCAGCTGAAACATGTTTCCCAGCAGGATCTCACTGGGCCCTGAAGTGCTTATAGGTTCCAGTTTTAAAGAGGTACAGAGATATACGTGAATATGGTTGGGGCTAAAGTGTCAGATTCCCTGACAGCATAGCAGCATTCATAAATACAAATAAAAGTTCTCTCTCTCTCTCTCTCTCTCTCTCTCTCTCTCTCTCTCTCTCTCTCCCTCTCTCCCCCTCTCCTCTCCTCACAACCTGGGCCTGGTAGTACAAGCCTGTAATCCCTGCTACTTTTGAGACTGAAGCAGGAGGATCATAAATTCAAGGCCAGCCCAGGCAATGTAGTGGGACTCTATCTCAAAATAAAGTAAGAGGGCTGGGGCTGGAGAGATGGCTCAGTGGTTAAGAGCACTGTCTGCTCTTGCAGAGGACCCAGGTTTGGTTCCCAGCACCCACATGGCAGCTAACAATGGTCCTGACTCCAGTTCCAGGGAATCCAACATCCTCTTCTGACTTCCAAGGGCATTGCACGACATAGGTACACTTATACTCATGCAGGCAATATGCTCATACACATAACATAAAAAAATAAGAAAATATTTTGGGGTGGAGAGGTGGCTCAGGAGGTTAAGAGCAGTAGCTGTTGTTGCAGAGGACCCAGGTTTGGTTCCCAGCACACACATGGTCGTTAACAACTAGCCATAACTCCAGGTTCAGGGGATCCGATGCCCCTTTTCTGTCCTCCACAGGCATTGCACAACATGGGTACACTTACACACATGCAGTCAGTACTCATACATACAAAATTAATAAATAAAGCCAGGCGTGGTGGCACACGCCTTTAATCCCAGTACTTGGGAGGCAGAGGCAGGTGGATCTCTGTGAGTTCAAGGCCAGCCTGGTCTACACAGTGAGTTCCAGGACAGCTGGGGCTACAGAGAGACCCTGTCTCAAAAAGACCAAAAAAAAAAAAGAGGCTGTCATTGTAGCCCAGTCATAGAGTATTTGACTAGCAGGTGTGAGGCCTTAGTGTCAATCTCCAGCAATACACACACACACACACACACACACACACACACACACAGAGAACACACACACACGCGCGCGCACACACACACACATTTATATAGTTACTGTCCTTGAACTTGTAATAAATTCAAATTGTGTAATTTAAAATTAAGTGACCAAAAAGTGAACTGCACATGCCTCAAGGACATTCCTTTTCGTCCCATTAATGTTCTATTACTTATACTTCTTGTGTCTTAGTTTTGCCTTTCTGATGTTTATGTACGTGTGTGTGTGGTGTGTGTGTGTTGTGTGTGTGTGTGTTCTGTGTGTGTGTGTGTTCTGTGTGTGTGTGTTCTGTGTGTGTGTGTGTGTTCTGTGTGTGTGTGTTCTGTGTGTGTGTGTTCTGTGTGTTCTGTGTGTGTTATGTGTGTGTGTGTTCTGTGTGTGTGCTGTGTGTGTGTGTGTTCTGTGTGTGTGCTGTGTGTGTGTGTGTTCTGTGTGTGTGCTGTGTGTGTGTGTGTTCTGTGTGTGTGCTGTGTGTGTGTGTGTTCTGTGTGTGTGTGGTGTGTGTGTTCTGTGTGTGTGTGTGTTATGTGTGTGTGTGTTCTGTGTGTGTGTGGTGTGTGTGTTCTGTGTGTGTGTGTTCTGTGTGTGTGTTGTGTGTGTGTGTGTTCTGTGTGTGTGTTCTGTGTGTGTGTGTTCTGTGTGTGTGCTGTGTGTGTGTGTGTTCTGTGTGTGTGTGTGTTGTGTGTGTGTGTGTTCTGTGTGTGTGTTCTGTGGTGTGTTCTCTGTGTGTGTTCTGTGTGTGTGTGTTCTGTGTGGTTCTGTGTGTATGTGTTCTCTGTGTGTGTGTGTGTTCTGTGTGTGTGTTCTGTGTGTGTGTTCTGTGTGTGTGTGTTCTGTGTGTGTTCTCTGTGTGTGTGTTCTCTGTGTGTGTGTGTTCTGTGTGTGTGTGTTCTGTGTGTGTGTGTGTTCTCTGTGTGTGTTCTGTGTGTGTGTGTTCTGTGTGTGTGTTCTGTGTGTGTGTGTGTTCTCTGTGTGTGTTCTGTGTGTGTGTGTTCTGTGTGTGTGTGTGTTCTCTGTGTGTGTTCTGTGTGTGTTCTGTGTGTATGTGTTCTGTGTGTGTTCTGTGTGTGTGTGTTCTGTGTGTGTGTGTTCTCTGTGTGTGTGTTCTGTGTGTGTTCTCTGTGTGTGTGTTCTCTGTGTGTGTGTGTGTTCTGTGTGTGTGTGTGTTCTGTGTGTGTGTGTGTATCAGGGTGAATCAGAGGTCAGCCTCAGGTACAATTCCTTAGGAGTGGACAGGGTCTCTTGCCGGGACTTGGCTAGTCTGGTTGGAGCAAACCCCAAGGACCCCCCTTTCTCTGCCTCCCCAGCATGGGGAGAACTTTTCTTGTTTTGTCTCTAGATTTATCGGGACTCTACACTGCTTTCAGGAAGAAATTCTTTCAAGGTCCTGAGTGAATTCTGGTTCCCTGTGTTGTTTCTGACAAGTCCTGCTGGCATACTTGGCAGAGGCGATGAGCTGAGCGCTGTGGACACCATCATCGAAGTCCGTCTGGATGATGAGGATTTTACACCTGGCTGTGTTTGTCAAGCAGGTTCTGGAGGAAAAAGGGAATTACCCAGTGAGTTCCCTGTCCTGAAAAAAATGTATAAAAAAATCCTCTGAAGGTTGGGTAAAGCCAGGGCTACATAGCAACATCACGGAGGTGAGATGCCCCCATCAGGTAAGCAGAAAGTGAACTCGCCACCAAGGCGTCCTGAGAAGATAGAGGACTGGGCTGGGATGTTTTATGACAGGGTTTATGACATATACCAGGAGGCCTGGGCACTACCCACTGCCAAGTGACCTGTTCTCCCAGTTCAGTAACCAGTGCTAGCTAATACAGCCCTGCCAGTGACACCCACACAGGGCTGGGGCCAGCAGGGCACCTTACCGGACTTCCTTAAGGAATGAGTATTCAGTGTCAAACTGCTCCAGTGACAGGACCATGGGCTTTGAGGACAACCCTGCCAGCTCAGATTCTAAGACTTCACAGTCATGACTGGTCAGCAGTCTGGAGAAAGTGGTAATCTGCAAAGAGGAAGACAGACTGTTGGCCAGAGACCAAGTGTGAGGCCCATCTGTTAGGGTTAGAACCTGGAAACATGTGGATGGTCAGCCCCGTCTGCTATGGGCACGTGGCACAGGGAGTGTACAGAAAGAGAGGAACCCAAGCCCAGAGTGTTTCCAAACACAAGAGAGGCTGAGGTGAGAGGACCACTAGCGTCAAAAGGCATCAGCAAGTCTGTGCTCTGCACCAAAGGTGCCCTAGTCTCCTTCCTACTTTGATCCCTTCTGGAGGTCCTGCAGAACACAGCATGTCACTTCTTATAAACTGACTTCATGCCGTCAGATGGCATTAACCATTGGCGTCTCTTCCTCCTATAACAGTTAGTTCTTCATGGACCACACCCCACAGTACAAAACCTAATATCTCTTAGGTTGTCCTGACATTGGAAACCCCAAATTCCCATCTCCTGGCCTCACCTCTGAGCTTCTGATTCCCTCATATGTAAACCTGTCCCAAATGGCCTCCCTAGTAGCTCCAAAGCTGACGCTCATTCCTGGATTCTGCATTGCTAAATAAAGCCCCAGGGGGTTCCCCAGGTTCCCCTACAGCCCACCTGCAACCAACCTTTCTTGATGCCTTCTACCTCTCAGCTCTGACTACACTGATTTGACGGCTTTCCAGCTGGTCTGTCTTCTGTCTTTCATTTCCCACTGCAAGGCCCATCTAAACACATTCACCACCAACGTTCTCTGGGCAGGAAAGACCAAGCTCCTTAGCAGCACCACTGAGGCCCAAGAACTCTTTCCTGTGACTATCCCAACCACAAGACACAGCCCTCACAACCTTGAACCTCAAGCTCTATCAGTGGACCTTCCAGAGACCCTATTTCACATCTCAGTCCTTTTGCCCTTGGAAAGCCCCCGACCTTGGATCGTCCAGCCAGCTCTAGGGGCACCTCTTAAAGAGGGTCACATCTGTCCTCATCTCCTCCCCGTCCCCTGCACAGCAGGCTTCCTGTGGCACTGACCCACCTGTTCCATCATGGCCTAACATACACATGCATAGAAAGGATGGTAAGTGTGCGGCTCCCTCTGTGCCCTCAGTCCCCTGCTCAGAAGCACACTCTCAAAGCCTGGTTACACTGAACTTAGCCTCCCCTGCCCTGAGCACAGCGTACCTAAACATCACCCCTGCAAACTGGCTTAAACATTAGCTGGAGTTCCTGACCCTAGGAACCTGGGGCTTGTGGGTGCAGGGCAGAGGGGAGGTGTGGGAAGCTTCACCTCTGTGAAGACAGCATGGCTCTGAGGATGGGTCGTGCGCAGGTGGGCTTGGAGGAAGTCTGCGAAGGAGTTGTGCTGCTGCCTGTAGTAGTACTCTGCAGCAAAGGAGTCCAGTGAGGAGCCGCTCCGCCGGACCACCGCATCTGGAGTGGCACAATCCAGCAGGATGAGCTTGGCCTCCTTGGCCACCTCTCGGCACATCTCCTCCGACAGGTCCCCAGGGCCCAGCCCCTCCACGGCCTGCAACACCACCGAGGCGCAGGCGTCAGAGTGGTAACCGACGAAGACGTCCGCAGGGCTGTATTTGTGCCTGGACAGGAACGGGTCCCCCTTCGTGTCTGCAAACTCGCTTGCCCACTGTGCCAGCTCATGCATGAGGCTCTTCTGCCACCCCTCCAGCACGGTGTTGATGTCCAAGTAGTGCTTCTCCAGCCGGTTGATGAGGGGCACGGGGAACTGCTCATACACCACGTCCTTCTCTTCAATGACTATCAGGCGGAAGTTGGCATGGACGCGACACTTCACTCGATGGGTCCCCAGACCCAGGTCCACGTACTTCTGGCCCCCAAGGTAGACGTAGTACTGGTTGAGTGCATCGTACAGACTCTCATACAGGCTCTGCAGGTTCAGTAGCACCACCATCTTCCCGGTCTCCATGCAGATCTTTACCCGGTTGATGTTCTTGCAGATCTGGGTGTACTCCTGGTCCTGGGGAAAGCTGGAGCCAAAAATGATCTCAGGGTGCTGATCCTTACGAAAGACTTTCTGCTGCAGGATCTGCAGGGCCACGTAGTTCCTGGTCAGCACCAACAAGTAGCGGGCCTCGGCACTGTCCTGCTCCCCGCCAGATGCCCTCTGCTGACCACTGTTAATGTTCTGCTTGATCAGTTCTACAGTGCTGACTTCTTCTGTGTACCTGGCCTCTGGCAAACTGGCTGTGAAGATGTCCAGAGCCTGGATATCGTCTTTACCACTGAAGTTCCTTAGGACAGCATGAGCAATGTCTTGTGGGGAAGGCTCCCGGTTAGAAGCTTTGGCTTTGGCAAAGACCATCTTGATGAGGCTATAATAGTCACGAAGCCCAAAGAACTCCTTGTCCTGAGTCTGACACACTGTCTCATAGGCCTTGGCAAAGGGTGCAAAGTACCCTCGGATTCTGTCCTGAACCAGCCTGTCGGAAGAGCAGATCCCCTCTGCGCTCTCTATGAGCTCTTTCTCACTGGGACTGCCTCGTGACACAAAAATGCCCCGGTTCATCTTGGCAGGATCCAGAGCCCAGTTGGAAATGCCAACAAAGCCTACTTTTTTGTGCGGGGCAGGGTCATCCTCAATGCAGCCATCTTCCAGCAGGGGGTGCAGAGTCTTCAGGGGCATTTTGGGTGAGTCTTCTGCCAGCCCGACCTCGTCCAGCACCACCACGGAGACATACTGCTGCAGGTCCTTGCCCTGCTGGAAGCGGGCACACTGCTTGAAGGTGCCAATGATGCCCTGGGGGGTGGAGTGGGGACTGCACTGGAATGACACCAGATGGACCTGTTTCAGGCAGCGGAAGAGATCAGAGTAGGCGGCCTGGCCTTGCATGGCATCTGCCACGATGATCTTGGCAAGGGATTTGGAGCTGCCAGGCTTCCCCACCAGGAAGAGGGGGATCTTAAGATCAATGCAGATGACCATCATGAAGACGTTCTCCTTCAGAGCCAAGTTCCTGGCTATGTTTGTCCTTATGGGTGCCCCACTCAGAAAAAGGTCCTGTACTTGTGTGATCTCATCCAGGATAACCTTGCTGTCGTTGTATGGTACTGGAAAGCACCTGCCAATGGCTGCGCGGTAGGACTCTTTCTCTTCTAATGAGGCATGGTAGCATACCCCAGTGGCCATCACCAAGGACCAGAGAACAGGATCTCTCTTAAAATTGTGACTGCTGTCACCAGACTGACCGAGAAAAGCATTCAGCTTGTCTAAGAGCATCTCACTATGGTCATGAAACCATCTGAAAACTTTGACGCAGCGCTCCACATCCCTGAGACTCACAAAACCACACTCATTCTCCCTCTTCCTCATGAACCGCTGTGAGGTGGAGAGCACGCCTGTGATCACCTGCATCTCAGTTTCATTGATGCTGATGGAGTTCACCAGTCTCTGGACGATCTGCTGGATGTAGAGCTTTTCAGCAGCGTCATTCAGCTGTCCAAAATCCCACACCAGAGGAATGAGGCTTGGAGGCAGAGCATGGACGCGGTACACCAGCTGCCGCAGGGGGATGGAGCCCAGCCTGTCTGCAGTCTCCTCTGCGCTGACTCTGTATCCCAAACCAGCTGACTCCAGGCGGAGGATCATTTCCTGGGAGTGTTTCCGGTAAGGGTTACAGGCAGCGATGATGTGCAAGCCAGAGTCCTCCTTAAGGTGCTCGCCGTCCACCGTCCGGTCACACAGGACTTCTTTGATACAGCTCACAGCTTCCGTGGTATTGGCTTCATCAAAGAACAAGATGGTGTCCAACTCGTGCTGGACCTTATTGGATGAGGCAAAGCTCTGTGCCTCCTTGACCTTGGAGTAGATCATGGATGCAGACGTCCCTCCATGGACCTTCACCAACTTCATAGTTTCTGTCTCCACACCACTATTCCGCAGGTCACTAAGGAATTTAATGAGCCTGGTTTTCCCACAGCCGGTTTCTCCCATGATTATAACTGGGATCCCACACCGGAACCGCATCTCAATGGCCAGGATCTTAAGCATATTGTCTGTGGTAAGCTCATATGTCTCATCAGGGTCACTGGGCCACTCAATCCCTAGTGCCAGGCAGAGTCTTTCAAGTTTCTCGTGTCTGGGCAAATTATCAAAGTCAATGTTGAAGGGTACTCTCTGAAGCCTCAGCTCATCGAACAGTTCTTTTGTCATGACATCTTTCTTGAGGACCTTTCCTGTCAAGTGATTGATGGCATCCACATAGCCATGGTCATTAGACTGCAGATGAAAACCTATGAATGTCATTGTCATTCGGTCACCGTTGAAGAAGACATATGGGTGGGGCTCTGACTCCCACCTCTTTCGGAGAGAGAAGGGAGCTAGGTCTTCTTCCGCAACTCCATCCATGGTGACCAGGTGCTTACCTGGACTTTGGTCTGAGGTGTGAAGAGTTGGTGTGGCGAAATCTCTTGCCATAAAGATCATGAAGGTAACCACAAAGTTCTTGAAGCCCCTGAGGGCATCCCCAGTGCAGGCTGAATTGCAGAACACAGAAGCCTCACAGTCTTTGAGCTGACAGTTCAGGAACCGAGCAAAGTTCCGAAGTTCTGACCAGGAAGGGTTTATCATGCCACAGTAAATCAAGAAGTATTGCAGGCACTCCTCGGGGGAGCCTTCCACAGAGCCTTCTTGGTACTGAAACACGTCCAGGTTTTGTTTTTGGTGGAACCGCTTTAAATATTGGTAAGGTCTTTGGAAAGCCTCACTGCAGAACTCCATGTGGTCCATTCCAGGCTCTCTGTGACTCCTCTCGGGAGTCAGTTCCATGTTTATCACTTCCTTGGGAGGATGGCAGGTGACTTTGGGGAAGATGTCAAGAAAACTGAAAGAGGGGGCACGGGCAGTCTGCAAAGAAGAAACATGAGTAAAATGGTTATAACCAAATTTCTTAGAAATTGTCTCCACATTTTAACTCTCCAACAGGTCTACGCTGGATTTAACTTGTCTCCATTGGCTGCTATCTTTTGCCTGCTGAGATTTTATAGAGCTGAATTATTAGGAGACACATTCTTAACCAGGAAGTCTTTTCTAACCTAATTTCCGAGACTTGTTTCTCCACTGAGTACACATGCCTGCACATCTATGTGGGCCTCCAACCCATTAGCCACTTAGGTCCAAGGAAGAAGGCCCCCGTGTCTTAGCTGATAGTCAGGGACGGCTAATGTCAACAGATGAGCTTCCCACATTCCCAGCACTGCTGGGATTAACCTAGACAAACAGCACTAACCTTGACTTGAGCAACCCAAATTCAAAAAACCACTAATCACAGGATTTCTTTCTAGTGAACATTACAAAATGTTTTAAGGATGGATTTTTCTTCTCACCAACACTGTGCTTGGCTGCTTCCCTCAGGCAAAAGATGGGGAACCACAAAATCGTATCACTGTAAGCCATGAGGGCTGTGGAACTGAGGCCCATCCCGAGAATACGTGTGTAATGTTCCACCATATGCACCAATTTCTGTGTTTGTTGTTGAGACAGGGTCATGTGTACCCCAGTCTGGCCTCAGACTCGTTAAGTAGCTGAGTATGGCCTTGAACCTGATGGACTGCCTCCGCCTCTCAGGGCCGGGATTGCATGCTCTGCCACACCCATTTTGCTTTATGTCTGTGTTTTTTTAATTTAATTTATTTTTATTTTATGTGTATAGTGTATTGCCTGCATGCATGTGAGTGCACCCATGTTGTGCAATGCTGTGGAGATCAGAAGAGGGCTTCGGATTCCCCTGGAACTGGAGTTAAGGATGGTTCGTAGCTGCCATGTGGGTGCTGGGAATTGAACCCGGGTCCTCTACAAGAGCAGTCAGTGCTCTTAACCTCTGAGCCATCTCTCCAGCCCCATGTCTGTGTTTTTTTTTCTTATACACACCTGTTTAGAAGTCCTTCTGGGCCGTACTAAATTCCCTTGAAGGATTTCAACGACATATAAATGGCATGGGTTCCGATGCCACATTTTCCCGCTTATATCCATCAGGTATTGCAAAATGAGGAGTTTGAAAAGAAAGCCCGAAATTCCAGTCTGTACCTGAAATGGGAAACACTTGGGTTTGTGAGCACAGAAAACAGCAGGCGTGGCTCTCACCGGAAGGGCCCACTGGTTTGTTCCTCTAGAGAGTGGCGCTGATCATGACTACATGCGAGGGAAGAGACAGGTTGGGGTGTGGAAGCTGCGTTCCCTGACATGGCCATTCTGTGGAGTGCTGGGGCACTTACTGAAGTGGTCACGTCAATGTGGAATATCACAGGCATTTTCTGGTATTTCTTCTTCAAGAACGGCAGGAGGGAGCTCAGGACTCTGTTCTCATCGACCTGAGAGTCTGTCAACCGAATAATTTTTAAAGGCACATTTTCATTGTCGAGCTTTGTTTTTAGCTTTTCGTGCAATCTGGTCACATAGAGCGACTTCCCTAGAATGTAAACACAGAAATTAGATCCCGAATCTCCGGACCAAGAGGAAGAGAGTCCAGACATGTATTAGAAGCTGCTTTCTATAAAATTCAAAGCTGATGCAACATCACATCAGAGAATGTTTTGCCTGAAATCCTCAAGCTTCCAAACTTCTTACTGACCCCACCTTACCCAGTGACAGTGCCTGCATGTCCACAGCATCCGTGGCGGGGAAGGGGCAGGGCAGTGCAGAGAAAAGCAGACTTTGCCCCAACAGAGCAGTGCAGTTCAGGGCATAGTCAATAGAATGGCAGTTACTGTTTCCTTCCCATGAAACAGACGGCAACCAAAGGGAGGATCAGGGTTCTTTTCAGCCACAGCCACCATTGACCCAAGAGGCCAGCGAAGTTTACGCATTTCTGCATGTAAACTGCAGAGAAATATGCCAAGGGGCTCTTGGAATTGCCCAGTTTTTAGAACTGGGTGAGAAAGGGTGGTGTGTTAGGACACTGGTTTGCAGCTACAGAGAAGCCAGATCCTCAGGAGACTCAGGCTAACTGAAGAAGGGCTTCACCTGAGCTGCCCCGTGCTGGGGACAGCAGTGACACTGCGGAGTATCTGGAAGAGCCAACCTCTCCACCCCCA
>NW_008328704.1:1778813-1801907 GCF_000622305.1 Nannospalax galili
TCTTGGTATGTAGCCCTGGCTGACCTTGATCTTGGAACCATCATCCTCTTACCTGGAGACAGCTAGGATTACAGGTGTGAACCACCACACCCAACTTGTAGGGGTCTTGAGATATGGATCTGAAATCTATGTAAAGGGTTTGTCTTTGTTCTTGTGACTTAGTCAGTTTCTAATATTTTATTAATGAAAATTGATTCTGGTTTGAGGTGGATATGTAGTTCTTTTTTTTAATATTTTATTATTATTTTTTTGTGTGTATGCATATATTGCCTGCATGTAGGTAAGTGCACCTGTGTCATGCAATGCCCTTAGAGGACAGAAGAGGCCATCGGATCCCCTGGAACTGGAGTTACAGACAGCTGTTAGCTGCCATGTGGGTGCTGGGATTTGAACCTGGGTCTTCTGTAAGAACCGCCAGTGTTCTTAACTGCTGAGCCATCTCTCCAGCCCTCAGTGTTTATTTTAATAAAAATAAATCAGTTATGGAAAGTACCAGAAGTCACAGAGCAGAATGAGAAGTACCACTGGAGTGATGCACGGTGAGATCTCAGCACATCTCCTTTCACATGCCCCGCGCCTCTGTAGGGTAGTGGACCCCCCGTTTCTGACACGCAGTTTTTTATGCCCCTTCCTAACCCAAGACACAGAAAGCATTTCCACATGTGAAGGGAATTGAAGACGCAGTCATGGGGGGGGGGGCTGCCTAGCCACACCCTGCAGGTGTGCTGTCCCACGCAGTCATTCCCAAGGCTACTGAGCAGTGGGTTATGAGACTAAGTCTGCCTTGGATTCCAAGTAAGACTTACCAGCTTACTGGGCAGGTGCTGGTCATTGTCCAGGGCCCTCCAGAGTTCTTGCAGATGGTCCATGAACTCACAGAAACCTGCATTTGTGTCCAGCTTGTACAGCAGGGAAGCGTAGCCCTGCACGGCATCGTGGAAGCAGGCCACCCTGTCCACGTCAATGTCATTCTCCCCGGCTGAAATGGAGGCCAGGTCCACGAACACCTTGAGTTCGTTGATGCCTTGAGAAGGGAAAAGGGGAGGTCAGAACATGACCACGCCAAATCTTGGGCATTAATCCCTAGAGAAGCTATAAACAGACATCAAGTGAATGTCTCAGTTTGACCACTTCCTACTTTTACTAAGAATCTGGAGCATGTTTTGATACCACTGACTGATATCTAACCTTTATCAGACACACTGTCCTTATGTTTCTGTCACCTTATGACCTTTAACCCACATACTATCTGCTTAAATGAAAAGAGCCCAAGATTAAGTGGTAAAGAACATGCTGGCAATTAACTATAAAACTGAGGTAGTGGGAGGCAGAGGCAGGCGGATCTCTGTGAGTTCAAGGCCAGCCTGGTCTACACAGCCTGGTCCACACAGTGAGTTCAAGGCCAGCCTGGTCCACACAGTGAGTTCAAGGCCAGCCTGGTCCACACAGTGAGTTCAAGGCCAGCCTGGTCCACACAGTGAGTTCAAGGCCAGCCTGGTCCACACAGTGAGTTCAAGGCCAGCCTGGTCCACACAGTGAGTTCAAGGCCAGCCTGGTCCACACAGTGAGTTCAAGGCCAGCCTGGTCCACATAGTGAGTTCCAGGCCAGCCTGGTCTACATAGTGAGTTCCAGGCCAGCTGGGGCTACAAGGAGACCCTGTCTCAAAAAGATAAAAAACAGGGTCTGGAGGGACGGCTCATGGACTGTTCCTGCAGAGGATCCGGGTTTGATGCCCAGCACCCACATGGCAGCTAACAACTGTCCATAACTCCAGTTCCAGGGGATCAGATACCCTTTTCTAATCTCTGAGGGCTCTGCATGACACGGATGCACTTACATGCAGGCAACACACTCATACACATAAAATAATAAATAAAATTTTTAAAAAAGATAAAAAACAAAAAAAAAAACAAAAACCAAAAAAAGAGGTAATTCTTCTGGGCTAGTGGTCAGTCAGGATGGGCTGCAAAGTGCAAACAGAAGTCCATAGAGGAAGCAGCACAGTGCTGGAGCCGGCGCGTCCTCCACACCAGCAGCCGCGGCTCTCCAGGTTGCTGCCTGCATCTTCTGCACCCGTTCCTTTCCTCCCTCCTCCCACCCACCCATCTGTATAACTGAGCAGGCTGACAAGCCCTCAGCTGAGACATGCAGTGACTTTGTGAGGGTGTGCCGGTAAAACCTGTGGGCAAGAGCCGTCCTGTCTTAGGGAATTGAAAGCTAACGGGGCAGGTACAGAGAATGGGCTTTGGCTTCCCCCAGCATCCAGTGTGGGGAGGGCAAGGGAGACCTGAGACACTGTCCCGGGTAAATTCTACGCCTAATCAGGGAGAGACACTGGCCTGCTCCATAAAGAACTCGAGGAGCACGTTTCCTGGTCTTTGTACAGCATGTGATAAAGGGGGAGGTATTTCCTAAAGTAGCGGAACCCACACAAACCACCTGCAACCGCCTGCCAGCCCTAGGCAAGCCCAGAGGGCTGACCATACCTCCCAGGGCCTCGCGCAGCCAGTCCACAAGCTTGGTCTGCAGCGACAGCTCCTTCAAGCAGCGGTGGCGAGGTTCACTGATGCCTTGGAGCAACTTCTTGGCCTGAATGAGCTGCAGGCTGATCTGGTCCAGTTTTTCATGACGAAACTCCTCAAAGGCATCCGTCTAGAAGAAGAAGTCTGGCTGTGGGCTGGCACTGGCTGCAGAGCCCTCACGTCTGCAGGCAGGAGCAGCCACTGCCCATGGCAGAGTGGCGCATGCTTCCAGAGGGGACAAGGGACCTCCTCAGCTGCCCCTCTCTGGTCAGCAACACCTCCTGCTCCCTTCTACCTGATGCCCTGTTAAAAAGCTCATGTGGCATTTGAAATCTGTTCCTCATAGGAGCACTACCAGATCTATGTGCTTTTTCCTATTTCATTGGTCAAGAAGCAGGCCCCAAAGTGGGCATGGTAGTGCATACCTCTAATCCCAGCTCTTGAGAGGCAGACACAGGAAGATAGTGAGTTTGAGGTCAGCCTGGGCTATATAGTGAGGTCTAGGCTACATAGGAAGGCCCTATTTCAAACACACACACATACACACACACACACACACACACACACACACACACGCACGCACGCACGCACGCGCACACACACATGCACATACACACACGCATACACACACACGCACGCACGGGCACACACACGCACGCACACACACGCACACACACACACCTGAAGGGCCTAGAGCACTCATGACCTACTCAAGGACATGTTGCTGGGTTCCAGGTTCAATGTGTACCATCACAATTTTCATCTAAGTTTTAATCACTGTCATACTTGACTCTATTATGGAACATGGTCCACAACAGACCTTATAAACGTGCTTCTAAAAATCAGGAAGGGATGGCTAGGTGTGCTGGTGCACACCTATAATCCCAGCACTGAGAGAAACGGAACTCTGTAAGTTCAAGTCCACCCCGGTCTACGATAGTGTGACTCTGTCTCAAAAATCAAACAACAACAAATTAAAGTAAAATAAACAAACTTGCATGTGTGCTCTACCAGGAACAGGGGTCACTTTCTGCTGCTGCCTGAGCTGATGCATTTGCATCTGTGACAGGTGACCCTCCTCCCTTCTGCACTTTATGACCTTCAGAGGTCAGAGTCCTTGTTACTGAGCATGATTTGCTCTTCTTGAATTCCTGATCCTCTTCTGACCCAAGAAATTTCGTGGCTAAGGAGCAGTCACGTTACCCACAAAGAAACAAAGCCATTCACACAGTCTGGCCTTAAGTACAGCACAAACAAGAGCTCTGCTGTCCCCAGCTACCACCCCATCCTGCCCAGAGCCCAATACCTCCTCCTCCCAAGGGGATTCAGGTCTGTCCTCACCCCACAGGAGACTCAGAAAGCTACTTACAAAGTTTAATAACGTGTCAAGAACACTGAAGTCACCGGTCAGACCCAAAGTGCTTCGGACTTGCAGCATGACCTTGGCCGAGCTGACGGCTTGGTGCAGGCTGTGGTATTCTTTAATCTGTACCACGCGCTGTGGAATCCAACTCTTTTGGGGATGTGGGTCCACAGTGCACATGGCCTGAAGGTCAGCAGTCAGGTCACCATACTTATCTACGAAGTCTCTGAAGAAGTTATCGACCTCGGCAAAGGTGATCTCTCCTGACTTCAGATCCTCATAGAGATTAAGGAACTTCGCATAGCAAGGACAGTACAGGCATTCATAGGCCTCTGGAAGGTCAAGTTCCAACACTTTGGAATCCTCGTCTGAATCTCTCAGCTCCCCTGCAGCCTCTTGCCAGAGGATCTGGAAGACGTGGCTGTCTTTCAGGGCATCTATCTTGCTAGCCATTTCGTGGGTCTCAGGACTCAGGCAGTAATGTGTCATCCGCTCGGTGGCTGAGGAGTCAGGCAGTGCCACTATCACAGCTTCATTTAGCTTCTTACGGCTGAGGTCTTCAGAGTGTATCGCCTCAATCTCTCCAAAGTCCACTGTGGGAACCAGAAGTAAAGGCTGGAGAACACCTGTCACAGCAGCATTCCACTGACCTTCCTAGTGTCCGGTCACTTCTCTCTCTTGGCAAGGAGGAGGATTGCAACAGGGTCTCAATTTGAGGCCCAAGCTGGCCTTCAACTGATTATCCTCCTGCCACAGCCTCCTAAGTACTGGGATTACAGGTATGTACCAGGGCTAGAACTCCCTCCCTCCCTCCTCCCTTCTCCCTCCTTCTTTTTTGGTACTGGGGATGAAACCCAGTGTTGGAGACCAAGATGGCCAGACTCAGGACAAGTTGGGCCTGAACCTTCTTTTTTTTTGGTCTTTTTGAGACAGGGTCTCCCTGTTGCCACAGCTGTCCTGGAACTCACTATGTAGACCAGGCTGGCCTTGAACTCACAGAGATCCGCCTGCTGCTGCCTCCCCAGTGCTGGGATTACAGGTGTGTGCCACCATACCCAGTGGGCCTGAACCTTTAAGCAGAATACAGCCTCTGCTAAAAAGGGCAAAACACTGAAAACAGTCTCATAGCCCTGTCCTGAGCAACACTGCAATGACTAGCAGAAGGCAGCTGGCCGGGTTAAAAGTTTACAGTCCCTTGTTCTGAGAAAAACATCTTGACTTCCTTGATCTAGAGGTGAAAAATAGCCTAATCAATAACACCAAGTATGTATGTGATTAAAATTAAGACATCTTAGCTAATAAGCACTGACACAGTCCCTAGTCTTAACCCACTGCCCATGCTAAGGATTGATCAACCTATGTGACATGTACTATGAACTTTGCATGCACCCTGGACCCTGGACCCTGGACCCTGAAGGTATTCACGAGCCCCTCTTTGGTATATAAGCTTGCTGTTAAAGAATAAAGTTGTCTAGCCAAGAAGGAAATTGCATGTCCCAGAATCCTTACTCTGTCGCCCATCTGGCCTCTCTGCCCCCGAAGCTAGTAGGTTCCCTGCTGAGCAAAGCAAACCGAGTCCTGATAACCCAGGGCCTCGGATGTGCTGGTCAGGTCTCTGCGGCGGGAACACAGCCCCAGTCCTCGCTACTTCTCTAAGAACTCAAGCAAACACAGCTGCCAGCACGCTTTCTCAGGGAGAATGCGCGGTGTTCCCTCCTCCTGCCCTGGCTTTGGTCATCAATTTTCATAAGACGGAAAAGCTCCACAAGCTCTGGGTAAAGAGGCAGTTGGAACACAGGCGTCTACTTTCACTGTATTCTACAGTTCCCATGATGACACAATAGAAATTATCTTCTAAAACTCAGAAACCAGGTGAGATAGCTCAGTGGGTAAAGGCACTCGCAGTGCAAGTCGGACGACCTGAGTTTGACCCCTGGAACCCACAGCAGAAGGAGAGAAGTGGGTTGGAAAGTTGTCCTCTGAACTCCACACGTGTGCGGTGGTACAGGCACTGACTGCACTCACACACATCATACATACACACTCACCCATTAAAAATTTTGAGGTCAAGCACAGGAAGAGCAGAAAAGAAGCTGGGGGAATTGAAAACCCATGGAACCAGGAGTAGGTGGACACATGGCCAGGGGACACAGCGCCTCGAGGGAAGCAGGGGCCAGCCAGGTGTCCGTCAGTTTCCTTCAGGACAGACTCGGGGTGCTGGAAGTAACTAAGGAGAAGGGGTTCAAAGTCTTTTTTTAAATTTTTATTATTTTTATTTGTATGTATGTATGTATGTATTGCCTGCATGTAGGTTAAATGCACCCGTGTCATGCAATGCCCTCAGAGGACAGAAGAGGCTGTCGGATCCCCTGAAACTGGAGTTACGGACAGTTGTCAGCTGCCGTGTGGGTGCTGGGATTCGAACCCTGGTCTTCTGCAAGAACAGTCAGTGTTCTTAACTGCTGAGCCAACTCTCCAGCCCCTGGGTTTGAAGTCTTTGTAAGAAGCAGTGCATTCTGGGTGTGGTGGCTGTAACGCCAGCATTTAGAAGGCGGAGGCAGGAGAATTGCTGCAAGTTTGAGGCCAGCTTTGATTATATAGCAAGTTTCAGGGTAGCCTAGACTGCAGATGATGACTCCCGAGGAAAAACAGCCAAAGTTGATATCTGACCTCATACATGCACCCCACTTACACCTGCACATGTGTACTCATATACAAATGAACACGAGAGAGAGAGAGAGAGAGAGAGAGAGAGAGAGAGAGAGAGAGAGAGGAAAAAAGCAGCAGTAGCCTGGCGCCTGGATAAACAGGTGGACCATCCCTGCACCTCAGCCAGCGACAGAGGTTCATGCTCTAGAAAGGACAGCATGGAGGATTCTCAGGACTACAGATCACATCCAAGTGTTGTGGTGGGGACAGGAGTAGAGACAGGGTGGGATGGATGCAGCATGCTGGATGCTGGGACCCACCACTCTCTTCTCCCTCTTGACTCCCAGGCAAGACGCTGGATGTATGACTAGCCACAGGTGAAGATTTGAAAAGCCAGAACACCTCAAAGGCAGCCTCGGCCCCCCACAGGCCATCAGCCTCCAACCCACTTAGAGCCTCTCTCTTCCTAGAGACAGGCACAACAGGAAACTCTTTAACACAGAAGCTGCTGTCAAAACCAACCAGCAGGTCTGGGTACAGTGCAGGTGTCAGGTGCTGTCTTAGCCTGTAGGAGGTCCTGGCTTCCGACCCCAGCACCAAAAAATAAAGTAATTAATTAAAAAGAAAAGAAAAGAAAACCCATCAGATAAAAAGCAAACAAGAAACTATACAGGGAAAAGAAACTTCTAAAAATATCAGTAATCTCAGAAAATAGATGCTGTGGCCACAAAGAGAACAGGAGGGTGTAGAAAGGAAAACCGCTTCAAATCAAACACTGAGAGCCGAGAGGAGCTCGGCACCCAGGGCAGAAGACGAAGGTCAGAGGAGATCTCTCAGGAAGCAGAGCAGAAAAAAAAAAAGGAAAAGGAATTACAAGAGGCGACTGTTCCAGGAGGTCCGATGGCCAACCCACAGGAACTGCAGCCTGAAGGGGAAACCAACCAAGCAACCAGAGTGTTTCCCAGAGCTCAAGGCCTTGGACTTCTGGTTAGGCAGCTTCCCGCCAACCGCGGGGAGAAAAGAAACCCACAAGACTCATCACTATGAAATCTCAAGATACAGATGTCAAGTGCATCCAGAGCGGAGACACACACACACACACAGATCAGTAACCGGGACCACCTCCAGCTTCCCAGCACTAGAGAGACAGCCATGAACGACACAGCCATCATTCCCCAGGGAAACTTCCAAGAAGAGGGCAGGGAGAAAGAAACACCCGGAACCCCTCAGGGTAAAAGGAGAGGGCGGGGCTACACCAGTTCCATCCAGGGACTACCAGGTGCCCCATCTTGGGAGACTCCTGAGAGCTCCAGTTGTCATGAGAGTTTGCGATTGAGCTAGAAACCAAGACAATGGAAAAAACAAAAAAAATTCAAATTTCATGGGAAACTGCCAAGAGATAGATCAAGGGTGATTCCCAAGCATCTACCCCAGGCCTCCATATGCACCCACACATGTGCTCTCCCCTCATAAAAAGGAAAAAAAAAATTCTTTTAAAAATTGTTCCCTAAGGTGCTAGGGCAAGGGCTCAGCAGTTAAGAGCAGTGGCTGCTCTTGCAGAAGACCTGGGTTCCATTCCCAGCACCCGCTCTAGTTCTGGGGTCTGATACCTTCTTCTGACCTCTGTGGGCACTGCACAGCACCAGTGCACTTACACACACACACAGGCAATACACTCACACACATAAAATAAAAATAATAAATAAAATATTAAAAAAAAAAAAAGCACTGGATGCTCTAGCAGAGGATCCTAGTTTGGTTCCCAGCACCCACATGGTGGCTAATAACTGTAACTCCAGTTCCAGCGGGATCCAGCACCCTCTTCTGGCCTCTGTGAGTACTGCACACACGTCATGGGCTTACATACATGCAGGCAAAACACTCAGACACATAAAATATAAATAAAATATTTAAAAATGTTCCCTCTACAATTCAGCCCTAGCCTCACTGTGCCCCGTCTGCCCTTGGCCCTGAGGCCTCTCCATTTTCAGTGTGGCTCCTGGGGTCCCACCTTGCACATGGTGTTTCACCATCCCGCACTGCCTCAGGAAGCTCTCCACGTATCTCCTCTCTCTCTTGAGGAACTGCAGATCATCGTTCCTCCTGGTCAGCAGGTTTTTCACATCACAGACAATATCTTGGAATGACAGACTTTTTCTATCTGGAAAACACCAACAAGATCACTGACAGCTCACACAGCCCTGCTTTCCAGGTAACTGCCTTCTGATGCCGCCCTCTGAACGTGCTTCAAGGTCATAGTCATGCTCAGAGGGACCAGGAAGACTTTGGCTCAGCCTATGAGGATGGCGGAGCCATGTGCGTGGCAGACGGAAGAGCGGAGCCCTCCTGCTGCTGGCACTTCACTGTTTTCCCTGAGAAAAACAAACCAAGTTCAATGGCTTAAACATCTAGCAAGAATGGCTGGTGGTTATAAAGCCCAGGAGATGACCTCGCCACAAAATGGCAGACCCGAACAAACACCAGCTTTTTCCCTCTGGCTATTGCTCAGCAGTCTGAGGCAGTATCTCAACTTGACACTTACTTAAGTGCCAGATGTCAGTAAACTGACTGCTGTGCTCAAGGATCAGCTCCAGCTGTCCAACCGCAATGGTGCCGTTCACAAGGTCACCTGCCACCTTTCTGAACACAGACTCAGCAACGGCCATCAGATTCCTGCCTTCCTCGGTCATGTTGGCTAAGAGTTTCTCATCGGTTCCTGCACAGAGGGAGAGCACAGTTCAGATCAGGTCCCCGCCCTGGTCAGTTCCAGCAGGCATTGTGTTCCAACCCTTGTGTGACACGGGCAGCGTTACCGGCAGCCAACACTTCATCGGTGCATGGTGTCACCGCCTGCATATCCCGCCTGCCTCGCACAACTGGGAGCGTGAACTTGACGGTCCATTTAGAGAGCAAGATTTTAAGGCTCACTTAGCTTTAGTTACCATAAAACGTCTTTCTAGTATTATTAGATTCATATGATTAATTAAAGAGTAAGAGCAAGTGGACCTGTGCTGTGGTGGTTCCATACAGTGGACAGTCCTCAGTGGTTCAAACAGGCAACCGAACGACCAAGTGACAAAGACATGGAAGAGCTTTCAGTGCAAATAGCTAAGGAGAAACTACAGGACAGTCTCAAAGACCGCGTATGTGTTATATGATTCCAATTACAGGACAGTCTCAAAGACCGCATATGTGTTATATATAAGATTCCAATTACAGGACAGTCTCAAAGACCGCGTATGTGTTATATGATTCCAATTACAGGACAGTCTCAAAGACCGCGTATGTGTTATGTGATTCCAATTACAGGACAGTCTCAAAGACCGCGTATGTGTTATATGATTCCAATTACAGGTCAGTCTCAAAGAATGTGATTCCAATTACAGGACAGTCTCAAAGACCGCGTATGTGTTATGTGATTCCAATTACAGGACAGTCTCAAAGACCGCGTATGTGTTATGTGATTCCAATTACAGGACAGTCTCAAAGACCGCGTATGTGTTATGTGATTCCAATTACAGGACAGTCTCAAAGACCGCGTATGTGTTATGTGATTCCAATTACAGGACAGTCTCAAAGACCGCGTATGTGTTATGTGATTCCAATTACAGGACAGTCTCAAAGACCGCGTATGTGTTATGTGATTCCAATTACAGGACAGTCTCAAAGACCGCGTATGTGTTATGTGATTCCAATTACAGGACAGTCTAGAAAACAAAACTAAAGGAAAGGAGGAAGGACAGAGTCTCAGGACGATGAGATCATTGTGTATAAAATAACACCCAATATACTCAATTATACATCTATCTAAACCCAGAGAACATCTTCTAGGACTTAACAATGTACCACCTGGCTCATCCATTATAAGAAATACACACATTTGGGGCTGGAGAAATGGCTCAGCAGTTAAGAGCACCGGCTGTTCTTGCAAAGGACCCGGGTTCAGTTCCCAGCACCCATATGGTGACTAATAACCATCTGTAACTCCAGTTCCAGGGGATCCAACATCCTCTTCTAGCCTCTGTGGGTACTGTACACACATGGCGCACTTATATACATGCAGGCAAAACACTCATACACATAAAAAATATAAATAATTCTTTTAAAAAAGAAATGGACACACTCAAGCCAGATGTGACTATCAGGAAAAGTGGATGGGTGCTGGGGAGCTGTGTGGGAAAACTGTTTTCTGATGGATTTTTCTACAAAGCTGAAATGACTCTTAAAAGCGCATCAATTGAAACCACACAGATATAATAACACTCTCACATCAGCAGTCGATACCCACAACACCCCAGCCTCTCACACTTCCTGCCTCACCTCTCATGACCTGTGAGGAGCTCACTATTTACTGTCCAATGATCTGGTGAAGTAGAGGCTTATAACCACCTGACCTGGGCACTTAGTGCCAAACAACACTTTCCCATTATGAGATCTGAGCATGGCAGCTCACACATGTACATGAGTGTTTTCTGAACAAGGCATAGCACCAGAGGTGGGGGCAGGCTGGGAGGATCAGGTGGGACTTTGTGCTCCATTACAGCCATCAACACTGCTCTCAGGATGACAGAGGCTGGCCTTCAGAGCAAGGCCACCTGGGTTTGGACTTTATTTTCTGTGCATGTGGGAAAAGTGTGTGTGTGTGTGTGTGTGTGTGTGTGTGTGTGTGTGTGTGCCTTCAGAGCAAGACCACCTGGGTGTGTGCTTTATTTTCTGTGCATGTGGGAAAAGTGTGTGTGTGTGTGTGTGTGTGTGTGTGTGTGTGTGTGTGTATGTGCGCGCGCGCACCTGCATGGAGGCCGGAGGAGGATGTCAGGTGTCCTGCTCTATCACTCACCACCTTATTCCCTTGAGACAGGGTCTCTCACTGAACCCAGAGCTGGGCTGGCACCTGGCCAGCCCCAAAGTTCCTCCTGTCTCTGTCCCCCATGGTACTGGAGTCACAGGTGTGCGAGCAGCCACACCCAGCCTTTTAAATGGGTGCTGAGGACCTGATTCAGTCTTCACTTGCAGAGCCTGCCCCTTTACTGGCTGGGAAGTATCCCAGCCCAACTTCAGTCCTTGATACTATCTTTAGACCAAGAGTAAGTCATCAGCACCCTAACTTCCAACCCTTCATCTGGAAACCGAGGCCTTAAAGAGGACAATTGAGGAGCGGCTTCAAGGACAGCGTTCCAGCACAGGAGCTGTACACAGCAGGCACTCAGTGGATGTGGCTTTGGTCATGGCTGTTCTTCACTCTGCAAGATGCCCTGTGCCTTCCTGGGCCTCCTTCCCAGCTGCTCCTTTTACCAAACACCAGAACATGCCAGTTGAGTGTCAGATCAAGTGTTTAGTCCTATTCTGCTCCCAGACACCAGGAAGATGCTACCTCACTGAGCTCCCTGCAGCCCTCACACGTACCGCACAGTTTGAAGAGCTGTTTCACATCTGGCCACACGAGCAGGTATTTGAAAATTTCGTCCAGGTCAACCACAGCCTCCCCGTTGTTCCTAGGCCAGGACTTGGTGATCACAGCAGATAAGAGGGTGCCAAATTTCCGCAAATCCTGGTAATAGAGTCCCTCAAGGATACTGGTCTGAGACTATAAAGAAAATCGGGTAAAAAGGGAAATTTAGGAATGTTTTATTAGCTGGTTTTAAAAATAAAAAATAAGAAAAGTGGGTATGATAGCACATAATAGTAATCTAAGCATTTGGAAGGCAGGAGTTTGGGCTACATGAGGCCTTATCTTTTTTCCATTTTTTTTTTTTTTTTTTTTGGTCTTTATGAGACAGGGTCTTCCTGTAGCCCCAGCTGGAACTCGCTATGTAGACAAGGCTGGCCTCAAACTCACAGAGATCCACCTGCCTCTGCCTCCCAAGTGCTGGTATTAAAGGCGTGCGCCACCATACCCAGAATGAGGCCTTATCTTAAAAATATTACTTTTGGGGGCTGGAGAGATGGCTCAGCAGTTAAGAACACTGGTTGTTCTTGCAGAAGACCTGGGTTCGAATCCCAGCACCCACATGACAGCCTCTTCTGACCTCTGTGGGCATTGTACAACATGGGTGCATTTACCTACATGCAGACAATATACACATACACATAAAATTTTAAAAATAATAAATAAAATTTTTTAAAAAAATATTAATTTTATCTGGGTGTGGTGGTGTACGCCTTTAATCCCAGCACTTGGGAAGCAGAGGCAGGGGGATCTCTGTGAGACAAGCCTGGTTTACATAGCGAGTTACAGGTCAGTCAGGGTTACACAGTGAGACCCTATCTCAAAATAATAATTTTTAAAAGTTATCCTTTTATAATAGGATTCCAGAAATCGACCCATAGTTGACAACCTGAGCTCCATCCTGGGACCACATGGTGGAGCTAGGAAACGAGCCCTGAACGTTGTCCTCTAACCTCTGTCACGTGTCCTGAAATGCACAAGCACTTGTACATACACAAATACAAACACAAATGAATAAAAATCAAAAAGTGGGGCCGGGAGTGGTGGCACATGCCTGTAGCACTTGGGAGGCAGAGGCAGGCGGATCTCTGTGAGTTCAAGGCCAGCCTAGTCTACATAGTGAGTTCCAGGCCAGCTGGGGCTACAGGGAGACCCAGTCTCAAAAAGACAAAAAAAAAAAAAGGAAAAGCAAATGCTTCACATTTCTTAGAGCACTCTCAGCACACGGATGGCCAACACGTGGCTAGCAGCATGTGGATAACCTGCAGAGCTCTGACAAGGTGCTAAAGTCATGAAATGGGGACAGCATGATCTTGTCAATAAACAGTGCTGGGAAGCTGGAGCTCCACGTGCCAAAGTGTAAAACTGGACCCTTGTTTCATAACACCTTGAGAAAGGAACTCAAGTGGACAAAAGGCCTCAGTGTAAGAGCTGAAGCCACAAAACTTAGAGGAAGCAAAACTTAGAGTATGCCTGGCATAAATGTGGCCCCAGGTTCAATCCCCATCACTGCGTGGGCAAGCGCTAACAGAAAATCATACACCAGCAGCCATGATCAGGGGCACATCTGCAGAGCAGCAGCAAGTGGGGCTGGACAGGGCCTCTGTGTGGCTGTGGTTTTGCATGGCACCTAACAGTCCTGGGAACAGGAAACCTAGCTGCTTCTCAAGGAGTTAGTAGAGAGTACTGGATCTCAGTACATGGCTCCAAACCATTAAGGGGGTCAATCTAGCCCTGTGGGGGTCTCGGAATCAGCACAACTTCAGCAGGCTTTGGGGGTGGGGGGCACATCAGAAGCAGTTGTGACCCCAAGCTGGAAAGGCTAGTCACCTGGCAGGCAGAGCTCACAGCTTCAATGACAGACTTCTCAAAGATCCTGGCCACACTGTCATGCAGGCCAGCATGATCCCATTGATTGCTGCAGAAGACAGAGATCCGCAAGCGGGGGTACTCCTGCAGACAAGGAGGGAGGTGTGAGGGTTGTGGATGCCACGCTAAATGTGGTGAGACATCTGAGTCTTTGCTGACTTCCCCGTGATTTCGGCCTCTCCCCACCTCACACCAAGCATTCCACCCTAACTCCACCATCTGAGGAGCAAAGACAAAATCCTTTCTCTTTACTTAGGCATGGTGGCTTGATCCTGTGATCCCAGCACTTGGGAGGCCAGGGAAGGAGGATTGCAGCAAGTTTCAAGTCAGCCTGAGATACACAGTGAGGTCCTGTCTGGTCTTTTCTCCCAGGCTGAGGGGGAAAAAAACAAAACAAAAAACAAAACCCCAGCCACACTGGCGCTTCTAGAAACAGGTCAATTCTGAGAAATAAGCCATTTTCCTTGGCTTGTTTTCCTGAAAATATCTACTTGACAGGTTCAGATAAAATCTTTTTTTTTGAGACAAGGTCTCCCTGTAGCCCCAGCTGTCCTGGAAGTCACTATGTAGACCAGGCTGGCCTTGAACTCACAGAGATCCGCCTGCCTCTTCTGTGTTCTCTCCATTGTCACTGCGTTTATTAAGGCCGCCACCAGCCAGCCAGGGGAGTGTCTGCATGTGCTTCCACTGTGTAAGTCTAGGTCTGCCATCATGACAAGACCCTGTACCCTGTTCTTCTCAGGGTATCACACAAGAAGGTTGAACATTTCTTCGGGGTCAGAAGACAGTGGCCAGATCAGAAACAGAAACCAGTCATGGCTGACTCCTGCCGTACTACAGTGACCAAATGCACTGTCCATTGCTACTGGGGCGGCAAAGGGTCTGGTCTACTCGACATTTCTTCACCCCAGAAAGAGCTGCCCCAGCCTCAAGTACCTGCTTGAACCTCCTTTCCAAGTCTCCCAGCAATGACTCCTTCCAGCCATGTGTCCCTGGGAAGTTGATTTCTACCAGCCGCCGCCACACCTGCAAAACCCAGATGTGAGTGATGGCCACAGTGTGGAAAAGACAGACTGACAGCCAGGTGGTGTTACTGTCTGTGGTCCTAGGTACTTAGGAGACAGGAGGATGCTTTAAGCCCAGGGGTTCAAAGCCAACCTGGACATCACAGGAAGACCAACATCTTCCCCTACATGCCTGGACAGGTGTTTCCTTCCCCCGGCCACCTGGAGTGTCTTACTGGAGACAGTGAGAGGAGTGGAGAGGACAGGGTGTTGTGTGAGCTGCCGCATCCTGTGCCCTTGTTGGTCCACCTAATGTGCTGACTGACTGTCTCCGCAGTCCAGTTAACGTGTGCACACTGCATTTCATGATCACATCTTTTCTAGGAAAGGTCCAAGGCCTTTCCTTTTCGCTTATGATGATAGTTTGGAAAGTTTGTGCTGACTACTTTGGAGGCTGTCTGTTGATATGACTTCTCATTACCCCATGATTAAAATATCCTTGGCAGAGACACTATCACATTGAGCCACATGAAAAGTGTACTTTGTCCAGGTCCACAGCTTCCCATGGCTGCCTGATCACACACCTGAGGGTGCTGCTGCTCCTGGGAGCCGTTTTGCTATCGAGACTGATGGTCAGGTCAACTCATGGTGAAGACCTGTGTGCTCTTTCCTCCTAGGACTACATACCATCGCAGCGGGCTGGGTGAGGCCACCCTGTCCTGCCCCCACTCTGAAAGCCTGCCTTCAGCTTTCCTGGTGAGTCCCGCCTGAGCGGCTTTGTTGGGTTGCAGAGCGGGCTTTTCTGCCGCAAGTGCTTCTCTGTGTCCTGGCTGCCGTTCTTCCGTAAAAGAAGACAGATCCCCTCTTACTTTGTCTTCCGTAAAAATCCATTCCAAGTACAAATGCATGTTAACCCACACCTCTTCCACACTGACCTGACCACCTGGAAAATGAGGGCTCCTTCGATGTGATCTTTTGAAAATACGGAATAACTTTAGACATTCAGAAAGGCCTGGAGAAGTCCTCCGGGCTCCACCCAATTTCTCCCCTCATTTGTATCATGACGGATCACCGCTGACTAAACCACAGACTTTATCCGGGTCACGTGTTCTTCCTGTCCTCTCAGAACCAGCCTCTCATCCTTATGACCATCATGGTAGAGATGCTATGGGACTCTGGAACGCCCCCAAGGATGAGCCCAGGAAGTGCCAACCACACCAGACAAACCAAACCGCCTGCTGCCAGACTTCGCGGAGCTCCTCAGCTGTAGACACACTGGCTGTCTGCCCACAAAGCAGCTCCCTCTCTGTCTTCCATTTCCAATGCCACACACCTCCCACCTGGCTCTGACCGTCCCTGCTCACAGGCTCCACCCCCCAGTGGCACTCCAGGCACCGCACTGCAAAAGGAAAGGTCCAGCTGGGTCCAGCAGTACTCTTCAGCTGACGCTGGGTTAGCAAATCCCTTGCACAAGGAACACAGTGGCTAGCCTTCAGACCATGGCCACAGCTCTTCGACAGCTGACAGTCCCTCATGTCCACACCTCTGTGCCTTGAGCATCTTCCCAGCTCCCCGGAAGGCTTACCGCCATCTCCTCAGAGTAGGTGAACTGGCCAGTGGCTAAGGAGAACATTCTGCTTTTAAACACGCTGCGGAGCCACTTTCTTGTGATGGCCAGGGTCTCCTGGAGGACACTGGTTGGGACTTCGCTAACTTCAGCACCTGGCCCCTCTGCAGCATCCTGCAGACACATGAGGGAGTTTATGGGATCGGCTCTGCTGTTCTCTGCATCCAAAGCGCCTGTGACAGGCACTCTGACGTCCCTGGATGCCTAGGCTACACTTAAAGGGAACAAGGCAGGAAGTGGGAGAAAACATGGTACTTCTGTAGTATGAAGGTTTTGGGCTGAGTTGGTCTTACCAAGAGTTCCTGTAGGCTGGGCCCAGAGGAGAGGCCAGTGGCTTAAAAAAGTTTGCTGGCCCCCACTCTCCACTGACACACTGGTGAGGCAAGCCTCATCTGCATCCTCCTAGCTCCCCTTGCAGAGCCTCCTTCTCTTTCCTCAAGGCCTCCAGCAAGTAATTCCTCTGAGTCCCTCTCATTCATCTCCAGAAGCCCCTTATCAGGCAGCAAGTGTGGGTCTGTCCCCACCCAAGGCCTCGCAGGGCAACAGCAACCCCTCACCCACAGCTTCATGAAACCTGCGCCCTCTCGCCTCCCCACCTCCCAGAGAAGCACCTATGGCCCCATGCCAAGCAGACACGGTTCCTGCCCCGGGAGCTGACCCAAGGGGAGATGAATAGTTCACAGACAGATGGGCAGGCAAGCACGTGGTCATCAGCCTAGTAAGAGCCAAGATGGAGAAACACAAGATGGCCTGTGGCACATAAATGGGGGGGGGGGCACAGAGGAAGAGGAGCCCCACCCCAGGCAGGAGGAGGAATGGCTCCTAGAATGGAGCACCAGGACCAGAGCCAGGCAGGATGACGCCAACACCACCCAAGTGAAAGAAAGATGAGTTAGCCCTTGATTAAGATTTCCAAATGGCACAGCAATTTCCAGAACAATCGAGAAGCCTCAGTGTAGTGTGCATGTCTTGTGATCACACGCAGGCATTCCATTAACTGACAGGATACCTCAGCCACAGCACCCATCTTAGTGTCCTGGGCACCCCACAGAGGGAGGGCCATCAACACACTGCGGAGTCCTGTATACAGCTGGACTGCGACTATAGAGCCCCAATCCAGCTCTCTCCTCTCAAGCAGCATCCATTAAGCCTAGGACACGACTAAAGACTTCGCAGCTTGGCACACCAGGTTTTTGTTTGCCAATTTTAGGATTGCAAAGTTTATCTTTATGACACAGAATATTTGCAACCAGACGTGGTTAGACTAATCTGAGATTCCAGTCTATGTTGAAGACACTTATTTCTGCAGAAGAACATACCTGAAAAACTGACAAATCTATTTATTTTCATCATTATTAGTATGTGTGTGATATGTGTGTGGTGTATATGTACATGTATGTACAACTGTGTAAATGCACAAAGGCCAAGGGAGGACACTGACTACCTTCCTCTATCCTTCCCACCTTTTTCCTTCAGACTTGAATAGAGTAGCAGAGTCCATGTCCTCTGTGCAGGCTCAGGCACACACTCCCGGAACCTGGAGCTAGGTGGCAGCTACAAGTCCCAGTGATCCTCCTGTCTCTATCCCCTACAGAGGGGTTATGGGTGTGTGTGTGTGTGTGGTCTAGCTTTTTACTCAGGTTCTAGGGATTTGAGCGTCACCCTTGTACAGCAAGCATCCTTACCCACTGAGCCATCTCCTCAGCTCCTGGAAAAATTCTTAAACATAATTTGGAAACTACACCTGCCTGGCTTCAGTGGCATCTCCCCAGTAGGAAGTGGTCACCTTGCTGCCAATAAATAAATTTCATTCTTAGTGCACGCGGGTGTGTGTGGTGTGTTATTTTAAAGAAGAGCTCAGGATGGCTCAGTGGGTTAAGGCACTTGCCACCAAACCTGATGAAATATCTCTAGGACCCACATGGTAGAAAGAGAGAATGGATCCTTGAAAGTGGTTCTCTGACCTCCACACGCATGCTGTGGTGCATGCACACATGTGTGCACACATGCACATGTGCACACACAATAGATAAATGTAATTTTGAAAGAAAAAGAAAAGCTAAAAGAAAAAGCATTAAAACATATACTGGGGAATCCGACGCCCTCTTCTGACCTCTGTGGCACTGCATCACACAAGTGCACTCACATACATACAGGCAAAACACTCATGAACACATAAAATAAAAAGTAAATCCAAAAAAATTTAAAATAAAAGTCACAGTTCTGACTTGTGAAGAAACAGTCCAAATGCAAAAACTGTTTTTTCTATGAATCAAGGAAAGAAAAAGAACGAAGACCTTATCAGTGAGGTCCGGTAACTGCTCTTAAGTTTGCTGTGGTCATCAAGGCACAGGTACTGCCCACCCATGGCCTCCCTGCCTCCCTCCAACAAAGCCTTACTGGCGGGTTGGTAGAGTCCCATTGGTGCCCAGAACAGAGCCCTGCTCAGAGAGAAACCCAAGAAACTCCCTGAGAGCTGAGTCAAGTCAGCCACCCCAGCCTGCCCAGTCAGCCAGAGTCAGTCCCTTTCCCTTCTAAACTGAGGCTGAATCCCATCCCTCTACAGGGCACAATATTAGACTCACAGATTCTACTTACCTCTGAAGGTTTGAGCCTAAGCATTTGACAGATAATCTCAGCAGACAAGGCTGGCATCTGGTAGAAGCGTTCGTTAGTTGTGATCTTGCAAACGGTTTCATGGAGGTTCAGACACTCAGCCAAGTAGGTCTGTAATGGGGTGCCCCCGAGAATCCTACTCACAAAGAGCAGAGAGAAACCACTGATGTATTTGAGAAAACAAAAAGCTGACCAGGGTTTTTCTGAGCAAGCCTCTAAGTCCATCGAGCGTGACCCGTTCCCTGCCTGGGAAGTCTCAGCAGGTCTTAAAATTGTGACTAAGGTGAAATATAGTTCTTTCTGCTTTACCTCCATAGTCATAAGTGTTCTCACAAAAGTCAAGTTAAAATATCTACAATCAGGCTGGGCGTGGTGGCGCAAACCTTTAATTCTAACACTTGGGAGTCAGGAGCAGGCGGGTCTCTGTAAGTTCAAGGCCAGCCTGGTCTACATAGTGAGTTCCAGGACAGCTGGGGCTACAGGGAGACCCTGTCTCAAAAAGACGCCCCCCCCCCAAAAAATACGTCTACAATCGGCTGGGTGTGATGGCACATGCCTTTAATCCCAGCACTCAGGAGGCAGAAGCAGGCGGATCTCTGTGAGTTCATCATCCTGGTCTACCGGCCAGCTGGGGCTACAGGGAGATGCTGTCTCAAAAAGACCAAAAAACTACAATCACATTCCCTTACTGAAAAAAAAAAAAAGATTAAGATGTGTATTACCAATTAATAAAATACTACATGGATTTGAAAAAAAAAAAACAAACACTCAGAGCTAGAGAAAGGAGGAAGAGCAGAAAGTGTTAGAGAGGGAGGAGAGAGAGCAGGCACTGTGTGTGGCTTGAGCACAGGGTTTGTGTTTACTGAATGAGTTTGTAACCAAAAGAGTGGCAATGGGACTGCCCAGCCTGCCTGAGACCCTGGATCCTCAACACTGCAAAAGAAAGGGGGGAAAATGGGCTGGAGAGGTGGTGCAGCAGCTTAGAGCACTGCTGCTCTTGCAGAGGACGGGAGTTGGGTTTCCTTCACCCACATGGCTGCTCACAGATGCCTGTAAGTCCAGCTCCAGGGACGTGCCAGACAGAATAAACAGGAGAGAGTGACTGGGCACCAGTGTCACCTCTCTCTGCTTCCTGACCGTGGATGGGAAGCACTCAGTTGCCTCACAGTCCTGCCGCCATGACTCTCCTGTCATGACAGCAGTCCCCTCAAACTGCGGAGTCAGGACAAACCCTTCCTTAAGATGCTTTGGCCAAGTATTTTGTCACAGCAATGAGAAAAATATATAGTCAGTTTTAGTTTTTCTTCTGATCTGACTTGACTGACTAACAACTAAATGCTGAAGAGACGCAGGACACAAACGTAAACACGCACAGCAAGGGGAGGCCGGAGAGAAACAAAACCCAGCAGCCAGGGCTGAACTAGCGCAGATTGTGACAGCGTGTGTGGGAAGCCACGTCCGTGGGGACAGGACACACCTCCTGAGCCATGTGGAACAGGGCTACACTTTGACTTTCTACTTACGTGTCCTGATAGATGTCCACGAGGTGCAACAGCATTTTAAAGACTTTCTTGACATCCTAGGGCAGAGAAGGGAAGCTTTCGTCAGGGCACCCCGTGTTCACCGAGACTCGGCTGAGGAAAAGCCTGCGTGAGGGCTAGCTCGGCCTCCCTTCCTTCAGACAAGCCAGAGAGCCTGGACACTCACCTTCCGTCCTTTTTGTTTGGTCTTTTTGAGACAGGGTCTCCCTGTAGCCTCAGCTGACCTGAACTATGTAGACCAGGCTGGCCTTGAACTCACAAAGATTCCCCTGCCTCTGCCTCCCGAGTGCTGGGATTAAAGGCGTGTGCCACCACGCCTGGCTCACCTTCCATCTTTTATCAGTAAAACTCATGATATAAAATTATATAATTTTCTCTTTTTCAAAGCAATTTTTATTTATTCATTTTAATGTGTATGTTCCAGGGGATTTTACACCCTCTTTTGGCCTCTGTGAACATTTCATACATGTGGTATCCTTACATGCAGGCAAAACACTCATACACATAAAATAAAATGTTTTTTAAAAAGCTATTGATTTCTTGAGCTCTTAGGGGAATCAACCTTTGCCCCTGAGACATCACCAGATCTGGCTAAATAAACCTGTTGGTTTCTTGTGGTGCTAGGGATGTGACACAGGGCTCCATCCAACACTGAGCCACTTGGCCCAGCCCTCAGCCAGCAATTAACCCATGTGTGCTAAATCAGTACTTGCTGGACTGCTCCCCACAACATACCCCCAAGTTCAGGTATGAGATCTTCATCCCTTGCAGCCGGTATGAAATCCCCTGAAAACAGTCCAAGACACGAGCAGGCACATGACTCAAGTATTCCATGGAGTTTTCCAAGTAGGAAATCAGGCTTTCCAGAGGGACCAAGGTGAACCAGGATCGGAAGAGGTACTCGTCCACATGCAGCAGAGATTGTCTCTGCTCTATGAACTGGATTAACTGGCTCCTGAGGACAGACGGCACGAGATTCAGTGAGATGACGTGACAAAAGCAGGAGGCATCTCACATCCGGACTTTAAAAAGTTCAGGGCCTCATGGGAAACTGCGGTAGGCCATGAATGAAACAGAAGCGAGGGCACGTGAGGAATTCTGCAGGTGGGCTGACCGTGTCCTCATGGGGGGGGGGGGTCCCTTTCTCAGCCCACACTGGAGTCTGTGGCAGAACTGAGCTGAAACTGAGATCTGAGCGCCCAGCGTGACCGGCTTGTCCTTTCTGCTGTGGTCAATCTCCACGGCAGGCTCGGATCCAGCAGCCCTATCGCAGCACTGCTGGATGGCCAATGTCCCCCCACATGCTGTGGAGGATTCATGGTCCCCATCCACGTCCCTAGGTCCCTCCATGCCTGCCACTCCAGAAGCCAGGGCTCACCTACTGCAGCCTGCAGCACAATGCCCTGCTCTTATCCCTGGAGTCCCAGGAAGACAGTGGTCCGCTCTGGGCCTGCTTTGGCCACAGCATGCTGAGTCCTGGGTATCATGACCAGGGGACACAGGGCTCCCTCTGAACCTGACCACCTGCTCACTGGATGCCTCCCAGCCAGGGTACACGTTTGTCAGGGACAGGGTGCTGTTTGTCGTATTTGTGCTACCCCCAGACCCTGGCCACACGCAGTCTCCTTAACTATTTGCCAAACGGATGAGTGGACACATTCTAGTACAGTAGTAATGGAAAGATCACGGCAAGGCTAAAAGGGGTCAGTTCTGCTAGGTGGGTTAGCTGAAGTCTAACCTCTGCTCTATGCAGTGCCCAGTACTGTCATTTATGGAGGTGGGAATTGGAAACACAGATGCTTTCATTTCATCTGTGAGGCTTCTGCTCTTCCACAGGCTGGTGGAGATAAGGGTACTTTATAAAGGGGGGGGGTGACAATATTACATTTTCTTCTAAGTTCCTGTTCTAAGTTCTGTAGAAGTTTTCCAAAAACTTCAAACACACTGGCCTCACTGGCCACTTGCCCTGTACACACATATGAACACACACACACACACACACACACACACACATGAACACACACACAAACACACATACTCACACACACACTCACTCACTCACAACAGAACCTTTTTATGGGCTGCATGGTGTACAGCAAACTGATTTACAGTTGGCCTGAATAGCTGTTCCATTTCCCAGGCTCCAGCCTCTGAAGCACTTCCCGCCACAGTCAGCAGTGAGGACTAAACCACGACCGGCTGCGCTCCAGAGCCCTGTTCACCTGACCTGCCTCTGCTGGCCTCTGGAGCAGCTTGGTGAACAGCAGTGAGGAAAAGTGCACGAAATGACAAGAGAGCAGCAGGATGATGTGACGTCTTGGGCTGTGATGTGTGGTTGTGCACCTTAATACATCATGCAAGCCGCCAGGGTGTCCTTCAGTGGTAGAACACCTCCACACCATGCATGAGGCCCTGGGCTTCACAGCATCACAAAAGGAGGAAGGGAGGGAGGGGGG
>NW_008328704.1:1802089-1821467 GCF_000622305.1 Nannospalax galili
TATCAGGAGGAGCTCCCCTATGTTAGTCAGTTTCCCATGCTGTGATAAAATGCCTGAGAAACCAACTTAAAGAAGGAAGCATTTACCTTGGTTCATGGTTTCAGAAGTTTCAGTCATTTGTTATTTGGGAGAGGGAGGGAGGGAGGAGGGAGGGAGGGAGGAGAGGAGGGGCAAAGAAAGGGGAGGAAGAAAAGTACACATTTGACCCTTTGAATCTAAGCTTTCATGAAACTTCTGATGACATTTTCTTATGCTGAAGGACAAAGGCCCCTGTGTGGTGATATGCTACCATTACCCCTCTGCGGTGAGCCAGCATCAGGGCATGTAGAGCCTTCTACCCAGCAGCTCTACTTGTAGGATTCATGCCAAGTACCTAACGGGGCAGGTGCTGAGGAGATATAAAACAGGTTTAAGTATGAGGACCTGAGTTCAAATCCCTCAAATCCGTGTTAGAGCCAGACGCATCACAGAAGCATCTGCAATCTCAGTGCTCCTCTGGGGAGATGGGAGGTAGACAGGAGAATGGCCAGAAGCTCATGGGCCAGCTAGCCTGGCACACACGGTGGGAAACAGCAGACAGCCTGCCTGGGCAAGCTGGAAGGAAGGACGTCCACACAAGTGCCCCCGAAATGATCCGACAGAGAATACAATAGGAGCGCTCGTCGAAGCACCTTATGAAATGAAACTCCAGAAAAGACCTGAATGCCAATCAGGGGCACCCTTCAGGCGGGAACATGGGCTGGCATCACCCACAGGCAGCTCATGTGATAATAGACCTAAAAGATGGGTGGCAAAATGCTGGCTAGAGAAAATAGCACATTATAAAGAGAATAAATAATCCACCACTGGTCACAAACACTGATGTATCGGTGTTTGCACAGACTGGAAATGTGCAAACCACAGGATCAACGATACATGTCTCCTGGCTTACCGGCATTCTGTGTCAGTATGGAGGGAAGTCAGTGTGGAGGCAGGAGTGAGTATGCCCGGTGAACACGGTACAGAGAACAGCACTTAGGACCCAGGATCGGGAACCCCTCAACTTACTTAGTAGGTGATTTTTCCCGAAAGTGTGCGAAGGAGAGCCCTTCCAGGCCTGCCCAGGTGTCCTCCGTCCGGCTCACAGAGTCCTCCCTGGGCAGAGGCAGCTGCATACAGTAATGTAGGATAGGCAGGATGCCTAGCCAGTGGTTGACACCCTGATCCATGCACCTTTGGCACAGGTTTATCAGGTATATCCGCCACCTAGAAGAATGGAGACTCCACAGTGAGTGAGGGTGACCCTGTGACCGGGATCCCCAGAGAGCTGACCACCACCCACACAGAGCACAAGGAACACACCACCTGGCTGGACAGGGTCACCGCACCAGGACACACGGGTCACAAGAAAGACAGGGCACCCCAGCCCCACCCTAGTGCACCAGGATGCTGTGGGCCCTCACTGGATCCCTACAACAGATGGAGTCATTTCCATCTACACCACCCAGCCGAGGGAACATCTCCTAAAACACATGAAACCAACAGGCTGACATCCAGTTAAGAGTGTCTCAGGAAGGCTGCCTGATGCTGCTCTCAAGAGCTAATCAAGAGCTGCAAAGTCACTGGGCTTGAGGAGATTGCCTCTGACCTTCTGTGACCCCGTAGTGATGCTGTGCTGCTGCCCGAACTAAATGGCCCAGGCAGAGTGGCAGGGGACACATCCCTGCAGTGTCTACAGATGGAGACTCATGTGGGTGCCCCCGATGCATCAGAAAGCTTTCTGCTGTACTTTACCTTGTACTTTAGGTATTACTTTATTGTGACAGGGTCTCATTATGTTGCCCAGGCTGGCTTCAAATTCATAGGCTCAGCTGGCCCTAGTGGCACTTGGGAGGCAGAGGCTGGCAGATCTCGGTGAGATCAATGTCAGCCTGGTCTACATAGCGAGTTCCAGGCCAGCTGGGGTTACAAGGAAACCCAGTCACAAACAAAACAAAACATAAAACTTCACAGGCAAAGGACCCTCCCGCCTCAGTTTGCCGAGTAGCCGCGGCTGCAGATGCGTGCCATTAGACCCAGCTCCATGAGCAGTACTCCAGAGAACGCAGAGCACAGCAACATTCAAACAGGCTCATGCCTGAAGTGAGGCAGGAGGAGCCTGAGTTGAGGCAGCCTGAGCTACACAGTGAGACTCTAACTCAAAATAATACTAATCAGGATATATGTTAAATGGCTGGAGGGTCACAGACTGAAAGGACAGTCGTGGGTGCAGAGTTGGACCTGGTTTTTATTTCTTTCTTATGTTCTCGGTCAGTCTTTGAAAAGCACCTTGTGATCCAATGAAAATCACAACAGTCAGGTGTGAGGATAAGGTCTACACCCCCTGCCACTTGGGAGGCTGAAGCAGGAAACAGCAAGTTCAAGGCTTTCTTGGGTTGCACAGTAAGTTCAAAGCCAGTTTGAGCAATTATCGAGACCTTTCTTCAGAAATGGAAGTAAAGAAAACGGTGGGGATGTGGCCGCACTGTAGTACACTCGCCTACCATGTGTGAGGCTTTCATTTCAAACCTAGTACCATCACAATGGCAAAACTGTATAGCTACAAACCCTCTGACAAAAGCAGGAAATACCTGTGAGGTTTGCTAAGGACAGGGCTCAGATCAGTGCGGAGGGCATCTGATGAGGCAGCGCTCGGGATGAGAAGACGGCACAGTGAATGCAGGCCACTTTTTGGTACGGCAAAGTCAACTGCTTCTACCATGAAAAGAATGGCCAGGCCCAGACTCAGTCTGCTCCTCTCGGGGTGGGCGGCAGACAGCGAGTCCCCACTCTTTCCTTCAAGAAGCAGCACCATCCGATTCTTCACATGCTCCCACAGGTTTGTCTTCACCTGAACCCGGGAGGGAAAGACAACGTGAGCTGTGGAAGCTGTGCCTCGGAGGCTGGGTGACAGGGCGAGAGGCCAAGGCGCTGGGCAGGGAGAGGTCCATGGAGGGCCTTCCCTGCCTTACTCTACCAATAAGCACACTGGTGCCCAGTCCCCAGACCTGCAGGGTAGGTGCGGCGGGGTCACCCAGTGACAGCTGCAAACATGTCTCAGCAGGTCACAGCAGTGTGGGTAAGGTGCACAGCAGTGTGGGTAAGATGCCCTCCTTCTTGCTCTTTCCCAGGCTGGACCTGAGCTCAGAACCAAGGCCAGAGGTAGGGTGCAATTTCTGTCCCCATCTGCACCTGGTCCACTCAGTCCTGGGGCCACTAGTAGGTCGAAGGGCATTGTCTGCCCCTCCAGGGCTGCTGGTGATAGGGGACAGGTACCTCCTTCTCTTCAAGCTGCAGACTCTTCCATGGCCTTGCACATCTTTCATAGATGACGGGCTCTCGGACCACAGAGTAAAACTGCTGGAACTGGGTCATGAAGCTCTCCAGGTTGATGGCACTCCAGGGATGGAGCACACTGAAGACGCGGTCCAGCATGACCACGGCCGCCTCCTTCTTCCCTCTCACCAGGTCCTTCCTTGTGCCGTCGGTGATAATGTCCACAGCTTTCTGAATCTTCCCGGGCTTCCTGCAGATGATGTCATCATACTGATGCCAGTCTAAGGAGACAGAAGGGACAGAAAGACCTGCAGATGATGTCATCACACTGATGCCAGTCTAAGGAGACAGAAGGGACAGAGAGAAAGACCTACAGATGATGTCATCATACAGATGCCAATCTAAGGAGACAGAAGTGACAGAGAGAACGTCGTAGGGACAACCTCCAAATCTCCAAGACCTGGCTGGCCTCCTCTAGAAGGTAGAAACATGGGGGAGCAGTCCAAGTCAGGAAGGAAGGAAGAAGAGGACTAAGGTAAACTGAGGTGACTGGCACTCACTCCAGCAGCTTAGCACAGGCGTGCTCCTGGGCAGCTCATGGTCAAGAGTGTAAAACCTGGGCTGGAGGTGTAGCTCACTGATATAGCACTTGCTTAGCCTGCACAAAGCCCTGGGCCCCATCCCTAGCACTACGAGTGGGAGGGAATGCCTGTGATCTGAGTAATTGGCAGGAGCATCAGAAGGTTGTTCTCTGCTATAGAACCAAGGCCACCCTAGGCTACATGAGACCCCATCTCAAAAGAAAAATTATGGGGTCCAGTGAGATAGCTCAGTTGGTAAAGGTGCTTGCTGCCTCCTCCGGCCTCCACAAGCACACTGTGACCAGCAGACACATACACAGATGCACACATACAAAAATACGTAATTTAAAATTTTTAAATTGTGGGGGCTGAAGAAATGACTCAGGAGTTAAGAGCACTGGCAGTTCGAATCCCAGCACCCATGTGGCGGCTAACAACCATCCATAACTCCAGTTCTAGGGGATCCGATGTCCTCTTCTGTCCTCTCCGAGCACTGCACAACATGGAAGCACTTACATACATGCAGGCATAACACTCATACACATAAAATAAAAATAAAGAAATAGGGGCTGGAGAGATGGCTCAGCAGTTAAGAAAGAGCACTGACTGCTCTTGCAGAGGACTTGGGTTCAATTCCCAGCGCCCACATGGCAGCTACAAACCCTCCTTAACTCCAGTTCCAGGGAATCCGACGCCCTCTTCTGACCTCTGTAGCACTGCACAACACGGGTGCACTCACATGCATGCAGGCAATACACTCATACACATAATATAAAAATAATAAATAAAATATTTTAAAAAATAGGGGTTGGGGATTTAGCTCAGTGGTAGAGTGCTTGCCTAGCAACGGCAAGGCCCTGGGTTCAGTCCTCAGCTCCGGAAAAAAAAAAGACAAAAAATACTAAAAAAATAAATAAATAAATTTTAAGAACAAAACTAGACCCCCCTATTTCACCTTGCACAACAGTCAACTCCAAATGGATCAAAGACCTCAATGTGAAGCCTGAAACTCTGAAACTGTTAGAAGAAAACTTTGGCAATAACCTACAAGATATAGGTGTAGGAAAGGATTTTCTAAACCAGACATCAATTGCTCAGGAATTAAGGTCAGCAATCAACAAGTGGGACCTCATTTGAAGATCAGCAATCAATAAATGGGACAACATTAAACTAAAAAGCTTCTGTACAGCAAAAGAAAATCAAGAAAGAGAAGAGAAAACCCATGGAATGGGAAAATATCTTCACCAGTGACACATCTGACAGAGGTTTCACATCTAGAATATATAAAAAACTCAAAAAAACAGAGGATCAAGACAGGAAGTAACTCAATTAAAAGATGGGTTAAGGAGCTGAACATAGGGCTCTCAAAAGAAGAAATAAAGATAGATAAGAAGCATCTTAAAAGGTGTGCAGCATTGTTAGTAATTAGGGAAATGCAAATTAAAACCACTTTAAGATTTCATCTTACCCCAGTTAGACTGGCTAAGATCAAAAGAACACATAATACTAAATATTGGAGAGGATGTAGATAAAGGGGAACGCTCATCCACTGCTGGTGGGACTGTACACTTGTACAACCCCTATGGAAAGCAGTGTGGAGAACCCTTAAAAAACTACAAATGACCCTACCATTTGACCCAGTTATACCACTCCTTGGCATATACCCAAAGGACTCATCCTATTGCAGAGACACTTGTACATACATGTTTGTTGCTGCTCTTTTAACAATAGCTAAGAGATGGAAGCAACCTAAGTGTCCTTCAACGGATGAGTGGATAATGAAAATGTGGTATATTTACACAATGGAGTCCTACTCAGCGGTAAAGAAAGATGAAACCATGAAATTTGCAGGTAAATGGATGGAACCACAAACTGTTATACTAAGTAACACAAACTCAGTAAAACAAATGTCATATGTTCTCCCTCATATGTGGATCCTAGCACAAAATCCTTATAAGTGAGTCTATACAGACAAATTACAGACATAACTACAGGAACCAGAATAATGAAAAGGAGCCAGGGAGGTAAAGGGAAAGAAAACCTGAGAGAGAAGAAAGTAGGACACAGGTGTTACTAAGGGAGAATTGGAGAAAATGGGGAGGGTTATAACAAGAAGCCTTGGGGATAAAGGGAAAGAAGGAGCTCAAGAGAGGTGGGACCACTGGAGGAGGGTATTATCAGGGAGAAATAGAGAAAATGGGGGCACTTAAATGGGGAAACCATGGCGGAAGGGTTAGACAGTGAGAGAGAGAGAGAGAGAGAGAGAGAGAAAGAGAGAGAGAGAGAGGAGATAAATAATGCCTAGCTAGTTTTAAAAAACCACAGGGAATCATATCAGTCCAACAATCTACTGACAAATTATACATACATTATCCCTACATGAGTCCATGTGTATAGCTAAAGGCTACATAACAAGAAATAGTGCCAGACAGGAGATACCTTCCTTTGAGTTGTTGGCCAGGGTGGTCCAAGAGACTCCCAAAATTACTCAGGCTATTGCCACAGCCCTTGACAGCCTCCCAGAACTTAAAGGTAAGACCCTACTGTTGAAGACAGAATATACTTTGGACACAGGATTTGGAAATAGAGCTGCAACTGGCCTGAAACCACTTCCCCTGAAGGCAGCTCTCATAGCTTTGGACAGTGCTCTGAAGGTGCCAAGGGAAAACATCACTGGATGATCCAGCACCAGCTTCAAGACCAAAAACCACATCAACGGCCAGCACAGTGTATGTCATTGATGCAGCAGTGGCACTTTTATCTTGGGGGCAATCAACAGCTACCCAATTTGACTAAATGCCCACTCAAAGGGAGGAAATTCAACTGTGGTACTGTAAACATAACCTAATACACTTAGCAGGAGTGGTCATAGATCTAAGAGAAAACCCCAAGACTGTCACATTGCTAGACTAATGTGATTTCTTCCTATGTACAAAATATGTATCCTTATATTTACAGACAAATATCCCCCAGTCACCACTCATCAAAGAAGCTCATTTTGCACCAGTCAGAGACTATTACCAAGTACCACAACTGGTCACACAGACATTGTCTATGAATTGTCCAGGCCTAAGGGACACATCTGCAATGCAACCTCTACACCTAATGCTCATGGAACATAGAACAGGGATAGAGAAGAGGACACTAAGGATCAGTTCTCCATAATGAAGCTCCTCATGCAGCAGAGGGCCGGGAACACAGAAGGTCAGAAGTGGCCAAAGTGCAGAGATCAAGAGTCTGCTGAATAATGTTCCTTGGACAGGACCTCCTTATTAAACCTCACCCACCCAAGGCTCAGGGACTATCGCAGAAGGGGGATGGAAAGATCGTAAGAGCCAGGGAGGAGGTGCATGACCATATGGAAACAGAGTCCGACAACCTCCTGGGAATCTGCTCATATGATTCTACAGCAATGGTGTCAGCATACACAAGTCCCATGCAAACCCAGGCAGAGAGTAACCCAGCATAGAACTGGGAAAATGAACAGCAGACCCCAATCTTATCTGAAGGAATGTTAGCAACTGATTGCTGGGAGATGAAGAAGAGCTGATCTTCCTAAAACAAGGGAGTCTAGATAAGCTGACTTGCACTGGGGAGCGGCTGGGGACACTGGTTACAGGGACGACAGAGGATATGGGCTCCAGTGGGGAGCTGTGGGAGTGTACCAGTGAGGGTGGGGGTACAAAGATGATTAAGATTGTTTGAGATGTTCTGTATGAAATACACAAAAAATTCAGTAAAGTTAACATTTTATTTTTTTTCAAATTATATCTTTTCTGGGGCCCTGGGCTCCATCCTTAGCACTGAGGAAAACCAAAATCCACACAGTGGAAAGCTACTAGGACTGAAAGAGAGCAGGGACTCCACTCCCTCTTCTGGGTCTTGTATTGCTTCAACACTAAGCAACAGACAAAGAAGAAAAAGAACTTTTTTCAAGACCCTGGCCGCTCACAGAAGAGACAAGAGGCGACTGTGGCGCCTGCCTAGGCAGTTCCTCAACCGTTCTGGAGACCCCATGGAAGGACACAGGCTGACCAGGCCAGTCGGCAGCAGAGGAGCACAGGGACCAGAGGGCCCTTCCCAAGAGCTCGGCAGCCAAACGAAAGCAACATCAAGACCGACACAGCACATGCCGCGATGACAAGAGACAGTGGAAAAGGCTCTTGACCCTTTAAAATGTCATAGTCACTAGGGGACAGGCTCCCTGAAGACCCAGCCCTCTGCCCCTCCGGCCCCACCCCCTCTGCCCCTCCGGCCCCACCCCTCTGCCTCTCCGGCCCCACCCCTCTCCGGCCCCACCCCTCTCCGGCCCCAACCCCACCCAGCCCTTGCTTCTTTCTCTCCTTCCTTGGTGAAACCCTTCCCAACCTTGCTTCCTCACGCAAACAAGGGGTTAAGTCAAACCACCCCGGCCACCCACAGCCTTTTCCAAAGGCAGCAGTATTACATGTCTGGGCAGAGGTGCGGTCAGTGCCAGGCAGAGGACCCAAAGTTTGGTACCTGCTCCCCAGAGACCCACGCGGGCAGCTGACCCATGGTCAGGCACCTCCGTGGCGTACCTCCAGCACCCAAGAGAGCAGAGCGCACACACAGGCAGCGGTTCACGTGCTCGCCCTTCTTCTGCGGGTCTTCGTAGATGAACTCATACTCCACGGTGTCCTTGCTGCCGCGGTGGTGGATGACATACTTATAAGGGATGTTTTTGTCCAGGCTCTGTCTGGGAATGACCAGGCTGCCCTCGATGAGAGACCCGAGGTCATGCAGGTCCCTGCGAAAGAACGTGAGAGGACCACTTACCATGAAGCAGAGTCACAAGGATAGGATACTTTTAGAACAGGGCAGGGTTTCCAGCCAGAACACAGAAAAAGATGTGATAAGGAGATGCATGCTGGTGAGTGTGTGTCTGAAACGTTTTCCACCAAAGTGGTGCATGCCTTTAAACTGATGCAGGAGAATCCCCAGGAGTTCCAGGCCAGCCAGGGCAACAGAGACCCTATTTCAAACAACAAAGGGGGTGGGGAGAGGAGGAGGAGGAAGAAAAGGAGAAAGAGGAAGGAGGAAGGGAGGGAGCAAGGCAGGGGCCAGGGTGTCCCCAACTTCCTTGGTAACAACTACTGACAGACGCCCCCTGGGCCCGGGTTGGCTGGAAGCCCTGGACATACTTGCTGTAGTACATCTCACAAGCATCAGTCCAGCCTTTCCTCCCGAGCTCCTCTCCCCCTCTGACAAACACTCTGTGGACATCAGCGTCGAACGCAAAGTGCTTGGAGACGATAGCGTGGAAGTACACGGTGACTCCATTTTCTGCGCTCAGCATCCTGGGAAGAGCCAAGAAGGAGTGCTAGCTCTGCGTGTGCATGCACACACGTGTAGGCACACGTGCACATACATGCACATACAGAGCTTATTTCCCTGCTGTGTGTCAACACCGCAAGCGGAAGTGCCAGGCACCCTGGATTCAGACACTCTGTCCTGTGCGAGCACCTCTGCAGCCCGTAGGGAGGCACCGCCCAGCTCCAAAATGCTGAGGGTAGTGGAGGGGTCTGGACAAACCTATTTTTAGTTTGTTGGATATGTTTTATTTTTATGCATGTGAGTGTTTTGCATGCATGTATGTTAAGTACATCACATGTATGCAATGCCTGTGGAGGCCACAGAGGGTGTCAGGTTTCCTAGAACTGGAGTTGCAGATGATTGTGGGTGCTGGGAACTGAACCTGGGTCCTTTGTAAGAGCAGCCAGTGCTCTTAACTGCTGAGCCATCTCTCTGGACATATAAGGGATGGCCTTGCCCCTGACTTCCCTAGGGCCACATTGACAGTGAGGCCCCCAGGCATGATTAGGAAAGGAAGACTTGGGACTGGTGTCCCTGTCAGGCTCACCTGGAGCTATACTCCCAAAACTGAACTTGCCAAAGGCACTGAGAAGAAGCTGGGCACGGTGGGAGCTGCATGCCGCTGGCAGAGTGGCCGCGTGGACACGAGGCAGGGGTCTCGTCCTACCTCACTAGAGCCTCCGGCGCGGCCTTCTGCTCTGTTTTGTTTTTCACGGTAGCTGCATAATTTCTGTTCCCATCTGCCTTTTTCTGGTCTTCTGGTTTTCTGTTCTTTACGTTCTCATTTTCGCCTGTTTTCTGGACAGTGACAGCTGATTGGCCCTTAGGTTCAGCCTCCTGGAACAAGCCCTCAAACCCGAATGACTAAGATCAGCCTTCCTGCGTGCCTTGCCAACAACATGCCCCACAGCAGCCGGGCCACGGCCTTCCTTGCCAACTCCAACCTTGTCCACAACCTTGTCCTTCTGGTCTGAGAACAGGCCTGCCACGTTCTGCCTCAGGGCCTTGCCACATTCCATTTCCTATCAGGACAGTTTCTGGGTACCGTGACTCAACCCTCACGCACTCCTGGTCTCAGCTCCCATAGGCCTCACCAGGTCACCTACGCTAAGGTGGCACCTCTTCTCCGGACATCAACCAGCACATCCCCCAGGATCCTCCCAGGACCCTCACACCACATCTCTTCAGGGTACTTCTCCTGCCTGCCTTGACTTCTCAGGCACGGGAGCTCTGTGGAAACGGGCTTTGTCTCCCACATGTGACATCCCCAGCACCCCACAAATATGGGAAGTTCATTTTAAGGGATGACGGGCTTCGGAAGGGGCAGGTGCAGAGGAACCCTGCATCCTGGAGGCCTCCCAGCAGGCCAAGCCTCTACCTTGGAGGCAGTGGAGCTCACAGGTGGTGGTTCTAGCTTCCGAGCCTCTTCCGTTTCTTTCCTGGCCTTGTTTGCTGGACTAACTGGCTCAGCCGTGGCATCAATTACCTGGAAGAGATGGAGATTGCCCAAACCCCGAGCCATGGTGACAAAATGGAAAAGACAGATAGACTCGGTCAGCACCAGCCACGGGATGAGTAACTGAGGAGTAACTGCCTTTACTGCCCTGCCCAGGGAGCAAGTCCCAGATGCCCTCCCAGAGAAGGTGGGGACATCACGCTCAGGCACTGTGAAGGGAACGAGGCATCCCCGCTACTCACCCTGGAGGCAGGCTGCCTGGGCACAGCAGGCTCTTCATCCTGGGGCTCAGACTTGTCCACCTTAGATTCAGGTACTGGGACCTTCTGGGTAACATCTGTAGCCTTGGCCTTGGGGTGGCCTCTGCTGGCAGAAGGGGTTGGGTCGCAGCCCCCTTCTTGGGAAAAGCCCTTGTCTGCTGGGGGCTTGGAGCTGTTGAGGCCCTTAACTTCCGTGTGGGTGCTGGGATCAGGGCTGTTCTGAGTCGCATCTCCCACTCCGCCATCCTTGCCTTCAGCGCTGCCTGCAGTCTGACCCTGAAGAGGACCGCTACCCGCGGCACAAAGGACGGAGCTGTCCTCCTCCAGGGGCATCTCTGCCATGGCCAGAGACTGGCTGGGCTGGCTGCTTGGACTGCCATGCTGGGCTTGGCTCTGGGGCAGGGCTGAGTCCCGGGATGCAGGGATAGAAGGCAAATCCAGACTCCAGGGACCAGAGGACATGGAAGACAAGGAGCTCGGCTCCAGGGAAGTGGGGGTGGGGGCACTCTGGCCCTTTATCTTCTTCTTCTTCTTCTTCTTTTTACTCTAAACAGAAAAGCAGACACTACTTTTACTGCTTAGATTTACCATCCACCCAGTGCCTCCCCCTAGGCTCCTCTCCAAATCCTCCATCAGGTTAAGCTGGGCTTGTCCAAACCGTTCAGATCTGTCACATCTACACCTTCTCTATCTTGGGCAGGTGGACTTGGACAAAGACAAGGTGACAGAGCTGAGAGCAGGGCCATGCCCTTCCTTCTGCCGTGAGCCTCACTGGGAATCACTTCTGATAGGACAGGCCTGGGGATGGTTCCGGACATCAGAAACATCCACAGGCTTTCCACACGTGATATCTATGGCGTTACATGACACAAAAATGGCAGGAAATTAGAGGACAAGGGCAGAAAGCGTGGAATCCCTTCCACACCTGAACGGCTCACCCAGGCTGCCTGGCAAGGCTCCCTGCCCTGGGAACCTGGCTGAGCAGTAGGTTGCTAGGACTCTGGGTGCCCGGGATGAGATGCTCTGGAAGATAGATGGAGTTGCCATATCAATGACTCATGATGCCCTGAACCCTGGCAGTGTATGATGAGGCCCCACCACACAGACCAATAGCTGGCGGAGAACCTGTGCCCACACCACGACTCAGGTTAAGTCGTATGGGAAAAAGAAACAAGAAGCTGGGGTGCATCTACACAAGGAGAAGCTTCTCCAGAGTCTCTAGTGAGCTTCCTATAGATCTGCCCAGGTATCCAGCACTGGCCCCTCAGGTACCCCACAAAGCAAGTTCCTTCCCTGTCTGAGAATCAGCATTTATTACCATGTGGTAGAGAACAAAAGGGGCTGGAGATGTAGCTCAGTTGGGAGAGGCTTGCTGAGCATGCTCAAGGCCCTGGGTTCAATCCTCAGCACCACCTAAATGGCACAGCGGCTACATGCCTGTAATCTCAGCACTCACAACTCTAGGGAGGTGTCGGCAGGAGGATGAGAAGCTCAAAGTCATCCTCAGCTACATAGTGAATTTGCAAAACAAAAAGTTTCCAGACAAAAAATTTAAAGGAGAAACATCTCGCACACAGCGACTTGGCAGTGTGGGCCAGGGTGGACAGGTCCCCAATGCCTCATTTTCAGGGCTCTCTTGAAGCCAGTGCAGCTCAGGCCCGGGCTGTGAGCAGGAGACCTAGGTGGCAATCAGAGGGTCAACCTTACACCTCCTTGGGGCTACTTGGAAGCTCAGCCAGTCCTCACCCTCCTAGATGCCGTGAGAGGCTGTCAGGACCCTCAGTCCTCCCAGCTGCAGGCTGCACGAGGGTCTCACCAGCTAGGCCCTTGGAGAACCTCTTAAATTTCAGTGCCTGACCCAAAGGGCTTTTCTTCCCCACTGAGCTACAAAGTAACCTGGGCCTCTGTGAGGCAGGAGGACATGGGGACATGACTGGACTTACTGGCAGGACAGTAGGGAGGGGCAGACATCCTATACCTCAGTATGAGAAATCCAAGGACAAAGTCCAGTCGGTGTGTGGGAAGTCAGAGGCTGCACTGACACAGGGCCTCCCAGGAGGGGCACAGGGCTGAGTGGGAAAACAGAGCGCGGCCTGTCTCAGGCAAGCTTCACGGTCTTTCTGGTCAAAGGTAAGCCTTGCCACCCTGACTTCTTGCTGTGTGAATGAAAGCCAAGTCCAGTATGGCACAGACACACTACATGGTCCAGCATCTGCTCATGGCTCTCGGCAAGCCCTGCGATAGGAAATCTGGAGTTGAGTGGGTCTCCATAAGATGGACAGCGGTCCTGGAAGACCCAAGCAGGGAAGGTCTGATCCAGGACCACATCCAGTAACAGAGTGAAGAGGCTGAGCCCCAAGGTGTGGTCCTGACCAGGAACAGAGAGGATGGTCAATGGAGTCACAGGAAGTACAAGGGATAGGGACAGCCAGCCACCAGACAGAGCTGGAGGGAGGCAGTGTGCATGCTCTGTCCACACATAGGCCGGCAGGGAAGCTGTACACAAGTGGTACTCCCCAGGGTGGACTCGCCCCTGGCGGCCGCCCAGCTCTTCCTCTCAGCAAGCTGGCACCACCAGAGTCTTGTTCTGGGCCTGGCTCCTGGGAGACCCATGGGGTGCCGACGCAGGCTCACCTGTCTAAGATCGGTTCACTCACTTGTACAGAGATCAGATCTGTGAGGCGAGTGACCCTGGCTCTGAAAAGCCCCAAGAGGAAGCATCTGGAAGTGGGATGCTGCCACCTAGTGGTGGCCCCACGCAACAGCTGGTTTTAATGTCACCTTGCCACATCTGAGGAGCTGTCCTGAAGCCTTAATGGTGTGGGGAGGCCCCCCATTTGTGGGCAGCCCCTTCTGGTAGCAGCTCAGATGAAAAGGGCCTGGCAGAGTACTGGCCTCCTGCCAGCTGGGCCTTCCTTTCCTCTTGCCTCCCAGTTGAATGACCCTGTTGCTGATTCCTTCACAGGTATCAGAACCAGCATGTCCAGGCTTCCCTGGGTGGCTAAGGACCAGCGGCTCTCCAGGACCCATTAGGTTCCTGGTGCCAGACTGGGGCTGCTGAGGCACCCCACCTTGGGGACAGAGTAACCAGTGGGCTCTCAGCCTCTCAGGTGTGATCCAGCTATCTTACTATTTCAACAGAAGCTGACTTAAATTGTTCAATATGAATTCATTCTATCTGTTCTGTTCCTCTAGAGACCCTGACTAAAAGCACCCTAAGACATGTGCTAACCCCTAGGCAGATGGACCAAAGCCGGGCATGGTCAGTTGGCCACACAGCAGGCCATGAACCTTCCTGCAGGCACCACTGCCAGCCTCCACACAGGGACCACACTGCCCCAGTCCTGCCCATTGCCTCAGGTCTGAGTAGGGGCACAGCAGCATGTCAGCTCCCACCCAGCTCATGACACGCTAGCTAGGCAACCCTGGGTAGCTTACTAAGCCACCATATGCTTCTGTCTTCCCATCTGTTAGAGACAGATGTCCCTGTGTTATAGGGACGCCCTTATGATAAGGGTGACCAGATAGGACAAAGGTCTAGCATTGTAAAAGCTACCAGGCATGAGCAAGGTGCCGTCACACTGCCATGACCAGTTATCACCCATGGAGAGCAGGTCTTTGGGGGCTGTCTAGCAGTACAGGACAAGGATGGGGGTCTACTGCTCCCCCAACCCAGGAAGGATCCCTGTATCTCATCTCCTACTCTCAGCCATGTGGTGCAGGAACCATCCGCTCTGCTCTGGCTCTGGAATCAGCCCTCATGGGTTGTGAGCTCACATCAACACTGACTCCTACTGTGTGGAGCAGTGCCCAGGTGAAGGCCAGGCTGCAACCCAGTCACAGCCCATGAGCTTTGGAGGAAGCATCCTCTTTCTTCTGTAGAGGCCACCAGAGGAGACATATTCCCTCAACAGTGCAGTGGCAGGTGGCTTTCTGTGGAGGCCATTGGGTGACACAGGGGATGGTCCAGAGTGGCCAGTCATAGCTGCTGTGAGGTTAAGAGGCAGCCAACACCAGGGAGGCAGTGTAGAGACAGAGCTAGGATTTCCTCTCTGTAGCCAGATCAAGCCTTACCTGCAGCCTTGGGATTTATCAGTGATGTGAGCAACCATCCCTCCAACCAGTTCTGGCTGGTTAGTTATTTGCTACCAAAAGTTTTCCACTGGTTCAAATAATCAAACTTCACATTAGGTTGTCCCCTTCTTAACCAAGTCAGGAATGCCCAGGTGACCAATGTTCTAACTGCCTTGATGACTCAGATATCAGGCTTTGTGGATGAACATGTGGGACAGGAGGCCCCCATGGTGGCCTGTCCCTGACCTTCCAGACATCTTAGAAGTGTGGCCCACCCTTCGTCCTCAGGTAGTGGAAGGCAGCAGCTGCCTACCCCAGGGAATGAGACTCCTGCTTACATGAACACTGAGGACAGGAGGCTCTGGGAGCCCGCCACGGTGGGCACGGTGGGTGGGAAGTGCCTTGGGGGTGGGGATCTGTCGGTGCCCAGAGGGTCTGGCTGTGCTCTACCCCACCCTTCCTAAGAGGCTTGCTGAGAACCTAGTATTTATGGGTTTGTTTGGGGTTTTCTGCATATGATGCCCCAAACAGTCACATAATTATCAACACGACATTCACCTGTATTGTCTCTTCTTTTTTTTATTGTTGTTGTTTTGTTTTTCTGAGATGACAGGGTCTCCCTGTAGCCCCACCTGGCCTGGAAGGCACTATGTAGACCAGGCTGGCCTCGAACTCACAGAGATCTGCCTGCCTCTGCTGGGATTAAAGACGTGTGCCACCATGCCCGGATAATTCCAACTCTTTTTATGGACTAGAAGCTCGTGCCACGTTCTTTCCTGTGAGTCAACTTTATTTATGTTTGCTTCTTTTTTTGTTTGTTTTTATGTCTGCTAGGTCGAAGATGCAAACCAAAGCCTTGTGGGGCTGGAGAGATGGCTCAGTGGTTATGAACACTGGTTGTTCTTGCAGAAGACCCAGGTCTGAATCCCAGCACCCACACGGTAGCTAACAACTGTCTGTAACTCCAGTCTCAGGGAGTCTGACAGCCTCTTCTGACCTCCCCGGGCATTGCACGACACAGGTGCACTTACCTACACGCAGGCAATACACGCATATACATAAAATAAAAATAACACACATAAAATAAAAATAATAAATAATGAAAAAACAAAGCCTGGTACATGCCAGGCCAGCACTTCACCCCTAAGCTGCACCCCAGACTGAGATGACAGGCTGCACCTGTGATTGCCACGTCCTGCATGAGCGTCTACTCCTCTGTCGGAATGTGGCCAGTGCTGTGTTTAAAGCTCTCCCCTAAATCTGCATTCTTCTTTCCCTTCCTCTATGGGGATCTCCACCCATCTGCAGTTCAGATGAACTTGAGAACAAGAGGATTTCAACATAAACAAAGCAAAACCCACTGGCCCCAATGTCACTCTTTTCCACTGATCTATTACTGTGTAGCTGTGGGGAGAATAACAGCTTTGTGACATTAAGTCTCTGTCTTCCTTCCCCACACACTTGGGCATCTCTTCTCCCGTCTTGTTATTTACAGAAGTGGGGATGGAGTCTAGGGCCCGGGCACGCTAGGCAAGTGCTGGACGTCTGAACCATGCCCCCACCCAGTCCTTGGCTCCACACTGTGGATCTACTGTCTGCCACTGAAGGGAAGGGTAAGGCCTGGCCCATGTTTACAAAGCTGTTTTCATCCAGAGCTACTGCAGGGATCCCCTGAGCCAAATCCAAGCGCAAGCCAGCACTGCACCTAGCTTTGCCTTCTACCCCACACCCAGGACCAGTGTGACCCTGTGTGGAGCAGACAATCTGATCCTGGGGAACAAATGCTTGCCCACCTCACTCAAGAAAAAGGCCCTATGTGTAAGACCATCACTATTTGGATATAAAGTGTCCTGCTACAAGGTCCACTGTTGAACACTTGTCCACCAGCTGCTGACACTGTTTTGAAAACGTCTGCAGACTTCGGGAGGCAGAGCTTGCTGGAGGAAGTGAGTCACTGAGGCATGTCTTTGGGGCTATACCTTGCCCCAGGCCCTTCTTTGCCCCATCTCTATCCTGTCTGCCATGAGGTGATCAGTCTCTGCCAGTGCTGAGGCACCCTGACGTACTGTCTCACTGCAGCCCAGAAGCACCAGAGAGGCAAGGGCTAGCTGAACATGAAACCGTCAACCCTTCCTCCCTTATAGGGTCCTCAGGTGCCTGTCCTGGGGATGAAGAAATGGATACAGAAAGTAACAGCTAAATTTCCCAAGCCCTGGGGCTGGATAGATGGCTCAGCAGCTAAGAGCAGACCTGCTCTCCAGAGGACCCGTTAGGTTCCCAGCACCCGTGTCAGGTAGCCCACAACTGCCTATAACTCCAGGTGCAGAGGACCGATCCATACCTTCTTTGGTCCCTGAGGGTGCCTGCATTCACATGGGGACACTCACACAAACACATACATATATACGAATAAAAAAAAAAAAAAAAAAAAAAAAAAACCTAAAAAAATCTTTCCCAGCATCACCTTGGATGTACGGAGCTCTCCTGCTTCTTCTCATAAGCAAAAATGCTTTTGTCGCACCTGTGAGCTGGTCGCACTTCTTACACAGAGAGCTCGGGAAGACACTGCGGCACCACAGGAAGTGACAGGCCTGGGTTCGCCTCACAGTGAATTCAGGTGTTTTAGGGACACCAGTGACCTGCCAGCCAGGACACCACCTGCCTCATTCTGGCTGGTGTTCGGGCCCGCCTGGCTTCCTGCTCTTGTGGTGGAGAAGTTCCGGGTTGCCTACAAGCTTCAGCTAGGGTAAGTATCCCCAGATGTTAAAGGAGAGAGCTTCACAAAAAAGCTGGCTGAGGATGTGGTGGGAAAGGCTCACACGGCACAGAGAGGGGTTGATATCCTCAGTCACAACGGTCAAACCCCAAGTCCACACTGCCACACCATAGCCAGACCCAGGTGGAGCCCTGCTGTGGCTCAGCCCACCAGCCTTCCTCAGCTGTCAGGGCCAGCCACTTGGAGTGTGACAGTGACCTGCTGCAACACAGGGCTGGGAGAGGCGATTTGTGTAACTGTGTCTCAAGCTACCTGCTCAGCATCTGAGATCTCAAACCCAGCTGCGTCCTTTCTTCTCTTGCACGGAGGGTACTCAGCACCTTCCAACTCATCAGCTGTGTCCTCAGAAGCATCCACAGCAACCTCTGTGGCCTCTTCCTGTTGAGACACCACTTCTTCACACAGGGCTCTCTTGCCCTGCTCCTGCAGAACCCTCAGGGACCCCTACCACAGGAAGGCCCCAGGGTACTCTCCAGCTCCGCAGCCCCTCAGTGGTTCAGGGTCAACGGCAGGAGGAGAAAGGAAACCAAGAAAGGGGTCTCCGGGCATTCAGAACGAGTCTGCACAAGGGCAGACCTCTGCAAGCATGTGTGGGGCCTGGTCTGGAGGCTTCCAGATGCTTCTGGGGATACTAGAAGAGGCAGGTCACCCAGATACCCAAGGTGAAGTCAGGTGAGACCTCTGGAGCCTAACCCCTCAGCTGACACAGAAACCCAGCACCTCCCTGACCCCCTCAGCAGGCTCTCATCACCTCAAATCAAACAGCCCAGCAGGAGGAACCACTCAGGCTCCTCCACTCAAGGCACCCAGCGACAACTAAGTCTCTCCTTCCCTCCCTGCAGAGGGTACCAATCTGCTAGCCTGAGAGGAAGCCAGAATCCACTAGGAGCACCCTGACAGTCAGCATGGAAAAGCTGCCAAGAAAAGGCAAGGTGGAAGCAGGTCACCCCGGTGCCAGGAGGGGAACCCCTCCTGCTAGCTCCACTGGACCTAACACTGCCATGCAGGAAGGAAGGCCCCCCGGGGCTGGGGAGGCGCCCAGTGCTCCCTCTCTTGGCTTCTGAGGCCACCTTCCCTGGTGCCTTAACCACAAGTGCTGGAGCCTCACCCTGCTCTGACACCTGCACGGCAGTGGGAACACGCATACAAAGATGCACTAATCGCTAGAGATGACCCCATCCCATCAGCGTTCAAGTGCGTGCTTCACCCCAACTCTGCATATCCAGGCATTGATCAGCAGCAGTACCTTCTAAAAATAATGTTTTATTATTTTTATGTGTATGAGTGCATTGCCTGCATGTATGTAAATGCACCTGCATCGTATAGTGCCCACAGAGGTCAGAAGAGGGTGTCGGATCCCTTGAAACTAGAGTTATGGACGGTCATTAGGCACCATGTGGGTGCTACGAACTGAACCCAGGTCCTTCGCAAGAGCAGACAGGCTCTTAACCACTGAGCCATCTTTCCAGCCCCACTAGGAATACTTTCGAAAGACTTGGGTTTTTGTGGGGGTTTTTTTGTCTTTTTGAGACAGAGTCTCTCTGTAACCCCAGCTGTCCTGGAACTCACTATGTAGACCAGGCTGGCGTTGAACTCACAGAGA